>NW_027493474.1:30000-401776 GCF_021521415.1 Bidens hawaiensis | reverse complement strand
GCAGGAGAACTTCATAAGTTATTTACGTTTACAATATGATAAAAAGTTAACAGTTGCGACACTTTCTTTGTAATTTCAGTTGCAACTAACGCCTTGTTATTTGTGATACATGCATGCGTACATACGTACAATGTATATGTGTGCATGTGTGTTTTTGTTTTTTTTTTGTTTGTGTGTTTGTTGTATGGTATATGTGTATTCGGTTATAATTTTTTTTAATGAGTGCTGGGTGGCCAAAACTTCTATTCATGACATCCCATGATACATAATTAATTATTAGAAAATAAGGATATTTAAAAGTTGAGTTTACGCAGCTGTAGTTTAGAACAATCTAGAAACATAATAGAACAGTAAGTTATTCAAATATCAATAATTAAACAAAGCAAACAAAAAGTTCTAGCCTTAATTTTAACTAAATAAAACCCGAGTCCTTTTCATGAGTTATGATGTATAAATTGCCAAAATAGTTTTATGTGTGATCATACGTAATATTTTATTACTTTATAAACTAATCAATGAAAACTAGAAGATTGGTCTTTTGATTTAATTTATTTAAAAAAAACATAACATCACCTTCTGCCATTTGTAGAAAAGTTAACGTAATAGTTATGTTTATTTGGCGGGTTTGATTATTTTTATATTTAATTCTCATCTTGATATAACTTTGCAGAATAATTTTTATAGATAATATTCACTGGAAACAATTAACTGACCTATTCATATACCTGAACTGTAAGAACACCTTCCTTTTTAATTGGAACAAGCTTTCTCTCTACAGATTCATCAGGGTGGTAGAGATCAATGTTCTTAAGCTCTATACGAGCATGTGCATGGATAAAGTCTACACCACGGTTATTACAAGCAACTCGGGTTCATCCAGGTTGTTCTGGACAATTTCACCCGCGAGCGGGTAAAACTGTGCCAACGCTTGTGCCAGTGATTTCTGACCATGTTCACCGCTCATCGAGTGGAAGAGAGTTCTTGTAGCAGAAGAAAACGCCTACATCCAGTGGCGGAAGGAGTAGGTCTAGGTTAGACATCGGTAGCCAGTGTCCTGGACCGGCAATGCGGCAGCAATGATGTCTCTCTTCTTCACACTGACCGTAAAAGTTCCGACTGAACCCATTGTTTATGATTATTGTACACCAAGTGGCGTGGTCTTTTAGTTGGGAACAAAGTTGGGAAAAGGTGGTTGATTGTTTGAAAGAGGATTAGGAATTGTGAGTGGGGAAGGTGATAGAATAGGAATGATTTATATAGGAATAGGGTGTGTACATTGTTTTGTTTAATGCTAGTATTAATTTAAGAGTAAAAGGCTGGTTGAATCTGTCTTTTAAAAGTGTAAACATTTGTGTTCATTTCACCAACCACATTTACCCTATTTTTTCCACTAGTTGGTAGATAGATACTGAAAATTTCAACTTACTACAATGTAAACAGGTCAAATTTTCTTACCCATATTTTATTTGTGAGTTAAAATATATAATAAGAGCTAAGTTTGATATTATGAAGTTACTTAACAAAAAAAAATTCTAACTATAAGATAAGTTTTAAAACTATTATAATTAAGAAAATTAAATTTTAATAATCCAAACTATTAACCGTTGGTCATTACTAATCTCAACTACAATATGACTAGTGACAATAGAGCATAGTTAGAATTATTTAAAACCAATTTTCTTAAAAAAATGATTCTTGTCTTTAATGTTGCCAATAGATGTTTATTGACAACTAAGCGTGACATGCAATCATCAAACTAACGGATGGTTAACTCCGTTAGTTGCGGACATTTGGTAAAAAAAATACACATTTAGTTGGGATCGTCACCAGCCCAGAGTGAAGTTGGGACTAAAACGTCAGTTTGAAATTCGTTTGGATCAAGCCGTTTGGACTTTTGATCACCGTTTAAAGTTAAGTTTTATATAAATTGACTCGTATCCTCATTCTATCAAAATCCCTAAACATCAGTATGAAATTCGAAAAAAACTTCGCGTCGTTAAATTCTTGTTAACGAATGACCAATGAGAGTATTTTTCTAAAATATTGAGACCGTCGTCCGCTGATGAAAATAAACTAAGTTGTGATTATAATTAGCCAATGACCTTTAGTTGGAATTATTAATCAAATCATAACATATTTATATTGTAGTATCATGCATAACATCATAGCATCATAAATTTGAATTATATTAACTTTTAGTGTTTTTATTGTACAACCATTAGTGCATGTGGTCAATAGTTTAAAGGGCCAAATATGTCTTTTAGCACAATCTTAAAATAGAAAAAAAAATAGTACAAGTTTGGTTATACATCTCTACTAAAATACAAAACTTTTGGTCCCCACATCTTTACCCATATATATCTTTTAATTTCATTTTAAATCAAATTTCCTAAACGGTTTTTAAACAATCATGCCTTTTTCATACATTATATTTTTCCATAAAACATTTCAGAATAATAACTATTATCTTATTTTCTTTAATTTAAATATATTAATTATAACATTAACATGTTACGTGATTAATAACGTGCGTTTTTTTGTCACATCGCACGCACTTTATAGTCTTATGTAAATATAGTTTTTTTTTGAACAGCATAAATATAGTTAATAAAAATATAAAATATAATATACAAGTTCAAGGAAGTCAACAATTTTACTATATTTAGTGAGTCACATTTGACTATTGGTAAATTAGGTCAACTGCACAGTTTAAAAGGAACCACCAAATTTACGTAGCACTATAACCAACCCACCAATATACTTTATAGTTTTGTTTATATTATAGCTTTTCAATAAATATATATATATATATATCAAGGTGTTTGTGGTTTCTTTTGAACCATTGTTTTCTTGTCTAGTTATAGACTCGACTTTGTGCACTTGTGCCGAACATAATTATTTGTGCATGTTTCAATATAATTGAATTTCTAAAAGTAACTAATAATGTCATCTCAAATGTGATGTCTAGATTTCGAATTATCTAGGTTTAAATACCAAAGCGTCTATGGTACCAAAGTTCTATAGAAGTTTTTATAATTTTAAGAAGTTTTTATAATTTTAAATAGTGAGTGTTCAAGTCTCGTAATTATTAAAACATGTATAATTCAAAAATACAACTTTATAGTATTTGTGTTGTAATTCTAAAAAACACTATGTTTAAATTAGGCCAAGTGTTCTAGAATAGCGCCCTATGACACACAACTTGGCTAGAGCATTCAACACCAAAACACGTTGAGCGCCAAATGTTTGAAGGGCTTGAGTGTGGGGCCAGACTCTTTTTCAACCAATCAAAACACCAAACTCCAAGTTTTTATACTAACAAATAGATATTATAAATAATTGTGTTATCAGTTAATTCATCAAAGTTTTTTAAAAAAAAGTTAGCGAGAACTTGATTCGTACATTACATGGGCGTTAGTGACAAATCATAGAAGGGACCATGGGTACCCCTCCCCCTCCTCCTCAGTTTTTTGCTCGGTAATGTAAATTTATGTGCTTTCGTTCAAACGTTTTTATATCTATATAGAGTCCTCCCCCTTCAACTTATAATCTTATATGACCCCCCCCCCCCACCCCCACCCCACCCCACCCCAATATTATATGAAAGTACGTGACTTCCGACCCTTATATGAATATCCACACCACTGATGGCCGTGACAATCACTTTTTAATTAAACCATTATAGATGTCTTTGTGCTCTACATTGTTATAAAGGTTTTATTTGATTAATTAGAGTCTCATACACTTATTTTTTAGTTAATCGTTATAATCATTTTTACATACCAAAATTGTTGTATTTCAGCCACAACCCATTTATGTGTGGATGACGTTTCATAGGCAACACGAATTTGGTAGAGCGATGGACTCATGGACATCATTAATGAGCTCAGTCGCATTAAAATAGGTGTAACAGGAAAAGGAATAAAGAATTATACAGATGACCATGAAGTCTTAAGTCATGAATAGGACACCCGAATGGCCGAATAGAATAGTCAACTTAAGAACGTATGTGTATATTCTACTTGCTACTATTTAACAAATTAGGATATAAAATGTATAATACATGAGTGGTTAAAAAAAATATAACAAAAAAGTTAAATTTAATAATATATATAATAGCATACCTTATTGATTTATAAAATATAAATAGTGATAAATAAATTTTATAATTCATAAATAACTAAAAACCGCATTTAATACAACATTTAAGTTATATTTGTAACTTTGTTAGTAATTTTACAATTGATAATAGTATTAGTTGGTATCCTAATTAACTACTCTAGTTGAATGGCACAGACTGAAATTAATAAATTTGTCAAGTAAAGGTAAACATATATGATTGTTTATTTGAATTATAAAATTATGAATTTATGTGTAAAGATGATTTTAATTACTTAATTAAATAGTTGTTTAATTTGGTAACAGTTTATGCGACATTCTATGTGGACATTCTATGTTTTGTATACTAGGGTATAGCCTGTGTTACACACGGGTGGAAAAATATGTCAACAAACATAATAAATTTAAACAACAAATTCAAACAGCATAAAACTTCTTAAACTTTCGGACCAAAACGTTAAACATTTACATTGTCTAAATATTAAAAGTTAAAAGTTACAATAAGTTAATGTACATCGAACAACCAAAAAATATCAACAAAAGATAAAACATGTTCTTTCACATTAAACCACCATCAACTTCTTAAAAAATTCTATCAAAATAAACTCATTTTGCTTCACCACCTAAAAATATAATAAAACAATAGCATCCAAATTAAATACCATAATAACATATTTAATATTGAGTAACATTTGAACATTAATAAAGTTGTTTTTATTAAATTGTTGTTTTTATTAAAACAAAATAACATATAACAACAAACAAAGTAAAATGACAATATAAAACATCTTTCTAACTTAAACCATAAAACCAAAAAGATATATCAATAAAAATATTTTTTGGCCGTCAATTTGAACAACTCGGACTTTTTGAAATTAATGTTTTGTTAAATACCCGGCCCATTTCGAAGATTCGGGAAATTTATCATGTTTATCGAGTTATTATATTTGTATATTATAATTCTTATTTATTTATATAAATCATATATACAACTATAATATTTGGCAAAAGTAACCCAAACTTAAACTTTAACCCCAAATTGTTTCCACCTTCAATCTTTAGGGACTAAAGTGCAGATTCATATCTTAACCCAACAAAATCTGGTAACCCATATCCAAAACCCCAAGACCCGACCCGTATTCGAAACCCGTATACCCGTTTAGTGTCTTGAGCCGTAATTCTCGTTATTTACTTGGAAATCAAATCATAGGTTTTGTTAACCTTTCCATTTACGACATCACCGACGTTATTAATTATGTTAAATCGATCAATAGAGATCCGTATTACCTATATTTCTAGCCGACATCAGCCCAACCATGTTATACTATTAACAGGCGTTTATAACTAAATCAATTTAGCAGAAACAATCATGATAGCATTGTCAAACAACCCCTAATGTTAATTGAGTTATCACGGCTCGTTTGTATGTGTTCTTCATCCTTCATTGCCGGAGTTGTTCGGATCAAATTAACCATCGTTTGATCACCATTTCAGGTAATTGTGTTATTCAGCGAGTTCGTTTTTGATCCAGTATATTAACCCTAACTTGAATCGATCAATCGATTAACGGTTTAATCAATTGCGATATCTAGGGGTCTTAATCAAATTGGATTTATCATTTACTGTATTTTTATTTCTTTTTCATTCTTTAACCATCCAACATACCAGCCCAGTTGGCTGGTGTATGTGTGCTCAAGTCTTGGGCCGACCACCAACAGGGTTCGAGTCTCTGCTAGATCAGTTTTTTTCTTTCTTTTATTTGTTTTAGTGTTTTAATTAATTAAATGGTTTATAAACTAATTAGAATTATATTAAATATGAAATAATCATTATTTTATTAAACCCGACCCAATATTAATGTTTCCCATTGTTGAATGTTTTCACAAATTTCTTATATTTTTGTATAGATATATATAATATATGTATTGTTCTTTAAACAAAATTTAATAAACGTGTGAAACGTATTAACAATATTCAATACTATTGGGTTTCGTTAAAGTGTAAGGCCCCCATCCCGGTGCCCTACTTTGAACGTTGGATTTACTCATAAACATAGTTCTAATATCAGAGTTATTTAAAACATTCGCGGAAACGTTAACTTCGATCATTCATTACAAAACATTTAATCATTTCCTTAAAACCATAACATAAAACATTGTATTCAAATAATCATTTCTTCCATCTTCAGATGCCAGCCGTTCAATCCATTCCATGTGCCATCCTCATGCCAGCTCAATAAACATATATACTTGCGTGCATACTAAAAGTCAGCTACGCTGAGTGAGTTCTAGTTAATCAGGCAACATACAATACATTCACATACTTACTTATATATGTATCCGAAGATACATATTACATACTTAACCTATTCATCGTTCTTCCATACACATACTTTCATTCTTTCGTACTTTCTTTTTTTAACATACACAAAACACACGTAACTAACCTTACAATATAAGGAGTATTTCGCCCTACATACCTCGGATATTGTTAGGGTCCGGTACCCTTCATCCTCGGATATTATTAGGGTCCGGTCACACTCAATCCTCGGATATTATTAGGGTACGGTCACCCTCCATCCTCGGATATTATTAGGGTCTGGTCACCCTCCATCATCGGATATTATTAGGGGTACGGTCACCCTCCATCCTCGTATATATTAGGGTCCGGTCACCCTCCATCCTCGGATATTATTAGGGTCCGGTCTCCCTTTCTTCCATACAACCATACCATACTTTTCTATATATTCATAATTATAACTTTCATACATACACACATCATTTACACATCATATATAACAATCATATCTTCAAACTATCCCCTGGTGGTACATGCAATATCCGAAGATCATTCACGCACCGTCAAGAATTCATTCATATATAATCATATAGGCATACACTTACCACTTAAGGTAAGTGTATTACTAATCACATCGAGTATGCACACAGCCCCAAAAACATAACAAGGAATGGGGCTAGAAACTCACCTGATCTCGGTTGTGTCCGCCGTTGTAGGTTCCCAGCCGGATCTACACGGAATATCTCGTTCTACGTAGGTGCGGAATCCCTACGTAAGACGATACGAGCGAAGAAAACGATACACGTTAAACACAAGCAAACACACGTTACAATCCTCAAAAGACACGTTGTATTGCAACTAGTAACACGTGAATCACCGATCACAATTACACGTATTGAACAACTACTTCAAACAAGCCGTAACCTAAACCTATATAACATTCGACAACTTCGCCTAACATGTTTAGGCGAAGTTGTCACTAACTTCGCTTGTTCCACAAGTTCGCCTATATCAAGCGAACTTGTGAGACAATTCGCTTAATCATAAATACAAAACATACAAACTCGATTACAGATACTAGATACTGAACTACTGACATCATGTACCAACAGACTCCCCCTTGGCAGTAGCTTCATATCTCTATCTTCAAACACGTGTCTCGTAATCCCAAAAATATTGTATCTTCCATCTTCAAGCATGTACGCCTTCTCGTACACAAACTGAAACTACTCTTTGATATTTCTTTGCTTCTTCTTTCCAAGCAGGAATGTAAAATATCTTTTTCTCGTTCAGCACCTGCAGATCAGCTTGAGACAAATTCACTAAATGCATAGGATCATATACTCTCATCAGCTCTTGTTCATCTTCATCCTCCATTACTGCTTCAGCTGTTTCACAATCAACGTACCACCATTTCAGATCTTTGAGCACATCCTTGGGCATTTGTTTCATCGACACTTCTTTTAGACACCGGATCGGCTTATACTTCATTATCATCCAAGGCTTGCCATCTGCTCTCATTCCTCTGTCTTTGTCTTCAACGAGCTTTCCTTTCTGTGGTTTCAACAGCTCGAACTTTTTCTTCTTTATGCTTTCCTTCCAAACTATCTTCCCAATGATCCTAGCCATGTTATCATCACTCCTGTTTATCAACCCCAACCTGGCTAAGTCCTTCACTTCACATTCAGGCAACGTATTCAACGATCTCAACAACCTCTTGAAATACTGAACCCCATCATACCGTTTAATCACAAAAAGCCTCAACTGCTCATCATATAACCAGCATATAATCCCCTTTTTCGATTCAGCATAACCCCTGATGTTGTAACTTTTCTTGAACATAGTAGGGACCGCCGGTTTCTTAGTCTTTACGAACCACTGAGCGTAGCCTTCTTTCCATCTTGGCTGCTCCTCCCATTCTGTCTCATCACATCCCGTATCTTGACCCAAATCTGACTTTTCAACCGTTGGAATTTCATGTTCAACGTTGTTCTCCACAATCTCTCCTTCTTCAACTTCATTATCAATCACGATCTCAGCCCCTATCTTCTCAATCTCTTCCAATGGTAACACATCATCATCACCATCTAACACCTCCTCAGCATCCACAACCACCACATCATCACCCCCTGAACCGCCAGCTGCACTCGTTGACTCCCTCTGAGATGTGAAAGTCCCAAGAGCTTGTTCAGTTCTTGGCAACTCTCCACCTGCACCTTTCGATGCATTGGGATCATCGTCTCGATCGTTGCTCTGTTTTGTCCTCAGCTCGTCACCCTTACAGCTCGTCTCCCCTTGAGATGTCAAGAACTGTTTCAATGCATCAATTATTTTACCATGCTCGATCAGGAGGGACGACTGAATCTGATTCTCCGCAACGAGGCGCTGAATAGCATGAGTCTGGATAAGATTTACCCTTGATTGTTCTGCCACGACCCTTTCCAGCGCTGCTATTCTTTCCGAGTCGGATAAGGTTGCATCGAAATCAAACCTCAGATGTGATATGTCTTGAGCGTACGGAGGAGGGATTCCCAATGTAACCGGCACCTCAGAAACAGGTGGAAACATAACTGCAGGTGGTATCGTAACCGACAACCCTGCAGTAGCAACAACTGTCGACTCAACAAACCTTGCTACGACCTCCGATGGAGTTAGAGATGGAGGTGGCAAGGAACAATCTCCGGAGCCGAGAGCGGGAATGTAGTGGGTGGGATGCCGAAGGAAGACGAGGTAGTCACCACAGGAACATCCGCGGCGCTTGGCCCTGTAACTGGCAATGGTGTAGGGACTATAGTCATACCAGACAGTGCGGGTGGAGTGAAACGAACCACCCTTGAGCTCTCACCAGCTCCCGAACCTGCACCTGCCCTTTCCCTTCTCGATCTACGGACCAACTGATGTAAATCTTCCTCAAAGTCCGAATCACTGTCATTGGTGTCTCTCTTCCTCTTCCCGTAAATTCTTTCTTGAGTAATCAGAATCTTTCTAGCTTCAGCCACATTATCATCTGAGGAATCAGAATCAGCCTCCGTCGTAGCTGCCACCGACACATCCACACTAGAAACCCGGGCTACCGAGACCTGTACCTCTTCCTCTGGATCAACACGTTCCATATCAAAGAAGCCTTGACCGCCAAAAGCAGCTTCAAGGTCTACATTTTCCTCCGGTGCCACAACAGGAGCAGCAGGTAAAGCTTGTTGTACCTCCAGGTGGTGGTTGAGGTGCTCCAGCCTGTTGTGGTGCCGGATCCCGAAACTCGTCCCCACGAGCTGGGACATACTCTGGGTTGATCAAGTACCCAAATAATGGAGTATGTCGAGGACGGAGCTCAGGTTTGCTTCTTGCACTTGATGATCTACACTGAGCGAAGATTCGCTTGCTTACACTCTCCACATATCTAATCGGGCGGTGCTGAGGTAACGTAGGAGCAACATGATTCAAGATCATTTGAAGGAATCTTGGATACATCAGAAATCTCTCACGTGCCACCGCTCGTCTTTGACGGTCTATCTCGTAGAACACCATCTGACTAAAGCTATAACGCTTATTGTAAGTCAGTGATGTCATTGCCGACTGCATGGTCGCACCCATTCCATCTGTACCAGCCTTTCTCCCCGACATACACACGATCATCACGTGCATGAGAAAGCGCCATTGGTCTAACATGAACCCCTTTCGTCTTTGAGTATCCCCCAATGGACCAAAATAGCCCATTCTCAGAAAAGCACCATCTCTGAATGGAGCCACGAAGTCTGTTGGATCGTCTCTCATTTCATCTCCAAACTGCAAAGCCACCCGGATCTGCTCAGACGAGAACTGCACTATCTGATTGTTAACCGTTGCACGCATAACCGGGGGCTCGACTCGACAATCATATTCCACTGTCTGCCAGAAATCTTCTATGTTTGGTAAAGAGATAGGCAGTGTTGTAGTAATAGCGTGGAAGATACGCGAGCGGATAAGAAACGTGATGATCTCGCGGAAATCATCAACACCGCTCGCATCCGGGTCCAAAGTTATGTACATGTTATGCCCCGGGAAAAACTGCCGATTGTTATCTTCTCCTTCGTCACCACCTGCACCACCTGCTCCAGCTACAGCTGCCATTTCTGCGACACAAACAGTCTAAGTTAAAGAAACGTCGAAGTCAAATCACAAGTTCGCCTATTACCATGAGCGAAGTTATGATTTATTCTGTATAGGCGAAGTTAGGGGTTGGGGCGAAGTTGGTAACAACTTCGCCTTAACTTTAACTTCGCCTGATAACAGTTAAAAAAAAATTAAAAGGGCCAGGCGAAGTTAATGATAACTTCGCCTAACCACAACTTCGCCTCATATGAAACTTTACCAAACAGACCCTTATAAATTGCACATTATGCCATTAACTTTTAAAACTTCCTTTAAAGAGTTAACTGATCCGATCAAGAACCAAGTAACCAGGTATAAAATCATACAACTACATAAGTAGAATAAATTTTAAAAATAAAGTACACGGGATCAAATTTCAGTCTAGTCGGGGACCAACATGTTTTAGAAAAGATCCGAACAGGAATCATACTAATTAAGTGACTGTCACATAGATCCATGTTCAGCTGTATTATGACATAAAGAAACAGGTTGTAAGCAGATAAATAACTTAAAATGGTTTTCATCGCTTCTGTGATACGGGTTAGGTTCAATTAAGCTCAAAATTTAAATGGGCAACACCTCAGAGATTATGATGTCTCCTATCTATTGTCAAAGCGTATTTGGCTTTCCCCAAGTCACCCCGAGTTGACCTCGACCCGTAGTGTCTGATTAAATAGTAAGTACACGTCGATCTGTAGAGTCTTCTTCCCATTCTCTTTCTTGCATCTTGATTGAGAAGTATTAACATTATTAGCTCTAGAATGTCTCAATAACACATATTTTTTTTTTAATAAATATTTACACAGTTTCAGAGTAGTAAACAACTGCAAGTCCCGAATCTGGATCACTGCAGTTTCTTGACACGCTATCTTCACGGGAATCGGAACACTCACGGGCTCGTGTATGACTGGGTAATCGCTTTTGTGCCTATCATTCGGAAAGATATATGCGGAGACATACACAACTCTTAATGAGTTTCCACTCAAGATCGAGGAGATTTAGTTAGTATCACTTCTACTTTTACGCACCATAAAAAGCTACCATGACATACAATGACTGTTCTAAAGTCTTTTAGGCCTAATAACTTCACTAGTTAAGCACACAGAATCAGTTTGTCGATCACTTTCCAAGGTTGGATCAATTTTCTTTTAAACATAGTAAAGAAACTTCTTACGAAGTAGTAGACTTGAAAAATTATTTCATCTCCCTTTTAAAAAATTTTAACTTCTATCGCTCCGATCAAGTCGAAGTCTTCAGGTAAACGGCTATCCTGAAGAACCAATGGATCAGCTGGACCGACCACATACGAGTATGTGTCCTTCTAACTAATTATGAACGACTAATTTTCAGCGAAAGAATAAAAACACATCATAAACCGCCCCGGTCACTTTCAGTCATCTGATTAATGGCTATCCTCATACTCTACAGGTAGAAATGAGGACCAAACATATCCGAAGATATGTCCTTCAAACTGAAGCAACCGATAAAATTCTAAGCGATAGTGACGTTTTTTTTTTTAACAAAATAAAAATGAAAAACACGGTTACTCGGGATTGATCATCCCATTTAGCTCAACAAGGTTTTGAAAACGAGTTTTGTCAAACGCTTTAGTAAACAAATCAGCGAAATTATCTAACGAATCAACCTTTTCGAGCACAATCAATTTCTTCTCAGCACAATCCCGTATAAAATGATGACGGATGTCAATGTGTTTAGTTTTGCTATGCTTTACGGGATTGTTAGTTACTGAGATAGCAGCAGTGTTATCTATGCAAATAGGAGTATGAGTGAAATTCAGACCGTAATCGCGCAATTGCTGTTGTATCCAAAGAACCTGGGAGCAGCAGTTCGATGCTGCCATGTATTCTGCTTCACAGGTAGAAATGGCGACTGAGGTCTGCTTCTTGCACTGCCATGACACTAATCTGCCTCCAAGAAACTGACATCCACCTGTTGTTGACTTCCGATTCTGATTGCATCCTCCATAATCAGAATCCGTGTAGGCGACTAACTCCAAGTCTCCTCCTTTCGTGTACCACAACCCTAGCTTAGGCTTGCCTTTGAGATATCACAATATCCTCTTCACACCCTTCATGTGAGATTCCTTTGGGTTTGCCTGAAAGCGAGCACAAAGACAAACTGCAAACATAATATCAGGTCTAGATGCAGTTAAGTACATTAAAGAACCTATGATTGCCCGATATTGGGTGGGGTCCACGTCTGCATCACTGTCTGAATCAGCACCCAGTTTATGGTTGACGCAAACTGGAGTATCAAATGGAGTGCTGTCCTCCATCTTGAAGCGTTTGAGAACGTCTTGGACATATTTAGTCTGATGAATGAACATCCCATCTTTCTTCTGATCAACCTGCAGTCCTAAAAAGAAAGTTAGTTCACCCATAGCACTCATTTCAAACCTCTTTTTCATGACGGCTTCAAATTCCTGACACATGGCGACTTTTGATGCAGCAAAGATGATGTCGTCCACGTAGACTTGAACCAGAAGAAAGTCGCTTCCTTTTCTCTTAACGAACAGTGTGCTATCGATCTTTCCCCTTTCAAATTCATTCTCAAGCAAGTAATCGGATAGAGTTGCGTACCAGGCACGAGGGGCCTGATGTAGCCCATATAGCGCTTTACTTAGCTTGTACAGTGATCAGGAAAGTCTGGGTCAGAAAAACCCGGAGGTTGCTCAACGTACACAACCTCATCGACTTTACCGTTAAGAAACGCACTTTTCACGTCTAACTGGAACACCTTCATCTCCTTGTGTGCAACAAATGCCAAAAACAATCGAATCGCTTCCAATCTCGCCACAGGAGCAAACACTTCATTGTAGTCGATCCCTTCTTGCTGATTAAAACCTTTTACAACCAGCCTTGCCTTGTTCCTGATAATTATCCCTTTTTCTTCTCTCTTGCATTTGAAAACCCATTTTGTGCCAATCGCATGCACATTTTTCGGTTTTGCAACCAAAATCCATACCTCCATCTTCTTGAACTGGGCTAACTCTTCTTGCATGGCTTCGACCCACGAGCTGTCCTTGAGAGCCATTTGATAGTTCTTTGGTTCAATCTGGCTGATGAAGCAGGTGTACAAGCATTCGTTAATGATGCCTGTATCTTTAATGCTTGTGTAAACACAAGTGTGCTCATTCAAGCTTCGTCTTGTTTGTACACCGTCGGACAGATCACCTATCACGTTCTCCAAAGGGTGATTTTTGTGAACACTCGTAGTCGGAACCGAACTGACTTGCAGATTGTCTTCCAGGTTCGAAGATAGTTCATCAATGGGTGATTGTTGTTGAGAATGAAAAGGATTGAAGAATTCCTCTTCTGTAGAAGTAGCAGGGGTATCGACAGCATTTGACGAGGAAGGTTGACATTCATCGTACTGCGGTCGTTGCACAAAATTTTCTTCCTCATCATAAAGCATCTTCGAAGCTATTCTCTCATCAACTTCTGCACAATCCAAGTAAGGCAAATTAAAAGATTTAAAAAGCCTATCATAGTCGAAAGCCCCAGCAGGTCCCGTGCTTGGTTTTGGTGATTTGTAACTCGTGATGTCAGTGTTACACACCACCTCAACCTTGCTGGTCGATAGATTAAAGACTCGTCTGTTGGGTGTCCCAAAAACATATCCGACTAAAATACCTTCGTCGGCTATCTCACCAAATTTTGAGTTCGTCTTTAATATCGAACACGGGGACCCGAATGGTTCGAGACCATTCAAGTTAGGCTTTCTACCATGCAAAAGTTCATAACATGTTTTATTCAATCTTTTAACAGTTAAAACTCTATTAAGGATATAACAGGCTGTTGCAACAGCTTCAGCCCAGAACACCACAGGAAGTTTAGAATCAACCAGCATGGTTCTGGCTCCTTCAATTAGCGTTCTGTTCTTCCTCTCAGCCACCCCATTTTGTTGCGGAGTATACGGAGCGCTGTACTGGTGGTCTATCCCTTTCTGTAAGCAGAATATCTCCATCTGATAGTTTTTGAACTCTGTCCCATTGTCAGTCCTGATGTATTTAACCTTTTTCCCCATAATATTCTCAACCTTGGTAATCAAATTCATTACCAACTAAACCGTTTCATCCTTTATCTTCAGGAAATATACCCAAGAATATCGAGAGAAATCATCAGTTATCACCAAGCAGTATGATGTTCCACCTAGGCTTTTTACATTCACGGGACCGAAGAGATCCATGTGAAGTAGGTCTAGGGTACTGACTATTGAATTAACCTTCTTGGTGTGATGAGATTTCTTGTCTTGCTTTCCCTTTCTGCACGATAAGCATTGGTCTTCAAAGTTGAAATTTTTCAAGGGAACACCCAACACCAGCCCATTCTTGATAATGTAGTTCATTTTTCGAAGATGAATATGCCCCATTCTTCGATGCCATAACTCGGACTCCGATTCAGTTGCTTTTGACAGAAGACATGATTCTTCTGTTGCCATCTCAGTCGACCTCATGTCCATAACATATGTATTCTTTTCCCTTGGAGCCTTCATTACTATCCATTCCTCTGGTATCTTGAAACCAGGATACAGTACGATCGCTTCATTTTTGGTAAAGTGCACAGTGTAATCTTTGTCACAGATCTGAGATACACTCAGCAGATTATGCTTCAGCTCTTCAACGAAATTCACCTTTTCTAACTTCATTTTACCATTAGTCACCGTCCCAATTCCGGTAATTCTACCACCACTCTCTCCAGCAAAACTTACTCTACCTCCCTGAACAGGTTTCCATTCGTGTAACAAATTCTTGTTACCCGTCATGTGCCGGGAACAGCCGCTATCCACAACCCATAGATTGTTTGCAGCCCTGTTCAACTGTTCCTGCACGGTTAAAGCAAAGGATTAAAATCTGGGGACCCAAGACCTATTGGTCTTGGGTCGATTAAATCTGTTAAAAGGCATCCCGTACTTTGGCTGTCCAAAGTTAGTATTAGAATGATTTCTGTAGGTCCTAAATGGATACCTTCTAGTAGATTGAGTATGAGGCCATCCAAACCTTCGTGAATTAAATGAATTATTACTAATGATTTGGTTGTTAACAGGGAAAAACTGAGATCGACTTCTTTGAAAACCTGGATTAGTCCAATATCTGAACTTTGATGAGTTTTCATTTTTACCATTATAGTAATTACTGTTAGTTGTATTCTCAGTTTTCGATGGCCTCATACCTCTGAATCTCTGATTCATAGGGCAATCAGCAATCAGGTGTCCTGTTTGATTGCATCTGAAACAGCTCCTGTGTTCAACTTTCGTCTCAACAGTTGTTTTAGATGTTGAGGTTGCATTACTGCCCGTTTGTCTAACATATGGTGGGACATACGGGTTTAGTGGAGAATTCTTTTCAGTTGGTTTATGTTCCTCTCCACATTTTAGTAACATAGCCACTTCTTTTGTTTCACTAGACTCGGATGTCTTGTCCGAATTTGATGAGACAGAACTAGGAACAGAAATCTCAACATTCGAAACAGGCTTACTCGTTTCGCTTTTACTAACTTCTGGATCTTTAATCGTAACTTTAACAGGAACTGTCTGACCAATTTCAACATCAACAGATTTCTGATTACTAGGATCATAAGTATAGTTATGATTATAAGGTGGTAGAACTTCAGAATATCCAATTCCTCCCCTTTTAACTGGGGAACGTTGATCACTTACGAGGTGATCAAGTATTGCGGAGGAATTTCTAAATTGCTCAAGCTTTCTGTTTAGTTCCACCACTTTCACCTGGTAATCAGCTATCTGTTTATCCCTTTCAGCAATTAGTTTGGTTTTCTCTTCTAACACTTCATAGCTAAGATCAATTACTTGTATTTTTTCAGCTAGACTGGCTTTAAGAATTCTGATATCTTTCTCACTAGCTTTTATTTTTACCGTGTAATTTTTTTCTCTAGTTTTAGTGTAATAATGATCTTCTTTTAATGTTCTAAATTGAGCATCCAAACTAACAAACTGATCAGTTATTGTTTTCAACTGTTCAGACAGATTTTCACATTTCGTACAAGGGAGTTTAGAACTTACCTCAGAGAGCTGATCTGTCACCTCTGCCATATAAGCTTGATCTTCTCTTGTCTCTCTGTTTTTTCCTTCAGTTTCAATGTTAACCAAGTTGGCCTGTTCGAACACTTCCTCAACTTGCAGATTCCAATTGTATTCCCCGTTCTGTCTGGATATCATTGCCCTATTCTCGTTACTTCCCCCATTCGGTTGTGTTGGTCTGTTCTGACTACGTTCTACATGTTCATTTGTGCATTCTTTAGCAAAGTGTCCATTCTGTTGACAGTTATAACACCGAACCATTGACTTATCAAAACCTGGTTTTTCACCAACGAATTTTCTACCAGTCTTCTTCATAAACCTTTTAACTCTTCTTACTATCATTGCAATCTGCCACTGCAGATCCATCTCCTCCAGATCATCAGCATCGATCTGATCATAGTCTTCGTCTAAAGTTGCAGGATCAACGATTTTACCTTTAATGTAATTTTCGTAAGAAGCAATGAAAGATGCATAGAGAGCAAACTGCTGTTCAGCAGATTTAACACTCATGGGCATCTGAGAGTAGTTGTTGTTCGGAACACTTGAAGAAAAACTACCCTTTGTTGTTTGAGGTTTAGAAGTGTTTGTTCCACCAGCTACGAAACACACATCACCATCCATGTTGAGAGTTACATGACCTTCATGAGTTGAGTTAGCGCTCGAGTGTCCTTTGAGTAGTAAGCAGATGATTCTGACTTCGAACTTGAACTTGAATTAACTTTCGCACCATACATTCCCGGATCCTGAACCTGATCAGTTGGTGTCTCTTTTCGAACCATGTTAAGTTCAAAAGTTCGTAGTTTGTTGACTGCTGTTTCCAAGTCAATGTTGGCAAACTCTTTATCTTCTCTCACCAAGACAGTGTACATCTCCCATTTCGGTGGGAGAACATCAAGGAGTTTTTCCACGATCTCTTCTTCTTTATAGTCAATTGAAAAGTTCCTGAGTTCGGTCATCAAGTGGTAATACCTTGTGATGATATCATCAAGTGACTCATTCTTCAAATGCTTGAACACCGAGAATTGGGTTTTGAGTAGCTTAATCTTGGATGCACGTATCCCCACATTACCTTCATATCGGTTTTCAAGCGCTTCCCATAGCTCTCTGGCGGTTTTATATTTCCTGAAGGTGTGAAGAATTTCTTGTGGAAGAGCCATTGTTATCGCAGCATGAGCTTTGCTTTCAGCCTCATACATCTTCTTTTCTTCCTCTTCCATCTTATTGTATTTCTTAATTTGTTCACGACCCTCATACAAAGCCGTTGGTGGAATGTATCCATCTTGAATGCACACCCACATCTTAGCATCTTGATATTTAACATACTGCTCAAACCGATCTTTCCAAGCCACGAAATCGGTTCCCTTAAGCATTTTCGGTGCCTTAGTAGCTGAACCTGCTTCCACCTCCATTTTCACCAGTTCCGTAATATTTATAGAAGTCATCTTTGGAAGAAATACAAACGAGCACTCAAAGAAACCAAAAATAAAAATTTTATTCTGAACAGTACTGTAGGCGAAGTTAAACTTAACTTCGCTTAAGTCTTAACTTCGCTTGATTTTTCAACTTCGCTTTCTTCTCAACTTCGCCTGATTAGGCGAAGTTGTGGATAACTTCACTTAACTGAAGCGAACTTGTGAGGTAGGCGAAGTTGTTAATAACTTCGCTTAACCTTATATCTTCGCCTAAACCCTACAAACAGTGACGGCAACTTCGCCTGATGAACACAACGTTTTTGCAGGTTTGATTTTGACGTTTTGCGAGGTATGCGAAGGTGTAATGGGTTGTTTTTTATGGTGGGAGGTGAATAGGACACAAAAACTCGGTATATTAACGTAAACTCGTTCCGCGAATAGTCGAACGGAACGATTTCTACACCCGTGTGATAATCCCGAACCACACAATCACGAGCCGGATCTACACGGAATATCTCGTTCTACGTAGGTGCGGAATCCCTACGTAAGACGATACGAGCGTAGAAAACGATACACGTTAAACACAAGCAAACACACGTTACAATCCTCAAAAGACACGTTGTATTGCAACTAGTAACACATGAATCACCGATCACAATTACATGTATTGAACAACTACTTCAAACAAGCCGTAACCTAAACCTATATAACATTCGACAACTTCGCCTAACATGTTTAGGCGAAGTTGTCACTAACTTCGCTTGTTCCACAAGTTCGCCTATATCAAGCGAACTTGTGAGACAACTTCGCTTAATCATAAATACAAAACATACAAACTCGATTACAGACACTAGATACTGAACTACTGACATCATGTACCAACAGCCGTTTAAGGTTATTCCCTTCCTTTGCTGTGCGCGACTAACTGTTTAATAGGTACAATATTAAATATTGCTCTAGCCCTTCTTACTGCTTACTTAACTAATCTTAAGCGTCTAAGCCAATTTTACTCCATTGAGTCATTACCCGGTTGGTTAATCGTTACACGTTAACCTTTTAAGGTATCTTTCATAAATTAATAAGGTCCAGGGGCTAATATGTAATTAAACCATTTATTCTTAGTCCAAGGACCTTTCTGCAATTCTTTCAAACTTCTAATTCGTTATTCAGAATATAGTGAACTGGATGAGTAACGAATCACCTGATTCGTTATCTTACATTATCTGATTTGTTATCCTAGCCTTTAACGAATGGCTACATAACGAATTGGCCTTTATAACGACTTAACCCTTATAGCGAACTGGACTCTTTATAACGAACTGGCTTTAACGAATGATCATAACGAATTGCATAACGAATTGAAGCTAGTTCGTTGTTTTTCCTTAACGAATCATCATAACGAATTATTTAACGAATCGGAGCTAGTTCCTCATTCCTTCATTAACGAATCATTTCATGAATTAAGTCTAGTCCGTTAACGAATTACCTTTAATTCGTTAGTTTCACATAACGAATTAGGGTTAGGGTTTTAATATTCTTTTCACCCTTGTATACGCTTTTCCGGCGCCGTCTTTCCGGCGCCGTCATCGCCGGAAAACCGGGATCTTACCCCATTTACCCGTTTTTCATTCCAAGCAACTTATTTATGTTAAAGTTTACATCTTTATCACATAATAGGGTCGGATTTACTATCCTACCAAGTTTCATGCAAAACCGACTTCGTTTACCCGTCCTTTTCATAACCCGAGCACTACTCGTTTTATCCGAAACGAACCAACTAACCCGTTTACTATCAAGTTCATTACTTTATCAATAATCATGACCCGATCTATCATCCTAGTAATTTTCATGTAATCCGTACACGAAAAGTAAAGCTTTTTAACAAAAACGTACCTTTGATGTTTATAATCTAAATCACTCGAGAGGCTCAAAACCATATCAAACGAACTCCGATTGAGTGATTCAAGCGGCCACGGAAACGTCTCGTCCCGATCTACAAACCCATCAGCTCATCTTCGCCGGAAACCACCGCTACAGTCGCCGGAACAGCTGAACAGTCGCCGGAAATATTCACTTTTGAGCTGCTATGGTTTTGCTGATAAAAAACTTACTTTCCGACCTCTGATCAAAGATCTAATCGGTGGGAATTTTCATTTATATACCGAACACTCCGTTAAAATTTGAGACCGATCCGACGGCTAGATCTCCGGGAATCTTTGTGTCTTTGTGGGTGGTTTTCTCAAAAACGGGAATTGTGTTAAGTGTGTGTTTTGATGGTGTAGGCTATGGTGTATAGATGTATGAAAATGGAAAGGATTAGGATTTTAAGGGGTATTTATACTCCCTTAAGCCCATGGACCTTAGGCACATCTTTTCTTTTTGGTCCATAATTAATTACATCTAATTAGCCTACTTATCCTTCCATCTTTATTATTTTACCATTTTTCTATTAACTCAAGTAAACTTTTCCGTCTTAAATAAATAATTCTTAGAAATTCCGGAATGTTACATAAAGATTCTAAAATATAAATTTTATTATTTAATTATTACACGTTTATTACTATAGTTTATCGCAACTTATATTTATTTAAATTAAGTATTCATTTTATAAAAATATGACAAACAACAATATTAATCTTTGTAATAATAAGACTAATGATTTTAATTATGTAAATCAATCGTTCAAATTTATAATATTATAATCCCAATCATAACTTAAATAATTGAAATATTAATTCATCAAATCATGTTGTATCCTTTATAATTAATTTAATATTATATTGTTTAACTAGGAATCCTTGTTGGTGTATCTCGAAGGGTTCATCATTCCCACGTCATCATTTTAGTTTCGTCTATCCGATCAGGTGAGTATTTCACTCCCCTCTTTTACTTATTTTAACCGTTTTGGAGACATATGCGTTCGTATATATTTTTATATTATAGTACTCAACCGCAGCTGTTTATCCTTGTGTGTTTATCAGTTTGCCTAACTTGCTATTTGCTTACTTGCTTTGTTTGAATGCTACTTGCTTATTTCGGCAACTGATGTCCATTTTTATGGCACGGTTTAGTCCTTGCTTGGTAACCAATGTCCATTTATATGGATTGGTTGAGCCATTTCTTTATGGTTTGCTTTCTTTATAGTTGATTGATTGTTGTTTGCTATGGCTTATCTGTATATCTCACAGGAACAGTTTGTACTTTTACTTATTATAATTATTATTATAGTGTCTTAAATCTGGTGTTATACTCACTCAACCTAGTGTTGACAAAACCTATTTGTATTATTAACGTATATGCAGGTTATCGTGTGACGTGATTATCAAGATTGTTTGAAGCAATTAGGGTGCATGTTAGAGAAGAAGATACAAGAATTTAATATTGGATGTTTATTGTGCTTGTTTATTTATGAGATTGATGTACTTGATTATTTAATTCAATTAATAGATAATGTCATTTAAATATTGCATTGATAGTAACTTTTGAAAAGCTGTGAGCAATCAGTTACGCCCCGGCATTTCCGTCATAGGTTGGGGTGTGACAGATTGGTATTAGAGCCGAAGGTTTAAGATAGCTCGTTAGTGGTGCCTTAGTAACATGCTTTGGAGCCTCATACGTGCTTATTTGTTTACATGATGTGTTCTATTTGATTGTTTACGGCTTCCGTAATTACTTGCTAGATTAGGTACTTATTTAACTACTTAGTTAATTATTTATTTTATTGTTATGCACACACAACTCCGAAGCTATGCTTCACTCTCAAAATATTTTATATCTCCGAGACTATGTCTCATTCTCAAAATATTTTTATAACTCTGAACCTCAAAATATGTTTATTCAATTTTATTAGATTGCCTTTTATTTTTGGAAATTTCCTTGTGAATTTCTTGGCTTTATTTTTTCTCTTTTTCACTTAAAACTAGGTAGTGTGACAAGACTCCCCGCCATAGTGGAAATCGTCATGCGACCGACACTTTAAGCATTTAACGTAATCGGCTAAACGGTTACACCCTTTATTGTGTTTTATTATTTTTTAAATGTCTAGTCGAGTGTAAAACCCACGGGACGCCATGGGCACGCCAACTGTATATTTGCACAATTTGTTATATTTGTGATATTTTGTTGGAACATTATCATCTGTGGTGATACACGATGTGTTTCAACTACTTATGCTTGAGTTTGTTTATTCGTTATTTAGTTTGGTCGGTCAAATCACCATGTAACGATCATGGGCCGACAAACTCAATTGGTTCGTTGATTCGTTAATTAAGTTGGGCCATTCAAATTGCCATGTAATGCTCATGGGAGGCCGACTAACACATTTGTTTTGGTTTTGGTATGCTAATAAGTTGGGGAAACAAAATGTCATGGAAAGCTCATGGGAAACCCAACACATCGGAGAACATTTGTTATTTGTTTGTTTATTTGGTTTTATACGAAACAATTTATGATTTAATTTAATTATTTAATTATTCTATTATTCAATTACTCAATTATTTACTTACTAAATCATTTTTGTATCAAGATCTATTGATTCGATCTATTTATACACTCAAAACATTTTTATCCTCTTGATTGGATACAAATCATTCATTCATCAAGACTCGGTTATCGCAAGCCAACCAAAACAATTTACACTATATTATCGAAATTGATTTTCACCAATTCATCTTATCACGTTATTATAATATCAATACCTCAAGTGATTTAAATAATATAGCATAATTTAATACTCATGATATCATATACATAAAACATTAAACATATTTCAAGCATTCAACATCAAGTTCTAGCTTGTTAAAAACATATTAAACTTTGATAAAACTTTTCTCTAATCAAATCAACTCGTCGATTATCGATTTAGATTCTAACTTATCCTTAAATTATAAATAAACATCAGCATAACATATCTAAGTTTCGTTTTACACAATAACTCATATGAAATCTACACAACTATTCAATCTTCTCAATAAATCACATCTTTATTAATCATAGAATATTTTCACAACATCAAACATTTATTTTCTATAACCGTCTCATGATCACATTTTAGTCAAGGAGATAGCTCCTGCGATCTCTAATATAACAACTAAATTTAAAAAAACAAAAATGCAATCTTTTTCATTAAACTAATTGTTGGTAAATTTAACTCATTTACCCGTACTCATTCTCTTAACAACAATAACAACCGCAAGTCTAAATATCAACTATAGCTGTCAATCAAGTTAACAATCAATCTCAACAAAATCTTATCGTCCCATACAAGAAACTTTACACCAAAATCCACTCATTACACTTCACTTGCCACTATCATTATTCAATTCAATCCTCGTATCGTTTTGTACACAATGTAATCATTTGATTATCTTGTTAATACTTGCCACAACTATGGAAATCCTAATTACCTACACCATGTGTGTTCCCGACTCAATCATATTCACCAAGCTCAAAAATTTCCAAACTTACTCTATTAAACCCTACTTTACGACCTAATCAAAATATTTTAGATCAATCAACTTTAATCATTCAAAATTTTTATAGAACTAATTAATCAAAGTTATTCATAACTAAGTTTATTAAAGAAAATGTTTTTGTCATTTTTCTATCTAAACATATTTTTATCTTTCTCAATAATACATTATAACAAATCTTCACTCGATTTTTGGATTTAAACAATTTTAATTCTAATAATTTATTGATTTTTCTTCTACAACAAAATCTACCTTCTCAAAAGACTACTGTACTCCTATACTACTGTACTCATAGTTTATCTTATGGCCTCATTCTCCCCAATTCGTTTCACTCCCAACCCTAAGGAATCCTTTCCTTTTCCTACTTCCAAAATTTATATCAAAAGACGTTTTAGAAACTTTAATATTTTATTAAATCAACTCAAGGATTTAATTCGTTTTTATCAATATTTTACACAATGACTATCGCCTATTTATAACCAAAATATATTAAAATTCTTGTTTTCACTAAAGATCATGTCTTTCAAATGTTTTGTAACCCACATGATGGGACGAGTTATGTGGACTATCCGACGATCTAAGTAATTATGGAGGCCTACATAATTACCGAAGTCCTCGCATGGAAATCATAATGCGTACAATTGTGTGTCATAGTATAGAATCGAAAGTAGTTGGGATAAGGGTACAAATGTAGAGATGAAAAGGACATGGTGGATACGCCGCTGGTACATCCTATATATAAGTGCCCTTATCGGATTTGCATATGGGGCGTTATTTTAACTATTCAAAGTTCTGTGTCATGATAATTTTTAAATTTTATTTTAAATTTTCCTTTCTTCAATAATTAAATTGTGATAGTATTCTTTAATTTCGGGACGAAATTCCTTAAAGTAGGGGTGACTGTAACAACTCGAACTTTTTGAAATCAATGTTTTCGTTAAATACCCGACCCATTTCGATGATTCGGGAAATTTTATCATTTTTATCGAGTTATTATATTTCTATATTATAATTCTTAATTATTTATATAAATCATATTTACAACTTTAATATTTTGGCAAAAGTAACCCAAACTTAAACTTTAACCCCAAATTGTTTTCACCCTCAATCTTTAGGGACTAAAGTGCAAATTCATATCTTAACCTAACAAAATCTGGTAACCCATATCCAAAACCCCAAGACCCGACCCGTATTCGAAACCCATATACCCGTTTAGTGTCTTGATCCGTAATTCTCGTTATTTACATGGAAATCAAATCATAGGTTTTGTTAACCTTTCCATTTACGACATCACCGACGTTATTAATTATGTTAAATCGATCAATAGAGATCCCTATTACCTATATTGCTATCCGACATCAGCCCAACCATGTTATACTATTAACAGGCGTTTATAACTATATTAATTTACCAGAAACAATCATGATAGCATTGTCAAACAAACCCCTAATGTTAATTGAGTTATCGCGGCTCGTTTGTACGTGTTCTTCATCCTTCATTGTCGGCGTTGTTCGGATCAAATTAACCATCGTTTGATCACCATTTCAGGTAATTGTGTTATTCAGCGAGTTCGTTTTTGATCCAGTAATATTAACCCTAACTTGAATCGATCAATCGATTAACAGTTTAATCAATTGCGATATCTAGGGTTCTTAATCAAATTGGATTTATCATTTACTGTATTTTTATTTCTTTTTCATTCTTTAACCATCCGACACACCAGCCCATTTGGCTGGTGTATGTGTGCTCAAGTCTTGGGCCGGCCACCACCAGGGTTCGAGTCTCTGCTAGATCATTTTTTTTTCTTTCTTTTATTTGTTTTAGTATTTTAATTAATTAAATGGTTTATAAACTAATTAGAATTAATATTAAATATGAAATAATCATTATTTTATTAAAACCCGACACCAATATTAATGTTTCCCATTGTTGAATGTTTTCACAAATTTCTTATATTTTTGTATAGATATATATAATATATGTATTGTTCTTTAAACAAATATATAAACGTGTTAAACGTATTAACAATATTTTTA
Source organism: Bidens hawaiensis (assembly GCF_021521415.1). Lineage (NCBI taxonomy): Eukaryota > Viridiplantae > Streptophyta > Magnoliopsida > Asterales > Asteraceae > Bidens > Bidens hawaiensis. The sequence goes on along the minus strand of NW_027493474.1, from coordinate 376,252 downwards.
CCATTGGGTTTCGTTAAAGATTATAACATACAAATTTTATTATTTAATTATTTACACGTTTATTACTATAGTTTATCGCAACTTATATTTATTTAAATTAAGTATTCATTTTATAAAAATATGATAAACAACAATTTTAATCTTTGTAATAATAAGACTAATGATTTTAATTATGTAAATCAATCGCTCAAATTTATAATATTATAATCCAAATCATAACTCAAATAATTGAAATATTAATTCATCAAATCATGTTGTATCCTTTATAATTAATTTAATATTATATTGTTTAACTAGGAATCCTTGTCGGTGTATCCCGAAGGGTTCATCATTCCCACGTCATCATTTTAATTTCGTCCATCCGATCAGGTGAGTATTTCACTCCCCTCTTTTACTTATTTTAACCGTTTTGGGGACATATGCGTTCGCATATATTTTTATATTATATAGTACTCAACCGCAACTGTTTATCCTTGTGTGTTTATCAGTTTGCCTAACTTGCTATTTGCTTACTTGCTTTGTTTGAATGCTACTTGCTTATTTCAGCAACCGATATCCATTTTTATGGCACGATTTAGTCCTTGCTTGGTAACCAATGTTCATTTATATGGATTTTTGAGCCCTTTCTTTATGGTTTGCTTTCTTTATAGTTGATTGTTGTATGCTATGGCTTATCTGTATATCTCACAGGAACAATTTGCACTTTTACTTATTATTATTATTATAGTGTCTTAAATCTGGTGTTATACTCACTCAACCTAGTGTTGACAAAACCTATTTGTATTTTTAACGTATATGCTGGTTATCGTGTGATGTGATTATCAAGATTGTTTGAAGCAACTTAGGGTGCATGTTAGAGAAGAAGATACAAGAATTTAATATTGGATGTTTATTGTACTTGTTTATTTATGAGACTGATGTACTTGATTATTTAATTCAATTAATAGATAATGTCATTTAAATATTGCATTGATAGTAACTTTTGAAAAGCTGTGAGCAATTAGTTACGCCCCGGCATTTACGCCGTAGGTTGCGGTGTGACACATTTTATACCTAAAAAATTTGATACTCTTTCAAAACAACCCGTTTTGAAATATTTTCAAATAGTTACAAAATATAAAAAAAATTGGAATTAGTCAACTTCAAAAAATTATGATTTTTTTTTGACCAATTTTGCAACAAACTTTTAAATCACTGACTTTAATATTTTGTTAAATTTGAAAAACTTAAAAACGTTTTACAATAAATGAATTTTCAAATAACTTTGGAAAGATTAAAAAATTTTATGTTGACTTTGAAAATAATTAAAGTTGAAAAAATATGATACAAAATCAATGAAAACAAAATATAAACGTATAAGAAATAAATTATCAAATATTTTTAATATTCTTTGAAATCATTATGAATACTTACACTATCAAATTATTTGGCTGTTATAATTAGAATATTTATATTATGTTTAAAAAACTTATTAGTTAAAATGGGTAAAAATATAATACGTGTTTATTATACATTATTGAGAAATTTAGTGACATTAAACTTTGTGAAATGTATATTAATAATTCGTTGAAGAAATTACATGGTTGCAGCGAAAATATTGAAATTTGGATGTAGTTATGATGGAATATCTATGAAGAATACGATATCTAATGGTAAACTTATAAGTGACCGAAATTTACGTTTAAATTTGGTCTTCCATGTAAATATAGAAATAATTTGAAATATATTGATTCATGGGAATAATAATATTAATAAATTATGAAAAATTGTCATGTTAATAATATTCACTAAATCATACTACCGAATAATATTTATAAATGATGATAAAACGGTTATTTAATTTATGATATATCAAGTATTGATTATTAGAAATCATGTCAATTTGAATATTGTGTTCTAAAATAACGCGGTTATTATTTTAGATTAATTAATAATTAATATTCACGTAAATTAAAGTAAGATTACATTACAATTATGGCAAGTATTTTTAGTTTGACAATCAGTTTTTTGAATATTAAAATGATAAATTATTCTAGTTAATGCCAAATCACAAAATTAAAATCAAATATGTTCTAATTTTACTAATATGACTAATTAATTTAGAAATAATTACAAAAATAAAAATCAAATCGGTTAATTTGAAAACTTCAAAAAATTATGTAAAGATTATGAATGAGTTTAAAATTATGGAAAATATTAAAACCTTTAAAATTTTGTTGAAAAATTATGGAAAATATTAAAACCTTTAAAATTTTGTTGAAAGCTTGGTCAGATATCGAATTTAAAATGAGTTTAAATATGTTAATTAAATTGTATTAAAACCATTAATACAATTTATTAAGTTTGACTATCCTTATTAGTTATTTAAACAAATAAGGATAGTCAAACTCAATAAATTTTATTAATGGGATACTTAAATGTGTAATTTATGTATGCTAAGGCACGTCGGAAAAGTTAGGCTCAAGCTCGAGTAGTACCATAAACGAGCCAAAGCTCCGATCGAGCTCATATGTGCATTGTGAAAGTAATACATAGAAGTCCAAATTGGATAAAGTTTAAACCAATGTTGTCAAAACCGGACCCGACCGGTCGGACCGGTCTAAACGGGAATCGGTCCATCAACCGGTTCGGTTCTATGCTGCTCGCTTAGTATCCAGAAAACCGGCCGGTCCGAACCGGTTCACCGGTTGGACCAGAAAACCTGACCGGTTCAACCAGTTTTCCTTTTAAAAAAAATAATTTTTTTTTGAAAATTTGTTTTTCTAGCATTCTTTAAGTCGAATTCGTTCGGCCGGTCTGACCGGTTGAACCGGTGAACCAGTTGCCCGACCGGTTCGCTATCCGTAACATTGGTTTAAACACACACTAGACTCATTAAGGATGGAAGAACCTTAATAATATACAAGGCTCGAGATCGGGTTCGATAACTAAACGAGCTTTGTTTGAGACTTGACCTCAAAAAATATCAACTCGTTTCGAGCTTTTCATCGATCCGAGCTCGAGTAGCTTACGAGTGGCTCGACATGTTTGCACACCCACTCCCACCAAACCTCCTTAAGTATCCTATATATCCCCGGTGTTAGATTATATATGGTATACGTAAACTAGCAAAAAAGAAATAAAAATAGATCCATAGTTGCTATTATCTAGTTAATTGTGTATTGTCAAATCCAGGTAAACTAAATTAGAAAGTTTCTTTCGCCAAAAAACATTAAAAAGTCCAATTGTAACGTTGAAGCTTTCTAGGCATTCATAATTGCATCTAAACTTCACCGAAACCCTCAAGAAAAGGTTTCCTTAAATATATATAAATTATGTTGCGTCGTTAATCATTCTCATTCATCTCAATTTCTTATACCAAATTGTACAGGTCCTTTCAGCATGAATGTCATTAATTAGTTCTGGCCACGGCCAATCTTTTGGAGGCCCAAAACAAAACGAGAATCCGACGCCTTTACAACGCAAAACAATTAACCACAAATTTGTTTGTTTTTTAAATAACGAAAGGATCATTTTTTTCATTTAGTATGTTCTGTCTAACTTTAGTCTAAATTGAAGGCCCTAGCCTCTATTTAAGTGGAGCCTTAAACCCTTAGCTTAAGTTTATTCCCCATAGAGTCAGTCCTGACTGTCATGTGAACAACATCACAACGGAACTTGGAATCAAACAATCATCGTCATACTTGTTACCAAAACTCGTACTCTAAAAATGTTCGATATATTTTGTTAGAACTTAGTGTGCGTATTCTTTTTTCCAATTAATATATTTCACTTTCGGGAAAAGGAAAAATTATAGATAGAGTCACAAAGAAAGAGGTTGATCAAGTTGTGTTAGAAATTAAAAGGAAAAAATTCCTAAAATGTCTCACTAATGGAAAGAGATTCTAATTTTGTCATTATAAATGAAAGTTTCCAAAAATATCCCTACAATTACGTGTTGGACGATGTGTTAGGCCTCAACGTGTCTTTCACGATCTATTTGGCCACAAAACGCGTCTTTCACGACCTGTTAGTCTCCAACGCGCGTCTTTCACGATTTGTTAGCCTCGAACGCGTCTCTCACTGTTGGTGCATGTTTGGTAACAGATGATCTTTTGTGTTTGTTAGAATTGCATAGCGACGGTCACAAAATGCACCAACAGACTCCCCTTTGACCGTTGCTCTCAATTCTAACAAACACAAAAGATCATCTGTTACAAAACATGCACCAACAGACTCCCTCTTAACTGATGATCTTCTGTTTGCTCCTTCTTGTGGGGCTCGATTGCACTGTGATCTTCAAACTTGAACTTCACATATACATGCAACATCCATCCTGTCTTCAACCAGCCGTGTATGAAACTGTCTTGTAACTCCACGAATCTACCAATCACCCAACGTCTTCCATATCAGATCTCCCCTTCAGTGTAAGCTTCTTCGATATATCGATTGAGGTCTTTGACATGCATGCATCCCCGTGCCTAATTGATCATCTCAACCAATCACGTGAAGTTCTTCTAACTTCACCAACACGTGAAGTTCTTCTAACTTCACCAACACGTGAAATTGGGCTCCCTCCACAACTTCACCAACACGTCGGAATTGTATAGTAAGATAAGGTTCATTCTTCAACTACTCAACATCAAGTGATCAATTTCATCACAAAACCACCTTGACAGAATCTAACACACATGACCATTAATTATTCCGAAGCATCTTCAATCACCATGGATAACGATCAAGAACATAAACAAATTAATTCCCGATTAAATCCAACTTGTTCCAAAATCGTAACAGGGTCCAATTCTCGAAAGCCTTGAAAATAACATAAATAATATGCTCTGACCGCAATCCAGTAATGACGAAAACCTTCAGTTCGATTTGACTTTCTTCAGTTGGTCAACCTCGAACAACAACAATTTCTTTGCCCACAAACACCCAAATATGTGTCAATATCCAGTTTCAATCAATATCCCATTCACAACTTCAACTCCATATCCAGAGTTGACCCGTATTTGTTCTCACGTAAGACCAAGAAATACCAAGTTTCACTCGTTGTCGGAACAACACTTTCGGTCTCACAATAATCGTGTACACCTGGCCGTACAGACGAAAACTCCAAACAATTTTTTTATAATATTTTTTTAACTTCGCCCAAAAGTCAACTTCGCCCCTCATTAACTTCGCCTAAAAGTCAACTTCGCCTAAAAGTCAACTTCGCCCCTCATTAACTTCGCCTGGCTGCTAACTTCGCCTAAACCCTAAAATTTAAGCGACAACTTTGCCTGAACCCAATAACTTCGCCTACGGCGGCTGTTCGGCCAAAAACGCATCAGAAACGTGCCAGAAACACCAAAACGCAGATCTCAAACCATAGCATAAGAGCCTAAGGCTCTGATACCACTTGTAAGTTCCCAGCCGGATCTACACGGAAGTATCTCGTAGTACGTAGGTGCGGAATCCCTACGTAAGACGATACGAGCGTAAGATGTAAACTACGTTAATACCGAACACGAACACACGTTACAATACTCAAAAGACACGTTATATTGCAACACTTAACACGTGATGTTCAAATCACAATTACACGTACTGGAAAAAACTCTTACTATACAACCCGTAACATATGTATATATATGTTACGACAACTTCGCCTAACAGACTAGGCGAAGTTGTCAATAACTTCGCTTGTCCACAAGTTCGCTTATATCAGGCGAACTTGTGAGACAACCTATCTAAATCAAACCAAAACAAACTAACACGATTACAGACACAAACATAACACTAGATACTGAACTACTGACATCATGTACCAACAGACTCCCCCTTGGCAGTAGCTTCATATCTCTATCTTTAATCACATGTCTGGTAATCCTAAAATCTTGTATCTCCCGTCTTCAAGCATGAACTCCCTGTCTTACACAGACAGAGACAACTATCTGGTATTTCTTGGCTTCTTCTTTCCATGCAGGAATATAGAATATCTTTTTCTCGCTCAGCACCTGCAAGTCAGCTTGAGACAAATTCACCAAGTGCATAGGATCATACACTCTCAGCACCTCTTGTTCATCTTCATCCTCCATAACCGCTTCAGCAGTTTGACTGTCGACATACCACCATTTCAGACTCTTCAAGACATCATTGGGCATTAGTTTCATCGGTACTTCTTTCAAACACCGGATAGGCTTATATTTCATTATCATCCAAGGTTTGCCATCAGCTCGCATTCCTCTGTCTTTGTCTTCAACAAGCTTCCCTTTCTGCGGCTTTAACAACTCGAACTTTTTCTCTTTTATACTTTCTTTCCACACGATCTTTCCAATAACCCTAGCCATATTATCATCACTCCTGTTTATCATCCCCAACTTGGCTAAATCCTTCACCTCACACTCCAGCAAGGTATTCAATGATCTCAACAACCTTTTGAAGTACTGAACTCCGTCAAAACGTTTAATCACAAACAGCCTCAACTGCTCATCATATAACCAGCATATAATCCCCTTCTTCGATTCAGCATACCCTTTGATATTATAACTCTTCTTAAACATAGTTGGAACCGCTGGTTTCTTTGTCTTTACGAACCATTGAGCGTAGCCTTCTTTCCATCTCGGCTGCTCTTCCCATTCAGTCTCATCGCTTCCCATATCTTGACCCACATTTGACTTATCAACTTCTGGAATTTCATGCTCAACATTATCCTCCACAATCTCTCCCTCTTCAACCTCACTATCAATCACAATCTCAGCTCCTATTTTCTCAATCTCTTCAACCGGTAACACATCGTCGTCACCCACAGTATTATCATCCAACATCTCCTCATCATCCACTACCACCACATCATCACCTCCTGATCCACTTGTTGCATCGGCTGACTCCCCCTGAGATGTGGAAGTCCCAAGAGTTTGTTCAGTTCTTGGCAACTCACCACCTGCACCTTTCGATGCATTGGGATCACCGTCTCTATCGTTACTCTTCTTCGTCCTCAACTCATCGCCCTTGCAGCTAGTCTCCCCCTGAGATGCTAAGAACTGTTTTAAAGCATCAAAAAGTTTACCGTGCTCAATCAGGAGGGACGACTGAATTTGATTTTCTACAACAAGGCGCTGGATAGCATGAGTCTGGATCAGGTTGATTCTTGACTGTTCTGCCACGACCCTTTCAAGAGCTGCTATCTTGTCTGAGTCAGATAAAGTTGCATCAAAATCAAACCTCATATGAGAAGTGTCTTGAGCATACGGTGGAGGGATTCCCAAGGTAGCCGGAATATCAGAAACAGGCTGATAAGTAACCGCAGGTGGTATTGTAACAGATAACCCTGCAGTGGTAACCAGTGTCGACTCAACGAATCTTGCAACAACCTTCGATGGAGTAAGTGAAGGAGGTGGCAAGGAAAAAATTTATGGAGCCGAAAACTGAAAAGTAGTGGGTGGAATGCCAAAGGAAGATGATGTAGATATCACGGGAACATCCGAGGTGATTGGTCCTGTCACAGTCATGGATGCAGGGACCATAGTCATACCAGATAAAGCGGGTGGAGAGAAACGAACCACCCTCGAGCTTTCACCAGCTCCCGAGCCTTCACCCGTTCTAACCCTTTTCGATCGACGAATCAAACGACCTAACTCCTCCTCAAAATCATATTCACTGTCATCTGTATCTTTCTTTCTTTTTCCATGAATTCTTTCTTGGGCGACCAGAATCTGTCTTGCTTTAGCAACATCATCAGCTGAGGAGTCAGAGTCGGTTCTGTCAGAACCAGCTACAGACGTAGCTACCATCGACACATCAACACCAGAAACCTCTGCTACTGAGACCTGAACCTCTGCCTCAGGATCAACTCGTTCCATATCAAAGAATCCTTGGCCACCAAAAGCAGCTTCAAGGTCTACTTGTTCCTCCGGTGCCACAACAGGAGCAGCAGGCAATGCCTGCTGTACCACAGGTGGTGGTTGAGAAACAACAGCCTGTTGCGGTGCCGGATCCCGAAACTCGTCTCCACGAGGAGTAACATACGCTGGATTTATCAAATACCCAAATAACGGAGTATGCCGAGGACGAAGCTCTGGTTTACTTCGAGCACTCGACGATCTGCATTGTGCGAATATCCTCTTGCTGACACTCTCTACATATCGAATTGGACGGCGCTGAGGTAGCGAAGGAGCCACATGATTCAAGATCATTTGTAAGAATTTTGGATACATCAAGAATCTTTCACGAGCTACCGCACGTCTTTGACGGTCTATCTCATAAAACACCATCTGACTGAAGCTGTAACGCTTGTTGTAAGTCAGTGCTATCATTGCCGATTGCATCGTCGCACCCATCCCGTCCATACCAGCCTTACGTCCCGACATGCACACAATCATCACATGCATGAGAAAACGCCATTGATCCAACAAAAATACCTTACGCCTCTGAGTGTCACCCAATGGACCGGAATAGCCCATTCATAAAAATGCACCATCTCTGAATGGAGCAGTAAAGTCTGTAGGATCATCTCTAGTTTCATTCCCAAACTGCAAGGTGACCCTTATCTGTTCAGATGAGAACTGCACCTCCTGATTGTTAACAGTGGCGCGCATGACTGGGGGCTCAACTCTACAGTCATATTCTACCGTCCTCCAGAAATCTTCAATGTTCGGTAGAGATATGGGTAATGTTGTAGTAATAGCGTGGAAGATGCGCGAGCGAACAAGGAATGAGATGATCTCACGAAAATCAACTATACCACTGGCATCCGGATCCAGTGTGATGTACATATTGTGCCCCGGAAAGAATTGACGGTTGTTATCACCACCTTCGTCACCACCAGCACCACCGGCTCCTGCCACAGCTGCCATATCTGCATAACAAACGGTCTAAGTTAGAAAATCGTCAAAGCAAATCATAACTTCGCCTATTACCATGAGCGAAGTTAAGATAAACTTTAGTGTGCAGGCGAAGTTAGACATAGGGCGAAGTTGAGCACAACTTCGCCTATACAATAACTTCGCCTGACAACAGATCAACTTTTAAATAATATGTAAAGCACCAGGCGAAGTTAGAGATAAGGCGAAGTTAAGGATAACTTCGCCTAACCATAACTTCGCCCCTTGAACAACTTCGCCCCTGATTAGTTAAAAATTAAGCAGCAGGCGAAGTTAAGCCTAAGGCGAAGTTGAGAATAACTTCGCCTAAACTATAACTTCGCCTGAACTGAAACGACGACAGTTTAGTAGGCCAGACGATACTTGTTTGGTGAATTTGGAGATTGTGGACAATAAAAACATGTTACTAAAGAGATCTCGACGATCACATTAGTTACGAACACGTTAATAAGAGTTTGAAAAGTGGGTGTTTAAAGGTTTGCATGAACGAGATCTCAAATCGGACCGAAACGGCATCTGATTAACATGATCGACAAGAATTATACGTAATATCGACCCTACACACCTTTAACACGGATTGGAAACGAACAATAATAAGGTTTGATTCGAGGAAATAAGTTCGCCGAGGGTGATATTGTCTGATAAGTTCGCTTGAAATTTGAGAATATGAAAGGTTTGACTGTGTTGACCTTTATATATGCTTGAAAAAGCTCAAGCGAAGTTATGGTTAACTTCGCTTTTCCATAACTTCGCCCTATAGCAGCTTCGCTTGGTATTAAAATTTACACTACAGACCCTTATAAATTTGAACATTATGCAATTGTCTCTTAAAACTTCCTTTAAAGATTTAAATGTTACGTTCAACGACCAAGTAACCAAGTTTTATACCATAAAACGACATATGCAATGAAAATTTTCGAAATAAAGTACACGGGATCAAATTTCAGTCTTGACAGGGACTAGCATGTTTTAGAAAAGATCCGGACATGAATCATACTAGTTAAGTGACTGTCACATAGATCCATGTTCAGTGGTATTATGACTTAAAGAAACAGGTTGTAAGCAGGTAAACAACTTAGTATGGTTTTCATCGCTTCTGTGATACGGATTAGGTACAATTAAGCTCAAAATTTAAATGGACAACACATCAGAGATTGTGATGCCTCCTATCTATTCTCAAAGCTTATTTGGCTTTCCCCAAGTCACCCCGAGTTGACCTTGACCCATAGTGTCTGATTAAACAGTAAGTACATCTGATCTTTAGAGTCTTCATCCCTTCTCTTTCTTGCCTCTTGATTGATAAGTATAACATAATAGGCTTTAGAAGGCTTAACATCATTTTTTTTTAAATAATAAAGATTTACATAGCTTCAAACAGTAGACTACTGCAAGTCCCGAACCTGGATCACTGCAGGTACTTGACACACTATCTTCTCGGAAATCAGAACACTCACGGGCTCGTGTATGACTGGGTAATCACTTTTCTGCCTATCATTCGGAAAGATGTATATGTAGACATACACAACTCTTAATGAGTCTTCCCTTTAAATTGAGAAGATTTAGTTAGTATCACTTTAACTTTTACGCACCATAAAAAGCTACCATAACATACAATGACTGTTCTAGAGTCTTTTAGGCCTAATAACTTCACTAGTTAAGCACACAGAAATAGTTTGTGTATCACTTTCCAAGGTTGGATCAATTTTCTTAGAAACATTGTATAGAAACTTCTTACGAAGTTGTAGACTTGAAAAAAATTATATCATCTCCCTAAGAAAAAAAAATTTTAAATTCTATCGCCCCGATCAAGTCAAAGTCATCAGGTAAACGGCTGTCCTGAAGATCCAATGGATCAGCTGGACCGACCACATACGAATATGCGTCCTTTCAACTAAGTATGAACGACTACTTTTCAGCGAAAGAATAAAAAACACATCATAAACCGCCCCGGTCACATTCAGTCATCTGGTTAATGGCTATCCTCATAATCTACTAGTAGAAGTAAGGACCAAACATATCCGAAGATATGTCCTTCAAACTGAAGCAACCGACATAATTTTAAGCGATAGTGACGTTTTTTTTTTTACTCAAAATGAAAAGCACGGTTACTCGGGATTGATCATCCCATTAAGCTCAACCAGATTTTGAAAACGAGTTTGGTCAAAAGCTTTAGTATAAAGATCAGTGAAATTATCTAACGAATCAACCTTTTCGAGCACTATTAATTTCTTCTCAGCACAATCCCGTATAAAATGATGACGAATGACAATGTGTTTAGTTTTGCTATGTTTTACGGGATTGTTAGTTACTGAGATTGCAGCAGTGTTATCAATGCAAATAGGAGTTTGAGTAAAATTCAGACCGTAATCGCGCAATTGCTGTTGTATCCAAAGAACCTGGGAGCAGCAGTTTGATGCTGCCATGTACTCTGCTTCACAGGTAGAAATGGCTACAGAGGTCTGCTTCTTGCACTGCCATGACACCAATCTTCCTCCCAGAAACTGACATCCACCGGTTGTCGACTTCCTGTTCTGATTGCAACCCCTATAGTCAGAATCTGTGTAAGCGATCAAATCCAAGTCTCCCCCTTTCGTGTACCACAGTCCCAGCTTAGGCATTCCTTTGAGATACCGCAGTATTCTCTTCACTCCCTTCATGTGAGATTCCTTTGGGCTTGCCTGAAATCGAGCACAGAGACAAACTGCAAACATAATATCAGGTCTAGATGCAGTTAAATACATTAAAGAACCTATGATTGCTCGATATTGGGTGGGGTCCACGTCTTCATCACCTTCCGAATCAGCACCCAGTTTGTGATTGACGCAAACCGGAGTATCAAATGGAGTGCTGTCCTCCATCTTGAAGCGTTTGAGAACGTCTTGGACATATTTAGTCTGATGAATGAACATCCCATCTTTCTTCTGATCAACCTGCAATCCTAAAAAGAAAGTTAATTCACCCATTGCACTCATTTCGAACCTCTTTTTCATGACTTATTCAAACTCCTGACACATGACGACTTTTGAAGCAGCAAATATGATGTCGTCCACGTAGACTTGAACTAGTAGAAAATCTCGCCCTTTTCTCTTGACAAACAGCGTGCTGTCGATCTTTCCTCTTTCGAACCCATTCTCAAGTAAGTAATCAGATAAGGTGGCGTACCAGGCACGAGGGGCCTGATGTAGTCCATATAGCGCTTTACTCAGCTTGTACACATGATCAGGAAAGTCAGGGTCAGGAAAACCCGGAGGCTGTTCAACGTATACTACCTCATCGACTTTACCATTAAGAAAAGCACTTTTCACCTCTAATTGGAACACCTTCATCTCATTGTGTGCAGCAAATGCCAAAAATAGTCGAATCGCTTCCAATATTGCCACAGGAGCAAACACTTCATTGTAGTCAATTCCTTCCTGCTGATTAAACCCTTTAACTACCAGCCTCGCCTTGTTTCTTATGATTATTCCTTTCTCATCTCTCTTACACTTAAAGACCCACTTTGTGCCAATAGTATGTACATTCTTCGGTTTTGCTACTAACTTCCAGACTTCCATCTTCTCGAACTGAGCTAACTCTTCTTGCATGGCTTCTACCCACGAGCTATCCTTGAGAGCCATTTAATAATTCTTTGGTTCAATCTGGCTGATGAAGCAGGTGTACAAGCATTCATTTATGATACCCGTTTCTTTAATGCTTGCGTAAACACAAGTGTGCTCATTCAAACTTCTTCTTGTTTGAACACCGTCAGACAGATCACCTATCATGTTCTTCAAAGGGTGATTTTTGTGAATAGCAGTAGTCTGAACCGGACCGACTTCCAGATTATTTTCCAAATTCGAAGAGAGTTCTTCAATGGGTGATTGATGTTGAGAGTGAAAAGGGTTGTAAAATTCTTCTTCAGTAGAGGTGGCAGGAGTATTAACGGCACTTGACGTGGAAGGTTGACTTTCATCGTATCGTGGACGTTGCACAATATTTTCCTCCTCGTCATACATGATCTGTGAAGCAATTTTCTCATCAACATCTGCAAAATCCAAGTAAGGCACATTAAAAGATTTGAACAGTCTATCATAGTCAAAAGCCTCAGCGTGTCCCATGCTAGGCTTTGGTGGTTTGTAACTCGTGATGTCAGTGTTACATACCACTTCAACCTTGCTGTTCGATAAATTAAAGACTCTTCTGTTGGGTGTCCCAACTACATATCCGACTAAAATACCTTCGTTGGCTTTCTCACCAAATTTTGAGTTTGTCTTTAATATCGTACATGGGGACCCGAATGGTTCGAGACCATTCAAGTTTGGCTTTCGACCATGCATAAGTTCATAACAAGTTTTATTTAGCCTTTTAACAGTTAAAACACGATTAAGGATATAACAGGCTGTGGCAACTGCTTCAGCCCAGAACACCACGGGAAGTTTAGCATCAGCCAGCATGGTTTTGGCTCCTTCAATTAGCGTTCTGTTTTTCCTCTCAGCCACCCCATTTTGTTGCGGAGTATACGGGGCGCTGTATTGCTGGTCTATCCCTTTCTGTAAACAGAACATCTCCATCTGGTAGTTCTTGAACTCCGTCCCATTATCACTTCTGATGTACTTGACCTTTCTCCCAACAATGTTTTCAACCTTGGTAATCAAGTTAATTACCAATTGAACCGTCTCATCCTTTGCCTTCAGAAAATACACCCAAGAGTATCGAGAGTAATCATCGGTTACTACCAAGCAGTATGTCGTTCCACCTAGACTCTTTACATTCACGGGACCAAAGAGATCCATGTGAAGTAGGTCTAGTGTACTTACAATTGAGTTAACCTTCTTGGAGTGATGAGGTTTCTTGTGTTGTTTTCCCTTCTTGCACGATAAGCATTGATCTTCAAAGTTGAAATTCTTCAGGGGAACCCCAAGCAGTAGCCCATTCTTGACAATATAATTCATTTTTCGAAGATGTATATGTCCCATTCTCCGATGCCATAACTCGGACTCAGATTCAGTTGCCTTTGATAGAAGACATGACTCTTCTGTTGCCATCTCGGTTGACCTCAAATCCATTACATATGTGTTATTTTCTCTTGGAGCTTTCATCACCACCCATGCCTCTGGTATCTTGAAACCAGGATACAGAACAATTGCTTCATTTTTAGTAAAGTGCACTGTGTACTCTTTGTCACAAATCTGAGACACGCTCAACAAATTATGCTTCAACTCCTCAACGAAATTCACCTTCTCTAACTTCATTTTACCATTTGTCACAGTTCCAATACCAGTGATTCTACCTCCGCTATCTCCAGCGAAACTAACTCTTCCTCCTTGAACAGGTTTCCATTCATGTAACAAATTCTTGTTACCAGTCATGTGCCGGGAACATCCGCTATCGACAACCCACAGATTGTTTGCAGCCCTGTTCAACTGTTCCTGCACGATTAAAGAAAAGGATTAAAATCTGGGGACCCAAGACCTACTGGTCTTGGGTCGATTAAATCTGTTAAACGGCCTCCAGTACTTTGGTTGCCCAAAGTCAGTTTGAAAATGACTTCTGTAAGTTCTAAAAGGATACCTTCTAGTGGATTGACTATGAGGCCATCCAAACTGTCGTGAATTAATTGAATTATAATTGGTGGTTTGGTTGTTAACTGGGAAAAACTGAGATCGATTTCTTTGACATCTTGGATTAGTCCAATGTCTGAACTTTGGTGAGTTCACATTCTTCCCAGTATAGTAATTACCATTCGTTTTATTTTCAGTTTTCGGAGGCCTCATGCCTCTGAATTTTCTCTGATTTAGAGGACAATCAGCAATCAGGTGTCCTATTTGATTGCATCTGAAACAACTCCTGTGTTCAACTTTCGTCTCGAGAGTTGTTTCAGATGTTGAGGTTGCAGTACTATCCGTTTGTCTAACATATGGTGGGACAAACGGGTTAAGGGGAGAGTTCTTTTCAGTTGGCTTATATTCCTCCCCACGTTTTAGTAATACTACCTCTTCTTTTATCTCACTAGATTCGGATGTCTTGTCCGAATTTGATGAGACAGAACTAGGGACAGAAATCTTAACATTAGAAACAGGCTTACTCGTTTCGTTTTTACTAACTTCAGGTTCCTTAATCGAAACTTTGACAGGAACTGTCTGTCTAATCTCAACATCAACAGATTTCTGATTACTAGGATCATACGTGTAATTATGGTTATATGGTGGTGGAACTTCAGAAAATCCAATTCCCCCTTTGTTAACTGGGGAACGTTGAACACTTACGATGTGATCAAGCATTGCTGAGGAATTTCTAAACTGTTCAATTTTTCTGTTTAATTCCACCACTTTTACCTGGTAATCAGCTATCTGTTTATCCCTTTCAGCAATTAGTTTGGTTTTTTCTTCTAACACTTCATAACTAAGATCAATTACTTGTATTTTATCAGCTAGACTGGCTTTAAGACTTCTGATATCTTTTTCACTAGCTTTTATTTTTACCGAGTAACTGTTTTCTCTAGTTTTAGTGTAATGATGATTTTCTTTTAGCGTTATAAATTGAGCGTCCAAACTAACAAACTGATCAGTTACTGTTTTTAATTGTTCAGACAGATGTTCACATTGCATACAATGAAGTTCAGAATTTACCTCAGAGAGCTGATCGTTCACTTCTGCCATGTAAGCTTGATTTTCTCCCATCTCTTTCTCACTTCCTGCAGTTTCGATGTTCACCAAATTTGCCTGTTCGAAGACTTTCTCAACCTGTAGATTCCAGTTATATCCACCATTGTGTCTAGATACCATAGCCCTATTCTCACTACCTCCCCCATTCTGTTGTGCAGGCATGTTCTGACTACGTTCGACTCTCTCATTTGTGCATTCCTTGGCAAAGTGACCATTTTGTTGACAGTTGTAACATCTAACCTTTGATTTGTCAAAACCTGGTCTTTCGCCAACGAACTTTCTACCCGTTTTCTTCATGAATCTTTTAACCCGTCTTACTATCATAGCCATCTGCCACTGCAGATCCATCTCTTCTAGATCATCAGCATCAATCTGATCATAGTCTTCATCCAAAGTTGCGGGATCGACTAT
Source organism: Bidens hawaiensis (assembly GCF_021521415.1). Classification (NCBI taxonomy): domain Eukaryota; kingdom Viridiplantae; phylum Streptophyta; class Magnoliopsida; order Asterales; family Asteraceae; genus Bidens; species Bidens hawaiensis. The sequence continues at coordinate 360,351 of NW_027493474.1, read as the reverse complement.
TTTACCTTTGATGTAATTCTCATAAGATGCAATGAAAGATGCATAGAGAGAAAACTGCTGTTCAGCTGATTTAACACTCATGGGCATCTGTGAGTAGTTGTTGGTTGGAACATTTGATGAAAAGTTACCAGTTGTGGCTTGAGGTTTTGAAGAATTACTTCCTGCAGCTACGAAACATACATCACCATCCATGTTGAGAGTCACATGACCATCCTGAGTTGAATTTGAGTTTGAGTCTCCCTTTGAGTAATAAGCAGAGGATTCTGACTTTGAACTTTAACTTGAAGTAACTTTCGCACCATACATTCCCGGATCCTGAACCTGATCAGTTGGTGTCTCTTTCCGAACCATGTTAAGTTCAAAAGTTCGTAATTTATTGACTGCTGTTTCCAAATCGATATTGGCAAACTCTTTATCTTCTCTCATCAAAACCGTGTACATTTCCCATTTCGGTGGAAGAGCATCAAGAAGTTTTTCTACAATCTCTTCTTTTTTATAGTCAATTGAGTAATTTCTAAGTTCGGTCATCAGGTGGTAATATCTTGTGATGATATCATCATGTGATTTATTTTTCAGATAATTGAACACAGAGAATTGGGTTTTTAGTAGCTTTGTTTTGGAGGCACGTATTCCCACATTACCCTCATATCGATTTTCAAGTGCTTCTCATAGCTCTCTAGCAGTTTTGTATTTCCTGAAGGTGTGAAGAATCTCTTGTGGAAGAGCCATGGTGATTGCTGCATGAGCTTTACTTTCTGCCTCATACATCTTTTCTTCCTCTTCCATCTTATTGTATTTCTTAATCTGTTCACGACCCTCAAACAAGGCCGTTGGTGGAATGTATCCATCTTGAATGCACACCCACATCTTAGCATCTTGATATTTAACATACTGTTCAAACCAATCTTTCCACGCAACGAAATCGGTACTCTTAAGCATTTTCGGAGCCTTATTTGCTGAACCGGCTTCAACTTCCATTTTCACCAGTTCCGTAGTGTTTATCGAAGTCATTGCTGAAAGAAACACGACTTGAAAACACACAGAAAAAAAAATTTCGCCATAGGCGAAGTTAGAACAACTTCGCCTATTGGCCCAAACCCAAGCCCGCGAAGTTGGTTGTCTATATATATGTGTGTCTTGTTTAGGGTTTAGGATCCAGAAAGTGAGAGTGTTTTGGTGATCAGTTCAATTGTCTAGAGAGAAACAGAGAGGAAGAGTCGTGTGGGACGGCCCGAGGTAGAGCTCACCTCGGGTCGGCCGTGTCTTTGTTTTTGTTTGATATGTAACGTGTTTGGTTATTATATAAAAGATCTGCAGATTTGTTTATCTCATTCGTGTGTTTATTCGTGTGTTTGTTCGTGTGTTTGCTTATGTGTAATCATGTTCTTCGTCTTCTACACCATTAAACGAGTCTCGGAGGATTCCGCACTCCTAGACCTCGTGCGGATCTCGTATCGATCGGCGACGCCCCGGGGGGACCTACACTCACGACCAGTTAACCTCTAACGCGTCTTTCATGACATGTTTGGCCTATTAATTGTTTTTTTAATATTACATTTTAAATAATTAATTTTATCTATATTTGGTCTTTCTTTTATAATTTGCAATATATATATATATATATATATATATATATATATATATATAATTTTGAATATGTCTCTTAGACGTGTTTATTTTTTTGTACATGTTTGTCATAAATTATACTCAAAATCGAGTGTCAAACTGATATCGAAATGTTAAATAAATGTTTAATAAAATTTGACCACGCTTTTTTAAGTAAGTTTATACCAACACGTAAATAAAAATAAGCACGTCTCACCGATATATTAGGAGTTTTATAAAACGTTATGCATTACAAGTTATTAAAAAACCAAATATGAGTAAAATTAATTATAATAATGCAATATTAAAAAAAAACAATTAATAGGGCAAACAAGCCGTAAAAGACACGTTAGAGACTAACAGATCGTAAAAGACGTGCGTGGGAGGCTAACAGGTTGTGAAAAAAGCATTGAGGCCTAACACGTTGTCAAAGAGGTGTTTGTAGGAGACATTTCTAAAACCTTTTATTTATGGAAAAGAAAAATAAAATCTCTCTTTATTAATAAAGCATTTTAGAAAATTTCCCAATTATTAAAAATATATAGACTAGATGTCCATGATGAAGTTGGTCAATCTAATGTTGAACCGGAAATAGCCGCCCTAATTGTATTAGGATGGTATGAATTAATCACTTATACCAAGTCAAACTATTTCAAAAATATTTCTTGTTAACGTCAAACCCAACTAGGCAACTAGTTAGTTGAAACGTCGTAAAGGTTGGTGATGGATGTAAAGACCTTGACAAATCATGCAATTAACACGTGTCATGACAAGACCACAAAGTCTTAGGATCATCAATAAAATATATAGTAGTTTGACGATGGAGTGGCATTGCATTGTTTATCAAATGCGAATCAAATTTCTTAGAAAATTTATCAATGGCTTACAAAATGTGACAGAGAAAGGTAGACAACGTTAGCCGGCTGCCAATTTTTACTGGCTATAATCAAAAGTTATAACTATCAACATCAAGGCAGAGTGTTATGTAACAAGAAAATTAATATTTTTGTGGTATGTCAATTACTCATGGATTATCGACAAGTGGTCTAAACTTGAAGAACAACTCTTTAATTGATAGATATCACTGACAATCATATATCCGTTGGTAATAACCGACAAATTGTTTATAGTTCCAAAGGAGATTTTGGTGGACGTATTTGGATGAAAGCAATTGCTAAAGAAAGTCTTCAATAATCAGATTTCAGACAAGATTAATTCTGCCACACGCTTTTCTTTTCATGGTTTATAGGTTGAAATACGACGTTCCCATCAATAATCCGATGGCAATCCATCACTTAAATTTAAGACACGATTCCGACTATAAATATTGCATGTGTTGTCGGTGTGATAATGTTCCGTCATAAGTAATCCGTCTGCACAACATTTAAATTTTAAATATTGCTCAAACATCTTTGTTTTCGACGCATGTCAACGTTTAAAAATGTATAAGCCTCGTGATATTTTTTTTCCGTTGCAAATATCATACTATTTGTTTATTGGTGTGTTGTCACTCTATGTAGACATTAGGAAACTTGTTAATTAATACATGCATAATGAATATGTTATGTTACAATTATGGTGATTGTGATGTCAAATTTTTTATAAACTAACACTTTTATTATTTATCTTTCTGTAATTTTGATAAACTAATGCACAGTGAACATTGAGCACTATTTTGATGATGTGGGTATCATTACCCGCCTATAAGCTAAGGAAGCCAAGAAGTCAAAAGGCAACAAGCCCCGGCTGCAAAGTTGGGAAGCCTAGGGCTTTGTCATCACAACTTCTCGGTTGACCTGGAAACAAGAGTCATCTCTGACACATAAAGTTAAAGAATGCCATAAAGTAAACATGTCGATAATGCAGATCAAAATCGTATAACATTACTGATTCTCACGCCGAAGGCTACTCGCAGGAGAAACCTCTTGAGGTGACACTAATCGGTTGTGTTTTTTGATCCTAGCAGATTAGGAAGCTCTGTTAGTATCATACTCATGGATTGCCATACTTTTATTGTTGCTATACCCATTGTAGCAACAAGTGGCGTCCACCATGGGGATGGCGCTGCTTAGAACAATTTCTGATAGTTTCACTCCTCTTGTTCTCAAGTATTCTTTCTGTATAGCTGAAAAAAGAGTACTCTTAGCAAGAGTCTTCCTTTGAAGGATGATCAACCTAATGATAAATCCTCTTTGGATGATGACATCGGTTGTAGTTCTCCAAGAACAGACGTACCATCGATCATACCGTCGACGAAAACCTTTTCATTTTCAAACTCCACCTTTATCTAGAGGTGCAACTTTCTCTCCAAGAGATGACCTTTTATTACCTGTGGAGAGAATGGAAATGACCCCCGGAAGGTGTTAAACGAAATTTCCTTAAGCTCAGGATTTAATGATCAACTATGATAAGGAGGAACAGTCCAAAGGTGTAAGAGTAAGGTTAGATTAGGGCTGGCATATCGTGTATACCCATACACGATAAGACACGAACACAAAATGTGAATACCAGTACATGATACGAAAACTTATCATGACCCAGTATCCCTAACACTAACACGAACCAGCTACTACTTGGTATACACGATAAGAGTTGTTTATAAATACATATTTGATAGCATGTTTAGTGAAACAAAATCCGAAAAGAGAATGTTCATGAGTAGTGACAGCTAAGAAAAAGAGAGTGAGAATGTTTTAGGAATTTAGGGTTTAGGATAAGTTATAATTACATATATATATATATATATATATGTGTGTGTGTGTGTGTGTGTGTGTGTGTGTGTGTGTATTATAATCTAACCATGTGCTTAACATGTACTTAACAGGTAAACATGTATTTTACCTATTTAGACACGAAAATTTACAGGTCAATTCGTGTCTACCTATTTAGTACACGAAACATGTTAAGGCCTTACCTATTAAAGTCATGTAGGTACATGTCGTGTATTCGTGTCCCGTGTATAAACTGCCAACCCTAGGTTAGATTACCAAACCTCACTCTCTCCCTTGTACCCAGTCCACCAAGTATGGGTATCCACTCACCTTCCAGGAAAGGTACTCCGGGACCAAGCTACTCGCCAAGTGGTGGAGCAGAAAACATGACAACCCCCCCCCCCCCCCCCCCGGGAAAGAGTAAGCCTATCAGCTTCTCCCATAACTCCCAAGAGAACAAAATAGTACACCTAGGAATAATTATCTTATAAATACTACCTTGGGAGAAGCTTTGATGTCCTTGCCTTAAGCATGGTTGTAATACCCCGACCGTGGGGCGACATATGTTGAGATGGTATTTAGATTATTCACAAGCTCGTAACACTATTAAAGTGTCAATTAATATATTTATCTTATTTCATAATAAAGCAAGTTCACAATAGTTTGATAGTGTAACGAAAATAACAATACATCAAGAATCAAATCAACTTTTCAATTAAATAATCCAAAGGTCGACTAATTGTCTTCGTCCTTAACACGTCACCGAATCAACCAGTAGAACGTTGAAAATAATGTATTTTGTCAAGACTTAAGTTTGTAAGGTTTCATAAGTTTGATACGTGTAATATGTAAACTTTAGACGAGGTCACATGTCATAATGTAGTATATTTGACCATAAAGTAAATGAAAACAAATGAATCGCCTCATTCACTCAACCAAAGTCAAACTACTAGGGGAATGATAACCACCATTCATTCCAACCGAAATTGAAGAATAGGTGGGGTAGGTACGTCCCTTCGGAAGCTCCCACTTCGATGTTTGAGTACCAATCCATTAAAAGGTAAACACATTTCACATAGTACACGTATAATCATCATATACAATATGTAATAATAATAATAATAACATGCATGACATAAACGTGAATAGGTTTGAAAACAGTAACATAAAACTAATAAGGAAAACCTTGTAACATGCCACACCCCAAAATGTATTAAAGTGTTTATGAAAATCACTTGGTGAAGTTAAGCGAGTAAGAGAGAAAAACGTGCGTTAAGCGAGTGAATCGGTTAGGTTTGATTTGGCACGGGATCCTAGAAATCATAAAATATTTTTAGGTTCAATATAGGATTCAATAAGACATGTATAGATTCGGTTCATGATTTAATGTTTTAAACATTTGAAAGAATAATATATATTTCAATAAAAATGGATCTAAGCCTTTTGGTCCCAAAACTTATAAGTATGTTTATTTTAATTTTTTACAAAGAGTTAGGTTATAATAGTTTTTTGTCACGTTAATAAATCATACTCGTTTCAAGAAAAATCTGAAATGGGCCTAAAAAGTATAAAAATGGGTTTTAAGCGAAAGGTTCATTTCTGGTCGGGCCCGAACTCGACTTTATGTCGGGTTCGTTGTAACATCCCTAAAAATTTCTGTTCCATTTTTGCCAACTTTAGAAGTTGAGGGGTTAAAAAGAAATAAAGCCAAACTCAAAGTCCATGGTGCTGAAGTTTTTCAAATTTCAGATAAAACGGACCGTCTAATTATTAGACGGTCTGTCTCAAAGTCAACTTTGTTATTAAGTTATAATTTGTGACGTCGTGTCTCATACGCCTACAATTTTGTGACGGCATGATGAGACGGACCGTCTCATTATTAGATGGTCTATCTAACCGCCCATGTTACAAGAGATGTCAATACTCAACCATAACGTGGCAAACGACGATTGTGACTCATTCCTTTCGTCTTGGCCTATAAATAGAGGACTTTGGACGTCCATATCATGCATTAAACTTCCCATAAGCATTCCACACTCAAAGATTAAACAAGGAAGTTGTTCTTGATGTTCTTGACGTGTATAAGAAAGTTCAAGCTAGAATAAGGTGTTCTATTCAAGTAGCAGCCCTGATCAAGTATTCCAGAAGTGAAGTACTGGAGTTCATTCCCAATCATTTTTAGGTGTTGAAATAGCTTGGAAGTAAGGTAGGCATATTCTAACACTCGCTTAAGTTCATTTTATATGTTTAAGCGAATATCCAAGCTATTATCGATAAAACCTTAGTAAGAAGGATTTACATCAATTATACTAAGAGATTTAAGCATGCACATGCTCTTAAAACATATAAACAGGTGTTAGAAACGAGTTCAAAATGATTTTTTTTCTTAACGGGTCAAACAGACTAATGAGACAGATCGTCTCATCATTAGACGGTCTTTCACAAAACATGTGACACCCCCGTCAAAAGCTCTTTAGACGGGGCAAAACCTAGAATGAGACGGACCATCTCACTATTATATAGTCCATATCAAACCAAATATTATTATTTTGATAGAAATCAGATTTTAAACATGTTAATCAAAGTCAAATGTTTTAACGAGGTTTAAAATGATAAAACCAGGCCAGTATGTTCTGCAGCTGGATCATTAGAAAATCCAGTTGTTTATACAAACCTATTTATGATAGGTTAAAGAATCCAAAAGCCGAGAGGTTATCATAATCTAATCACCTAACAAGAAAAAAGGTGAATACATTGACGCTACAAAAAAATGTCATATGGCGACATACAAAAAGTGTCATTATAAAACAGAAATATGCCATTAAAGGCCACTATAAGAATGTGCGGCACACAAAATAAGTGTCACTAAAAATGGTGACGCTAAAGCCTTTTAGGGTCACTTTTTCAATGTGCCACAAAATGTTTTTTGGCTTTTAGTGGCACTTTTTTTTTACCACAGTATAAAGAAAGACTTTTGTGGCAACATTTTTGTGTCTTTAAAAAGTAATCTTAGTTACATATTCATACCAGTTTGAATGGCACTTTTCTTCTGCCACAATCTAAAAACAACTTTTGTGACACAAATTTTGTGTCAGTAAAAATTGTTTTAAATATATGTACTACTTTTAATGACACATATTTTTGTCACATAAATGGCAATATTTGTAATATAAAATATTAAATAAAATTTAGATAAAAATATAAGTGTAGAAATAATATTATAATAACTTCAATAATAATTCAATCCAAAACATATTACAAAAGTTAAAAATATACTTTGTAATAAGTAACATATTTCAAATTTTAATTGTTTACACGATAAGTCAAAACATTCTATTGGGTGGGAATTTCACTTTCATAAAATTAAGCTCCAATGCGTCTCATGATAACTACCCTGTCATCATCAACCATAAAAACAAACATTAGTATTGATTAAAAAAACTCTAAAAGTTCTTTCTATGAAAGTCATTATTCTTGATTCAAAAGAAAAACAAGCATATGAAAATGGCATGAACACCTAACAATTCGAAAAGAAAAACCATCACATTACCTTAACTGCAATGTCAGCAAAATTTTAAAGATCAATTGGCCAAATGGGTTGAACTGGTTCTTTCCACGAAACCCTTGACCACACCCGCAACACATTCGGCACAAAGGGTCTGCATAACCATGTAGAAACACCGGAATGGTCAAATATAGCTTTCTTGTGTGCAACAATCCAAAAGTCACAACTGGGTTTATGTGTCATGTTTTAAAACAACTAGTAACATGATTAAAAGAATCGAAATCATACTGAAGCAAATTGAATTTTGGCCGATTTAAAGAGGGTTAAAGTGAATCAATAATGAAACCCAAAGAAGAGAACTTGAAGATAACATTCTCTCTAAACTAAAGTGTAAAATTCAAGAAAATAAAACTTTAATCTAGTACAACGCTTTTATACCCAAAACAAAAATAAAGTGTAAAATTCAAGAAAATAAAAACTTTAATCCAGTATAGAAGCCTGAATAAAAAATAAAAATAATGATGGAACTTTAAGGGAAAGCAACATTTTCTTGAAATCAATTGTAAATTTCAAGAAACATAGGCTTGAAACACTTTTCCTTTAAAAAAAAAAACTCAAACCTTTTAACTCAAAAACACAAAGAGAGGGTAATTAGATCAAAGTTGAAAATCATATAAAAACACTTAATTTTGTCAAATTAAAATCACTCAATCATTCACTAAATGTTATAAATAACATATAATATATCATATGATTGAATAGAAAATGTACATTAACTGAATAAGGCAGTGCAATATCAAGACAAATAAATAATGGGAAGAAAGTTTGTTTATCTTGTTTACCTAGAGTGCGAAGTCAATGTCGACAAGAAAGATTGAGGAATTAAGGTGGAAGTTAGCATCTTCTATCCATCTGCATATCCCTTTCCATGTTTAATCAAAATGTAACAAATGAATTCACTTAAGCATCCTAAAAAATCAATATTTATACTAAAAAAATAGTAAAAAACTATTCACAGATAATGGAGTTTAAAAAAAGCTAAATTCAAGTCCCCACAAGTTAAACTAACCAAGCTCGAGTCCCTATAAGTTAAATGAACCGAGCTTAGCTTTAGCATGGTTGGACCTGGAAAATTGAACCTTTCTTATATTAAAAAAAAACTCATTTATTTGTACAAGTTAAAAGGGGCTGGTTCTAACACATCACATTATTATTATATAGCTTTAGCATGTTTGATCGAAGCTTTAGCATGGTTGAACCGGCAAAGAATCTCACGTCTAAACTTACCCTTTCGGGGCTATGTCCAAGATCGACTCCTTGAACTCCGTGAGACGGTACCCTTCTGATTCACAGGAACCGGATGGAACCCGTAAACACGCACCCCTTGTCGGGTTCGAACCAAAGATTAAAGCACTGATTTGTCCCTTTGGACTAGCCCAAGTGGAAATCAAACATACGTCTCCTCCACTAAGAGAGGGGATACCTCTTACCAATAGACCAATTATTACCTAGAACAATTAGTTGTATCTAGATAAAAGAAATGCCTTCGATACAACACTATGACAAAGTACTTCCATTTCTATGAGTTAACTGATAGCCATTTACATGTCTCTATTTACCAAATGCTCCAAGATGTAAGAAATCTGATGTTTTTATAATTTTGTTTGTTGAACAACTTCCTAATTCCCATACATTCTTCACCCGTATACCAAAAGCAAGTGTGTTTGTGCAGCCCTTCAAAAGATTACTAACATTTATTTAAATAATTTCATGGATTAAACAGACCGCATAAATCACTGTATATAATAATTTTAAAAGTTGAGATACATATCGCATAGCTAGTGGGTTCTCGTGGAAGGTAAAAGGGAACTCAGCAGAGACTAAATAAAGATCAATTATATTTTCAAATTGAACGTCTCTACAATGGGTGTGATGTCAAACAACGGATGGAATAAGAACCTGGAATTGAAACTGTAGATGAATTTCTTCGAACTCATTTCTCCCCTATGCTTGAGAGACATTGATATTGAATTTCTTAAACTCGATTCCTCCCAGGCGCTCTGATATATCGCGTTTTCGAATCGATTATTCTTGATATGTAGATGTCGCTTCCTTGGCATCTGACGTTCACAAAACCACAAAGCGATCTATCAATTAGGTTTTGAAAAGCGACCTACCCAAGATTTTAAAGGGGCCTCTTGGTTTTTTTTTGTTGCTAACAATTAAGTATAGGGAAAATTCTCAATATTAGCCTGATGGAAGATTCTAAATATGTCACCACAAAATGGTTTTTTCGGATTTGTCCCTCTTTTAACGCATCGCCAACGATGTGTTAGGTAGTCCCGTTAACGAGTTACCTAACACATAGTCAACGATGTGTTATGTGATATTCTTCAAGTTCGGTGTCGTGTTTACGTACGTTTTATTACCGTTTGTAGTTGGATCTTCATATTTAAAAAAAAGCGTCCGATTATTAATTATGTTATTTAGTTTATCTTTATTGTTTTATTTACACAGGACTCGTAATAACATAATTTATAATCGTTTAAAGTATCTAATATGTGCACTTTTAGCCCCCACTCTATATTGTTTACATTGATCGCCAAACCAAACTATGAGGACTAGTTTGCAAATATTACGAATCTTTTACTTCCCCCTCCTTTCCCGTCACCACCGACAGCCCCCCTTCCATATCTTGCTTCTAATTAACCCATAAAATCCGGAATTTGGTTTAATTCGTTGATCCTTAACCTTCACGCACCATATGTATGGTAATAACACGTAACTGACAGCTAAAAACCGAATCTTTTAAATCAATTTTCGTTAACTAAGTAACGGCTAATTTTGACCTTGTTAGCCGATAAATACGAGTCCAAAACTCAATTAAAATGCTCCACACCATCATCTCACTATCACGAAGCAAACCCCTAAGACAATTACATCTAAAAAGTTGTTCTGGGCCTCGTTTTATATCGCGTTTTTGGCTGAAACCCTAGTTCTTGTTCTCCTTCAATCCTTCATCATATTAGGTAATCAATATATGGATTGGGTTCGGATTTAAGAGTTTGATAAAACCCCTCTGTCAATTTTAGTCGACAGAGGGTATATTATCATCAATTGAGATCAATTGGATTTAGGGTTTATAATGTATTTGGGGAAATCAGAACTACAATATACCTATTTTTCTTCTTGTGTTCTAACCAGACTAGACACTGGCTTAGTTGGCCAGTGCACGTTTATTAAAACCCTGAATCGGCCTGGGCGCGGGTTTGAATACCCCAGGCTCGGTTTTTATTGATTTTTTTGGTATTATTTCTTTTCATAAATAAACCCTATATTATATTAAAACTAATATTGTATCACACTCGTTTAACCAAACCGAACCCCATTGAACCTTTAAAATAGAGTTTATGTAATGTTATTGTATATATATTTATAATTCGGAATTTATATTTTAATGGTTAAACTTTTAGTTTTCTTCTAATATTCCATTACGATTTATCAAAATAACTAAACTAATAAAAGTTTTAGTTACATTTTTATGAAAACCCGTTTTAATTATACGTAACAAACTTATGATCCCCAAATCTATTATAAACCTGTTTTTGTTTTGTATTCATGTTTAGTTCGTTCTTTTCGCTTTAGGTATTTATGTTGTTTATACTTTGATAACTAGGACAAATTACCGGGACTTCTCGCGGAACCATCTAGTTTCTTTAATCATTACCATCTTCCCGTTACCGTATTCCTTATTCCAAGTGAGTTCTTCATAACCCCATTTTTTTACGCTTTTAATATTTTTGGGGTGTAGCATGTCATAAAGTTTATCTTGTTACTTATGTGCTTATTTATAATCCGATTCACAATTAGTGCACATGTTAATATTATTCTTGCATACTGTTTATGATTATACGTGAACTTGCTTGCAACGTGTTTACTATTCATATGGTGGAATTTACGCAAACGCATACACATAGTGGGAGGGTTCGATGGGACGTACCTACACCGTCTAACGTTACGACTTCGATTGTTCGTAAGGTGGTTCTCCTTTCCCCTATTACTACGGCCTCGTCTAAAGGAATGGGAGGACGACATTAATTGATTTCATTTACTTTATGCTTGAATATTCATTGCATTATGAATGTTGAATCGTGCCTTCCATATATATATATGTATACTCAAAAACTTATGAAAACTCACCAACTTAATTGTTGACAAATATATTATTTTCAATGTGCTACAGGTTGAATCGATGGCATGCTAAGGATGAAGATCGTTAGTATACCCTAGGATATTTGAATAAAGAACTTATTTATTGTTTTGATGAATTGTTTCTTTTTATTTTTAATTATGAATATATGTGTACTTGTTACGTTACGAAATGAAATGATATAATTATTTCCGCTTTAATAGTGTTACGAGCTGTGAGTGATTTGTACGTTACACCCGTGCATATTCCGCTTAAAGCCGGTTTGTTAAAGATTGGTATCAGAGCCGTAACTATAAGATAGGTTGTTAGACGTATCGGCCTAGTATAGTTATAGTTAATTTTAGGACACCGAATTGCATGTATACCCTGTGGTCTATGTGCCCGCATTTTTGTTAAAAGTTCATTCATAAGCTCGAATTTATTATGTTTTATAGCTTCACATGTACACATATTCACACACAAACTCCAAGGCTTATGCCTAAACAATTTATTTTATTTTTGTCTATTTATTTATTTAAAAAAAACGATTTTCAATCCTCTTAAAGATGGTTCAACGTGACGGGTATGTCGTAACCGGAAGGGTGACACACTTGTTTTTCGAACTCTTGACACCAAGGTTTTTTAAACCTAAGGATAAGCAATGCGCATAAATACCAAACAGACGCGGGACCCGGTTGCTTACTTGGAGGGTTCGAAAAGGGTGCTGGAACTTATTAGGCCAAATCATACCACGCAAACATCATACGAATCATAACTTTAAGTTGTCAAACGTGGCCACTTTCCTTTGTGAATAGAGAATGGTTGCACTCTTGCTCTTAAATTGCATACAAGTCATGGTGGAAAAGGAATATCCTAATTTCAATATAATTTTTATGTGATTTTAGCATTATCAATATTTATTTTTATTCAAAAGGTTTAAGTATTCCACTTCTCGAAATCTTCCCTCGATAACTCATGCGCATAGTACTCTCTTTTCAGCATGTCTTCTCGTTTCCCTCGTCGTCCTGCAAGGAACTCTAGACGCAAGATGACACCCCAATTCACTAAGCAACTGGTTGCTTTGATCCCGGATATGGTGGCTCAAATGCACCAAACCATTGCTTCTAATTCGAACTCAGCCACTTCGGGTTCGAACTCCAACTCTTGTCGTTATAAGACATTCACCGATACAAAACCTCTTAAGTTTGATGGCTCCGAAGGTGCCACTGCCCTACTGGAATGGTACCAAAGTATGGGGAGTACTTTCCTCCATATCAAATGTCCCGAGGACAAGAAGACACGCTTTACTTCAAGTGTCTTCGGAAAAAGAGCCTTAACATGGTGGGTTCAAGAAAAATCCACTCGTGGTGCTGATGTAGCCATGGCCTTGCCATGGGAGGAACTTAAGGAAATCATGACCGAAGAGTTATGTCCACCCAATGAACCCATGAATCTTGAGGTGGAATTTTGGAATCTTAAGCAAGAGGGTGGTGATAACGTTACTTACACCGCTCGATTCAACGAGCTTAGCGTCTTGGTGCCACATCTTGTCACCCCTTTTTCTCATGGTATTAGCAAGTATGTTCGGGGTTTGCCAAGGCAAATCCAAGACTCGGTCGAAAGCAGTGCCCCCAAAACTCTTCGCGAGGCTATTGCCCTTGCTGCATCCTTGTCTGACAACCACGTTAAGGCGGGAACCCTCAAAGCAAGAAGACTATTGAGAAAACCGAGGCTGAACCTTCCAAAGAGGTCAAGGCCGAAGCCGCACCCAAACCAAACCGCAACAACAACAACCATTCCAAGAAACGAAAGCAAAACTATGCCTTAACCCAACAAAACCCACCTGAACCTCAATACCAACAAATCCAAAGCCAAAACCTTCAAGCTCCACTCCCAAAGAAGCCTTACAACGGACCACACTTGTTTTGCTAAATTTGCCAACGACACCACCAACTCGGCATACCTTGCCGAAAAAGCACCCATTGTGGCCGTTACGGACACCTGCTAGCGCATGTTTCGAATTCATGCGTACCCAACCAACCCTCACCAAACCACCCGCACTCCCCACACTTTCAACCAAAACCGTGTTTTAACTCAAGCTCAACCCATTGCTCAAGCGTGTTTCAATTGTGGAGATTCTAGTCATTTCCGCAACGCATGTCCCCGACTCGCATATCAAGTCCAAATGGTCGCTCCGCCTGTGTACCCTGCTCAAGCATATCAAGTCCATGCCTTTCAACCAGTTCCGGAACTTATGGCAAACCAAGTTGTTCAACCGGTTCAAGCCAATCAAGCCTCGACTTCTCAAGCTACACCAGCTGTCCCAATGCTCGGGGGAGGGCATTAGTGATCAATGCAAGTTAAGCCCGACATGACAATAATGTGGTGAAGGGTACGTTCTTAGTTAATAACGTTTATGCATCCATTTTATTCAATACCGTTGCCGATATGAGCTTTGTTTCTTTAGATTTTGAGCCTATGCTTTCTTCGTCTTGTTCTAAACTCGAAAGTTCTTTTACGGTTGAAGTCGCGAATGGTAAAACTATCTTGATTGACTCGGTTATTCATGGTTGTACTCTAAATCTTAACGAATATGATTTTTATATCGATCTCATTCCTATGCAACTCGGAATTTTTGATATCATAATAGGCATGGATTGGTTAGCTCAACACCGTGCTGAAATCATTTGTTTTGAGAAGTATATTCGAATTTCGCTAAATGGCGATCAGATTTTGCGTATTTTCGTCGAAAAGCCTTCCAACGGGCTCAAGCTTATGTCGTGTACTCAAGCCCAAAAATACTTACGTAAAAATTATGTGGCTTTCCTTGCCAACGTCTTGGAAAAGAAACAAGAAAAGAAGACAATGAATGACATTCCGGTAGTTCGTGATTTTCCCGAAGTTTTCCCTGACGACATTTCTGGTTTACCTCATACTCGTGAAGTGCTGTTTCGTATTGACCTTGTGCCTGGTGTGAATCCCTTCGCCAAAGCTCCTTATCGCCTCGCACCTTTGAAAAAGCAAGAGCTAGAGAGTCAACTACAAGAAATCTAGCAAAGGCTTCATCCGCCCAAGTTCGTCACCTTGGGGCGCACCTGTTCTTTTCGTTTAAAAGAAGGATGGTTCCTTTCGAATGTGTATCGATTATCGTGAACTCAATAAACTCATGATTAAGAACTGATACCCTTTGCCTAGAATTGACGACCTTTTCGATCAACTCCAAGGCGCATCTTGCTTTTTCAAAGATTGATCTTCGTTCGGGTTATCACCAATTGCGCGCTCATGAGGATGATATACCTAAAACCGCTTTTCGAACTCGTTACGGTCATTACGAATTTATGGTTATGCCTTTCGGCGTAATCAATGCACCTGTGGTGTTTATGGACCTCATAAACCGCGTATGCAAGCCTTATCTTAATAAGTTCGTGATCATATTTATCGACGACATTCTCATTTACTCGAAATCTAAAGTTGAGCATGAAAAGCATTTGCATGATATCCTCTTGTTGTTGAAGAACAACTTTTTGCCAAGTTTTCCAAATGTGAGTTTTGGTTAGACGAAGTCCAATTCCTTGCCATATCGTTAACGAAAAAGGCATTCATGTTGATCCCGTTAAAATCGAAGCCGTTAAAAATTGGAAGACCCCTACTTCACCTACGGAAGTTCGATCCTTTCTTGGTCCCGCTGGTTATTACCGTCGTTTCATTTTGAACTTTTCCAAGATCGCTTTACCCCTCACCGCCTTAACTCCTAAAGGTAAACCTTATGAGTGGGGGACTAAGCAAGATGAAGCTTTTCAAACCTTGAAGCGTATGCTTTGTGACATTCCTATCCTAGCCCTCCCCGAAGGAAACGAGGATTTTATTGTCTATTGTGATGCCTTGAATCAAGGTCTCGGTTGCGTTCTCATGCAACGAGGCATGGTCATCGCCTATTTGTCACGACAACTTAAGGTTCATGAAAAGAATTATACGACACACAACCTTGAGCTCGGTGCTGTTGTATTCACGTTGAAAATTTGGAGACACTACTTGTACGGAACAAAATGTGTGGTATTCACCGACCACAAGAGTCTCAAACACATTTTTGACCAAAAAGATTTAAACATGAGGCAACGACGAGGGGCTGAACTTCTTAGTGACTACGATTGCGAAATACGTTACCATCCCGGTAAAGCAAATGTAGTAGCTAATGCCCTTAGTCGGAAAACCCATGTCAAAAGCATTCTTATTCTAAGCGTTGTTATCCAAACCGATCTTCAGCTACGTATCTTTGAAGCCCAATACATCTCCGTTACTGAAAGCAATATGTACAAATAGATGTCGTGCGGTGCTGAACTACAACTCGAAACCAAGCGTGATGGTTTGCTCTATGTTCTTAACCGCCTTTAGGTCCCAGATCTTGACAATCTTCACACATTTATAATGGACGAAGCTCACAAGTCACGGTATTCCATCCACCCTGGTGCAGATAAAATGTATTTCGACCTTCGAACTACATTCTGTTGGCCCGACATGAAGAAAGATATCGCTATCTATGTCGGAAAATGTTTAACATGTGCTAAGGTAAAAGCCGAGCATCAAAAACCTGTTGGTTTGCTCGTGCAACCTTTTATTCCAGTCTGGAAGTGGGATAACATTACGATGGACGTTGTCACAAAACTTCCAACCACAAAGAGGAAAAACGATAGTATTTGGGTAATCGTCAATCGATTAACCAAATCAGCCCATTTCATTCCCATTCGGGAAAAGCTTTCGATCCAACAGTTCACTCAAGTCTAAGTCAACGAGATTGTTTGTCGCCATGGTATACCTTTGAGTATTATATCTGACCGTGATGGTCGTTTCATGTCTCATTTTTGGAATTAGCTTCAAACCGCTTTGGGAACCCGTCTAGATCTTAGCACCGCTTATCATCCTCAAACGGATGGTCAGTCTGAAAGAACCATTCAAACCCGTGAGGGCATGCTAAGAACTCGTGTGCTTGATTTTGGTGGTAATTGGGATACTCATCTTCCATTGTTTGAGTTTTCATACAATAATTGTTATCACTCGAGCATCATAATGGCTCCATTTGAAGCGCTCTACGGCCGTAAATGTCGTTCTCCTATTTGTTGGAGTGAGATCGGCGAGACTCAGCTCACTGGACCCGAAATGGTACAAGATACCACCGAAAAAATAGCTCAAATTCTTAATAATCTTCTTACTGCTAGGAATCGCCAAAAGTCTTACGCTGATAAGCGACGAAGACCCTTGGAATTCGAAGTCGGCGACCTTGTCCTCATCAAGCTTTCACCTTGGAAAGGAGTAGTCCGTTTCGGTATAAAGGGTAAACCAGCCCCCCGTTTTGTTGGTCCGTTCAAAATCCTTGAACGAATCGGAGATGTTGATTATTGCCTCGAGCTCCCTCAAGAGCTTCAGGCATCCATCCTGCGTTTCATGTTTCGAACCTTCGAAAGTATCTAGCTGAAGAGAACCTTCATATCCCTCTCAACGAGGTACGTATCGATAAGACATGCACTTTGTTGAGATACCGGTGGAAATAATGGATCGAATGGATAAGGAAATCAAGCGTAGCCGAATCTCTTTGGTGAAGGTTCGTTGGGAATCTAAGCGCGGTGCGGAAGACGTGAAGAACAAATGAAGACTAAGTATCCGCATCTTTTTGCTACGGATGTTAATTCCTAATTTCGGGATGAAATTTCCTAAAAGTTGGGAATGCTGAGACATTCGTCAAATTCGGTGTCGTGTTTACGTACATTTTATTTCCGTTTGTAGTCGGATCTTCATATTTAATAAAAAACGTCCGATTATTAATTAGGTTATTTAGTTTATCTATATTGTTTTATTTACGCACGACCCGTAATAATATAATTTATAATCGTTTAAAGTATCTAATATGTGCATTTTTAGCCCCCACTCTATATTGTTTACATTGATCGCCAAACCAAACTATGAGGACTAGTTTGAAAATATTATTCAAATCTTCTTCTTCCCCCTCCTTTCCCGTCACCACCGACAGCCCCCCACCCCTTCATATCTCACTTCTAATTAACCCATAAAATCCGGAATTTGGTTTAATTCGTTGATCCTTAACCTTCACGCCAACCATATGTATGGTAATAACACGTATTTGACAGCTAACAACCGAATCTTTTAAATCAATTTTTGATAACTAAGTCGCGGATAATTTTGAACTCGTTAGCCTATAAATACGAGTCCAAAACTCAATTAAAATGCTCCACACCATCATTTCACTATCACGAAGCAAACCCCTAAGACAATTACATCTAAAAAGTTGTTCTGGGTTGCGTTTGATATCACGTTTTTTGCTAAAACCCTAGTTCTTGTTCTCCTTCAATCCTTCATCATATTAGGCAATCAATATATAAATTCGATTCAGATTTAAGCATTTGATAAAACCCCTCTGTCAGTTTTAGTCGACAGAGGGTATATAATCTTCAATTGAGATCAATTGGATTTAGGGTTTATAATGTATTTGGGGAAATCAGAACTACAATATACAAATTTTCCTTCTTGTGTTCTAACCAGATTAGACACTGGCTCACATGGCCAGTGCATGTTTGTTAAAACCCTGAATCTGCCTGGGGCACGGGTTCGAATCCCCCAGGCCCGGTTTTTATTGACTTTTTTTGTTTTATTTCTTTTCTTATATAATATACCCTATATAATATTAATACTAATATTGTATCACACTCGTTTAACCAAACCGAACCCCATTGAACCTTTAAAATAGAGCTTATGTAACTTTTTGTATATATATATATATAATTTGGAATTTATATTTTAATGGTTAAACTTATAGTTTTCGTCTAATATTCCATTACGATTTATCTAAATAACTAAACTAATAAAAGTTTTAAATACATTTTATGAAAAACCGTTTATTTATACGTAACAAACTAACCATTCCCAAATCTATTATAAACCTATTTTTGTTTTGTATTCATGTTTAGTTCGTTCTTTTCGCTGTAAGAATTTATGTTGTTTATACTTTAATAACTAGGACAAATTATCGGGACTTCTCGCAGAACTATCTAGTTGCTTTAATAATTACCATTTCCTCGTTACCGTATTTCTTATTCCAAGTGAGTTCTTCATAACCCCATTTTTTACGCTTTTAATATTTTTGGGGTGTTGCATGCTACAAGCTCTATCTCCTAGTTATGTGCTTATTTATAAACCGATTCACAATTAGCGTACATGTTAATACTCTTCTTGCATACTGTTTATGATTATACGAGAACTTTCTTGTAACGTGTTTACTTTTCATATGGTGAAAGTTACTCAAACGCATACACATAGTGGGAGGGTTCGATGGGATGTACCTACGCCATCTAACGTTACGACTTCGGTTGTTCGTAAGGTGGTTCTCATTTCCCCTATTACTATGGCCTCGGCTAAAGGAACGGGAGGAAGACATTAATTGATTTCATTTACTTTATGCTTGAATATTTATTACATTACGAATGTTGAATCGTGCCTTTCATATATATGTCTACTCAAAAACTTATGAAAACTCACCAACTTAATTGTTGACAAATATATTATTTTCAACGTGCTACAGGTTGAATCGATGGCATGCTAAGGATGAAGATCATTAGTATACCCTAGGATATTAGAATAAAGAACTTATTTATTGTTTTGATGAAGTGTTTCTTTTTATTTTTAATTATGAATAATTGTGTACTTTTTACGTTACGAAACGAAATGAAATGATATAATTATTGCCGCTTAAATAGCGTTACGAGCTATGAGTGATCTGTACGTTACACCCGGGCGTATTCCGCTTAAAGCCATGGTGTTAAAATGTAAGAAATATATAGTCTGTGACTCAAGTGAGGGCATTAAGATGGATTTTGAAGGTCTTGTCAACGGGACTTGTTAGCCATTGACGGCGTTGGGTAAATGAAATCACAACCCTACCGTCGGCATATGATTTCTTTGAAAGAACTTGAGGGTCGATCGGTATTGACACTGACACAGGTGCTAGTAGACTTTTAGATGACTTAACAAAAGCTTAAAGGCATCCATCCCGCTTTCATGTTTCGAACCTTCGTAAGTGTCTAGCTGACGAGAACTTTCGTATCCCTCTCAACGAGGTACTTATCGATAAGACAATGCACTTTGTTGAGAGACCAGTGGAAATAGTGTATCGAATGGATAAGGAAACCAAACGTAGCCAAATCCCTTTGGTCAAGGTTCGTTAGGAATCTAAGCGTGGTGCGGAAGTCACTTGGGAACGTGAAGACCATATGGAGACTAAGTATCCGCATCTTTTTGCTACGGATGTTAATTCCAAATTTCGGGACGAAATTTCCTAAAAGTGGGGAATGTTGTGACATTCGTCAAGTTCGGTGTCGTGTTTACGTACGTTTTATTACCGTTTGTAGTCGGATCCTCATATTTAATAAAAAATGTCCGATTATTAATTATGTTATTTAGTTTATCTTCATTGTTTTATTTACGCACGACCCGCACTAATATAATTTATAATCGTTTAAAGTATCTAATATGTGCACTTTTAGCCCCCACTCTATATTGTTTACATTGATCGCCAAACCAAACTATGAGGACTTGTTTGCAAATATTATTCAAATCATCTTCTTCCCCCTCCTTTCCCGTCACCACCAACAGCCCCCCCCCCCCCCCTCCATGTCTCGCTTCTAATTAACCCATAAAATCCGGAATTTGGTTGAATTCATTGATCCTTAACCTTCATGCCAACCATATGTATGAAAATAACACGTAATTGAAAGCTAAAAACCGAATCTTTTAAATCAATTTTTGTTAACTAAGTCGCGGCTAATTTTGACCTCGTTAGCCTATAAATACAAGTCCAAAACTCAATTAAAATGCTCCACACCATCATCTCACTATCACGAAGCAAACCCCTAAGACAATTACATCTATAAAGTTGTTCTGGGTCTCGTTTGATATCGCGTTTTTGGCCGAAACCCTGGTTCTTGTTCTCCTTAAATCCTTCATCATATTAGGTAATCAATATATGGATTGGGTTTAGATTTAAGCGTTTGATAAAACCCCTTTGTCAATTTTAGTCGACAGAGGGTATATTATCATCAATTGTAAACAATTGGATTTAGGGTTTATAATGTATTTGGGGATCAAAATCAGAACTACAATATAGAAATTTTCCTTCTTGTGTTCTAACCAGATTAGACACTGGCTTAGAAGTGCATGTTTATTAAACCCTGAACCGGCCTGGGGCGCGGGTTCGAATACCCTAGGCCCGGTTTTTATTGATTTTTTTTGTTTTATTTCTTTTCTTAAATAAACCCTATATTATATTAAAACTAATATTATATCACACTCGTTTAACCAAACCGAACCCCATTGAACCTTTAAAATAGAGTTTATGTAACGTTTTCGTATATATATTTATAATTCGGAATTTATATTTTAATGGTTAAACTTGTAGTTTTCGTCTAATATTCCATTACGATTTACAAAATAACTAAACTAATAAAAGTTTTAGTTACATTTTTATGAAAACCCGTTATAAACCTATTTTTGTTTTGTATTCATGTTTAGTTCGTTCTTTTCGCTTTAGGTATTTATGTTGTTTATACTTTGATAACTAGGAGAAATTACTGGGACTTCTCGCAGAACCATCTAGTTGCTTTAATCATTACCATCTCCTCGTTACCGTGTTCCTTATTCCAAGTGAGTTCTTCATAATCCCATTTTTTACACTTTTAATATTTTTGGGGTGTAGCATGTCACAAGCTTTATCTCGTTAGTTATGTGCTTATTTATAAACCGATTCACAATTAGCGTATATGTTAATACTATTCTTGCATACTGTTTATGATTATACGTGAACTTGCTTGCAACGTGTTTACTATTCATATGGTGGAAGTTACACAAATGCATACACATAGTGGGAGGGTCCGACGGGACGTACCTACACCGTCTAACTTTACAACTTCGGTTGTTCTTTAGGTGGTTCTCATTTCCCTTATTACTATGGCGTTGGCTAAAGGAACGGGAGGACGACATTAATTGATTTCATTTATTTTACGCTTGAATATTCATTGCATTACGAATGTTGAATCGTGCCTTTATATATATGTGTACTCAAAAACTTATGAAAACTCACCAATTTAATTGTTGACAAATATATTAGTTTCAACGTGCTACAGGTTGAATCGATGGCATGCTAAGGTTGAATCGATGCCTTTATATATATGTATACTCAAAAACTTATGAAAACTCACCAATTTAATTGTTGACAAGTATATTAGTTTCAACGTGCTACAGGTTGAATCGATGGCATGCTATGGATGAAGATCATTAGTATACCCTAGGATATTTGAATAAAGAACTTATTTATTGTTTTGATGAAGTGTTTCTTTTTATTTTTAATTATGAATAATTGTGTACTTCTTACGTTACGAAATGAAATGATATAATTATTGCCGCTTTAATAGTGTTACGAGCTATGAGTGATCTGTACGTTACACCCGGGCGTATTCCGCTGAAAGCTTGGGTGTTACATGTTATGCCTCAACACACATAGTCAACGATGTGTTAGACCTCCAAACACATTGTCAAAGATGTATTATGCATCCAAACACATTGTCAAATATATGGGCGAGCAGTAACCGAATCGTTAACCAAAATCGAACCGAAGTAACTGAACTTTTTATTTTTATCATATTTTCCAGCATTTTTCCTCTATTTCATGTGTTATACTTATTAATAGTTTATTACTATCATTTTCATGCATTTTTATCTTTATTTTATGTACTAATATCTCAATTTTATGTAGTTATACCTTCATTTCGTCCATTTAAGCATTCATTTCATGTATTTTTAAGAAATATTTAGCTCATGTTTGCTATCGGTTATTAACCACCGATCGGTTCAGTTTGATCAAGGTTAATAACTGAACCGAATAGCGCACACCCCTAGTCAAAGATGTGTTAGCCTCTTCTTTATTTTTTTAATATTATAATGCCAGAATTAATTTTACTTATATTTTGTTTTCTTTTATAACTTTTAATATATATTGTTTTAAATAATTTAGAATATACCGTCGAGACATATTTTTTATCCACATGTTGACATAATTTTAAACCATATTGGGTCAAATTTTATTGAACATTACGATATTATTTAACACGGCTAAGTTTTGAGAAATATATTTCGGTCCGTAGATAAAAAAACACCTGTTAATGGTATATTCAAAATTATATAAAACTTTATATATTAAAATTTATAAGAGAAAACAAAATATAGGTAAAATTAGTTATGATATTATAATATTAAAAAACAAATAAAAAGCTAACACACTTTGATCATGTGTTTGTATGTCTAACACTAGAGGTGGGCAAATAAACTGGTTAACCAAACTGACCCGAAATTCGAACCGATACCAATCTAGTTTGAATTTGATTATGGGTAGAAACCGGTTTGGAACCGATTGAAACCGTAGGTTTGGAACCGGTTTGTAATTTTCTCCACCAAAACCGGTTCCAACCCGGTTAACCGAACCGAAACCGGGCAAAACCGAGCAAAAACCGGCCAAAACCCGAACCGAAACCGATCAAAACCCAAACCGAAATCGATCGTACATAGTCAAGAAACCAGTTTCAACCCGAACCGAAACCAATCATAAATCGGTTTTGAATTTTGTTGACCAAACCGAACCAATTTCAACCCAAACCATGGTTTCTAGTCATATGCATCACAATCCCAAAAGAAGTCATCCATGGTTTCTAGTAAAGCCCAATACATTATAAGGAAATTAACCTTCAGGAATTAGTGTTAATATAGGTCAATGATAGGCAATTAAGGTCAAAGGATGGTCAACAATGGTGTATTGACAATGATTCATGATCGAACATAGTTGATGTGAATCAAATAATGGTTTAGCATATTGATCACGGTAAATATTGTGATCCACAATAAATTGGGTATATATAACTCAGTGGTCTTTTATGACATACAACGACCGACTCCGTAAGACCCAGTATAACACTTATTTTACAGCATAGCACATTATGTCATAGATAGTAATTGAATGTCATACTTGGTAAATTCACAATGATTTATGGTAAAACCTAGTCGACATAGGCTAAGTAGTGGTCAATCAATCACATAGGTCACGAGCAAACATAATGCTTTTTTTGTATAATTGGGTGTGTGGGTGTGGGTGTATTAAGGACACCCACGCCAAAGATTGCAACGTTGGTGACCTAACCCGACCCGTCACCAATTTCAAGGGATATAGAGGTGCATAAGAGCCTAGCTGAGCCCAAGCTCTGCTAAGCTCAGGTTTAACTTGTTTAACTTACACACAGCTCGAGCTTGACTTGTTTCGACCTCTATTTCTAAAGATCGAGTTCCGCTAGTTTCGATCATTACATATCTAAACAAAGTCAACTTAACTATGTAATGATTAGTCATAGTGGCCGATGATGATTTAACATAGTAAATATTGCCAAACAATGGTGAATTTGAACCTTTGATTAGTCGATATAATAAGGTACTTTAAAATTAGAGTTGGTAAATCATAATCTTTGTATTGGTGCATAAACAAGTTTCGTACATAATTTATATTATTTTCATGTCTTTTTATTGTACATGTAACACTTTTATATTACATATTCATAATATTAAATATAGAAGTTTTATATTACATGGGTTTGAAATCTACATTTTTATAATTTATATAGGTAATATATTTTAATTAGTACACTTAATCAAAATACATATTAGCTTATGTTTGTTATAGCAAGAACATACATCGGAATAAAATTATCATATTAATTTTATAACTCAATGTTATTATGATTAAAAAAGAATTATTCGTTTATTAACAATTAACATGCATAATTAAACGAAGGCAGATAAAGTCAACATAACCAATTATTTGGTTTCCCTCTTGTCACACCCCCCGGCCGAAGCCGGAAACGCCCGGGTGTGCGTAGATTGTATTCATGCACATGGTATTAAATGCAAAAACTCTTATTAAAATAAACCAACATATTGTTTGAACCAAACATAATTCAAATACAAGCAAGATATAACACTTTATTTATTTAAACTTCTAGGTCTGACACATCCTTAAGTGATACTTCATAAATCTTCGTAACTTAATTTCCTTCACCTGAAAAACATGCGAGAGTGTCAATTAAAAATAGTTGGTGAGAACATAGGTTTTAAATAATAATAGAAAAATATGTAATATGTTGAAAACATTCCATATATTAAGTTACTTTATATACTTTAGTGATTACAACCAAACCTCTGACACGATTATCTAGTCAACTAATCCACGATTAGACTATTATGTTTAATGTTTAACGATCGTTGGATTCTGAACACACATGCATCTACCCGAGGCCTGTGTGGGCGGGTTGGGCCAATAGATCTATCATCATACTACCCTGAGGTTAACAAGTTAATGGTTGTACATGCGATTAAGTATATACTTGTAATGATCACACACAATGAATATTATGAATAAAGCTTGAATCAAATAGCATTTATAAAACATAAAATAAATTAGTTGCATGTTTGCACACCAAAGTATAAAACGTTTAAAAACATGTAAAAGGGGCTATGAACTCACCTTTCTTGACGGATGAACACAAACACGAGCAAGAGTTAGTTGAACTGGTCATGGGACGCCCTAGATTAAGTTTTGATTTTTAAATTAGTTAGAGTGTCGCATATTAGAATGTTTTAAACCAAGAGCATGACCTCCAGCAAGTTGATTCCTAGGTAAGAGTCACGGGTCCAGTGAGATTATTTCTTGAAATAACATGACCATCATAATCTTTAAAGCAAAAATTAAGGGTTTTATTAACAATTTTTGATGATCATGGTGAGGGTATATGAATAACTATGAAGAATAAAATAAAAACTCAAGAACATAAGAATAAACAAGAAGAAATAATTATTATAGAAAGCAAAAATGCAAAAAATAACAATGAAAAATAAAATAATTATAAAGACTTACTTGTTTATGCTTAGAGAGAAAAGAGAGAATGAGATTTGGTGTGAAAAATAATGAGAATGAGAGACACTATTTATAGACCAAAACTTGAGGTTTTAATACGATTTAGATAGATATAAAACTTGTTTAAAAATTAAGGGATGACTTAACAATAATAATATTAATGATAATGATAAACAATATAATAATAAAAAAATGTGTATATGTGTGTGCACATAAAGTGCACAACACTTTTAAAATAAAAGTTGTTTATCTTTTATATTTTGTTTTCTTTTTCAAATTAAAAGTAATAGATAAAGTACAACTTGAGGAACAAGGTTAAGATAGAAGGTTTTAGAATGTTTCATTTTTTTAGTCACATGATTTATTTAAATACTTAGGATAAAAACAATATTAATAATGATAACAAAATGTTTTGTTACATGTTATAAAATATTAATCTAGGCATTTTGGTTCAACGTGTCATATTAACGATTAAGCAGGTTTATGATGAAATGAACATATGATCATATAGTTACGCCTACAAAGTTAATGTTATTCAATAAATAACATGTAATTCAACACTAATAAATGTAGATAATGACATGAATACGATAACTTTATTAAATGAGTAGAAAAACTAGCGTAACTAACAAGAAAAAAAATCCATAGATGTTACAGTCTCTTTAACTTAATGGAATTTCGTCCCAAAATTAAATAGTGGATCTTCAAGATGAGGGTAATTCTGTTTCATTTGATCTTCAAGTTCCCAAGCAAACTCGGGTCCTTGCTTATGTTTCGCTTGACTTTCATTAGACGGATTCGACTTCGCTTGAGTTTCTTGACATCTCGATCCACGATGTCGATAGGTTTCTCAACAAAGTGAAGTTTATGATCAATGCGGATATCTTCCAGGGGAATAGGCTGAGTGTTATCGGCTAAGCATTTCTTGAGGTTAGAAAAATTGAAAGTGTCCTGAATACCGCGCAATTCCTGAGGTAGTTTGAGTTTGTATGCCACTGGACCAATCCTATCAAGAATCTGAAAAGGTCCAACATACCTAAGAACAAGATTTCCTTTTTTTCCCAAATCGGACAATGCTTTTCCACGGGGAAACTTTGAGTTAGACTTGGTCGCCAACTTGAAACTCAAGTGGTTTCCTTCGATTGTCAACATAACTCTTTTGTCGATAACGAGCAGCCTTAAGTCTTTCTCGAATGATAGCAATCCCGTCGGAGGTTGCTTGGACGTTTTCGGGACCAATAACTTATGAGTCACCAATCTCGGTCCAACACACGGGTTTTCGACATTTTCTATTATACAAAACCTCAAAACGAGCACATTTGATGCTAGTATGGTAGCTGTTATTATATGAAAATTCAATGAGAGGTAGGTGATCATCCCAGTTTCCTCCAAACTCGATTATGCAAGAACGGAGCATGCCTTCTAAGGTTTGGATGGTTCTTTCAGTTTGACCATCTGTTTGGAGATGATAGGCTGTGCTAAGATCCACACGAGTCCCCGAAGCTTTTTGAAGGGATTGCCAAAAGTTGGAGGTAAAGCGTTTGTCACGGTCGGAGATTATGGATAAGGGAACACCATGACGTGTCACGATTTCGTTGATGTAAATTTGAGACAACCACTCCATCTTGCAGGCTTCACTAACATGGATGAAATGAGCAGATTTGGAGAGACGATCGATTATGAATCAAATAGAATCATGCTTACGAGTGGTTTTTGGTAGTTTAGTGATGAAATCCATGGAAATTTGATCACACTTCCATAGAGGAATCTCGGGTTGTTGAAGCAAATCCGAGGGCTTCCGATGTTTGTCTTTGACTTTTGAGCAAGTGAGACACTTCCCAACATACAATGTTATATTCTTCTTCATACCAGGCCACCAATAGACTTACCTAAGATCGTGGTACATTTTATTGGCTCCCGGATGGATCGAGTATCGAGTTTTGTGTGCTTCATCAAGGATAAGATTTCGAAGGTCTTCAGAATTTGGAATCCATATGCGTCCCATGAAGTAAAGAATTCCATCGGACTTAGTTTCAAATTGTTTTTCGGCTACACAATCCAGTTCAACCTTGAGATTCTTTTGGGCTACCACTTAGGCTTGAGATTGAAGAATTCGGTCCTTAAGGCTAGTGTGAATAATCATCTCCATAGCGCAAATACGAGAGGGTTTAACTCTATCTTTTCGGCTTAGGGCGTTGGTCACGACATTCGCTTTCCCAGGGTGGTAGCGAATTTCAGAATCATAGTCCTTGAGTAACTCGACCCAACGCCGTTGCCTCATGTTGAGTTCTTTTTGGTTTAGGATGTGCTGCAAGCTTTTATGATCGGTGTAGATGACACATTTAGTTCCATAAAGGTAGTGTCTCCAAATTTTAAGAGCGAAAATTACCGCATCTAACTCAAGATCGTGAGTGGTGTAGTTCTTTTCATGGATCTTGAGTTGACGAGAGGCATAAGCTATGACTTTGCCTCGTTGTATGAGTACACAACCGAGACCTTGATTTGAAGCATCACAATAGACAATGAAATCGCCGTTTCCATCGGGAAGGGTTAAGATGGGTGCATTACAAAGTTTTTGTTATAGGGTTTGGAATGCGTCTTCTTGCTTTTGTTCCCAAATGAACGGCTTGCCTTTTTGAGTCAAGGTGGTGAGAGGTAAGGCTATTTTTGAGAAATTTGAGATGAATCGACGATAATAACCAGCTAGACCAAGAAAGGAACATATTTCTGATGGGGTTTTCGGAGCTTCACAATTCTTGATAGCTTTAATTTTGAAGGATCCATGTGTATGCCTTTATCGTTAATAACATGACCCAAAAATTGAACTTCGGGAAGCCAGAATTCACATTTAGAAAATTTAGCATAAAGTTGTTCTTTCTTCAACAGTTCCAAGGTGAGACGAAGGTGTTGTTCATGCGCGGTCTTGGTTCTTGAATAGATTAAAATGTCATCAATAAAAACACTACGGTTTGCAGATGCGGTTCATGTGGTCCATAAACACCGCGTGTTCATTGGTCAAGCCAAAGGGCATGACCATGAACTCGTAGTGTCCATAGCGGGTACGAAAGGCGGTTTTGGGTATGTCTTCATCGAGAATTCATAGTTGGCAATAACTCGAGCGGAGATCAATTTTTTGAAAAACAAATGACTCCTTGAAGCTGATCGAAGAGATCATTAATCCTCGGAAGTGGGTAGAGATTCTTATGGTAAGTTTATTTAACTCTCGGTAGTGGATGCACATTCGGAAAGATCCGTCCTTCTTTTTGACGAAAAGGACCGGAGCTCCCCAAGGTGAGAAACTGGGTCGAATAAAACATTTGTCGAGAAGTTCTTGAAGTTGGTAGAGAGTTCTTGCATTTCGGATGGGGCTAAGCGGTAGGGAAATTTGGCTATGGGAGTTTGACTGGGTATAATGTC
The DNA here is from genome assembly GCF_021521415.1 of Bidens hawaiensis. NCBI lineage: Eukaryota > Viridiplantae > Streptophyta > Magnoliopsida > Asterales > Asteraceae > Bidens > Bidens hawaiensis. The sequence continues at coordinate 330,913 of NW_027493474.1, read as the reverse complement.
GATTCGGAATTCGAGTTGTCGAGACGGAGGAAGTCCTAGCAAGTTGTCAGAAAAACTTCGGGATAGTCTTTGATAACGGGAATGTCTTGAATCTTTTTCCCTTTGGATTTCTTATCAACTACATGGGCTCAAAAGGCATAACATTGTTTCCTCAAAAGTTTACGGGCCTTCATACAAGAGATGATTTTTATGTTACGAACGGTTTTTCTCCTTGAATGATTAGTGTTTCACCGGATTGTAACGGGATACGAATGAGCTTCTCCGCACATACAACTTCGACTTGATTACGGGATAACCAATCCATTCCCACAACTAGGTCAAAGCTACCAAGCTTAAAGGGAATTAGATCGATATTAAGAGAATGATCATCAAAAGTCAAGGTGCAGTCGCGTATAATAGTATTGGCTTGGACAGTTTTACCATTGGCTTGCTCAACGATATAAGGGAACTCTAGATTAGCCGGTTTCAAATTAACGAGGGGTTTAAAATCAAAAGATATAAAGAAGGATCAAGATTACACATAGATAAATTAGGGAAATAAAAAGGTAGATCAATACTCCAAGTCTGCTAGTCTTCAAGATAGTTGTAATGGTCCAGCTTCATTTGCTAGTGGCATCATCCTCGAGCTCATCACCAAGTAGTTGATTACTTCCTACCGAGCTATTGACAAGCGGGGCTAAGAAATCTCTGATTGGGCCTATTAGTTCTCCATGGGTGTGGGAAGGAGTTCTCATTAAACTGGCCCAACAATTGGGCTATAGGTGGAGATACTTGGTGATGGAGGGTTCAACGGAACGTCCAAGTCTTCTAGCGCAATGTAGTCTTCGTCTAGCGGTGGTAAGGGGATGTGGGATTTTTCGGAAGGGTTGGCGGAATCAAAAGAAATGCTATAAAAGGGAGGTTAGTACACATAATAGAACATAATTTCAACCTACTGGACATTCTTAGACATAGGTCGGTTACTAATTCTCTACGACCAAGCCTCTGATAACAATTTGTCACACACCCCGGCCGAAGGCGGAAACGCCGGGGCGTACGTAGATTGAAATCATGCACATGGTATTAAATGTAAAAACTCTTATTAAAATAAACCAACACATTGTTTGAACCAAACATAATTCAAATAACAAGTAAGACATAACACTTTATTTATTTAAACTTCTAGGTCTGACAAATCCCCTAAGTGATACTTCATGAATCTTCGTAACTTAATTTCCTTCACCTGAAAAACATGTGAGAGTGTCAATCAAAAATAGTTGGCGAGAACATAGGTTTTAAATAATAATAGGAAAATATGTATTATGTTGAAAACATTCCATATATGATAAGTTACTTTATATACTTTAGTGATTACAAACAACCTTTGACACAATTTGCGAGTCGTCTAATCCATGATTAGACTATTATGTTTAATGTTTAACGATTGTTGGATTCTGAACACACAGGCCTCTACCCGAGGCCTGTGTGGGCGGGTCGGGCCAATAGATCTATCATCATACTACCATGGGCTTAACAAGTTAATGGTTGTACATGCGATTAAGTATATACCTGTAATGATCACACACAATGAATATTATTAATAAAGCTTGAATCAAATAGCATTTATAAAACATAAAATAAATAAGTTGTATGTTTTTACCCCAAAGTATAAAACGTTTAAAAACATGTAAAAGGGCTACCAACTCACCTTGCTTGACGGATGAACACAAACACGAGCAAGAGTTAGTTGAACTGGTCACGGGACGCTCTATATTAAGTTTCGATTTTTAAATTAGTTAAGAGTGTCACATACTAGAATGTTCTAAACCAAGAGCATGACCTCCATCAAGTTGATTCCCATGTAAGAGTCACCGGTCCAATGAGATTATTTATGCCACTCTTGCCTTAGAAAGAACCGTTTGCTCGTCAGATACATACATATATACTCGGTTTATACTCTATTTGTATACTTACTCAAAATGTTTTAGAATGATTTTGATTAATCATAATGTACGAGGTTAAAAGTGTAATATCATATAGTTTTGGGTATTTATGTTAATTTAGGAAAGTGTAGTGTTCAAAGTGTATATATTATAGTTTAGCATGTTTATTGACATTTATGAAAGTATAGGGTTTAAAGTGTAAATATTATAGTTTACGATATTTATGATAACTTTATGAGTTTTTGATGATCATAAGAATATTCATAGTTGTTCATGGAAAAAATATACTTTTGATCCAAGATCATGAGAGAATAATTGTGATTTCTTGGAATAACATGATCATCATAATCTTTAAAGCAAAATGTAAGGGTTTTATTAACAATTAATGATGATCATGGTGAGGGGATATGAATAACTATGAAGATTAAAAGAAAAACTCAAGAACATAAGAACAAACATGAAGAAATTCATAATAGAAAGCAAATATATATAAAAAAAATGAAAAGAAAAATAATTATAAAGACTTACTTGTTTATGCTTAGAGAGAAAAGAGAGAATGAGATATGGTGTGAAAAATAATGAGAATGAGAGGCTCTATTTATAGGCCAAAACTTGAGGTTTGAATACGATTTAGATAGAGATAAAACTTGTTTAAAAATTAAGTGATAACTTAACAATAATAATATTAATGATATTGATAAACAATATAATAATAAAAAAATGTGTATATGTGTGCACATAAAGTGCATGGCACTTTTAAAATAAAATTTGTTTTCTTTTTTATTTTGTTTTCTTTTTCAAATTAAAAGTAATAGATAAAGTCCGACTTGAGAAACAAAGTTAAGATAGAAGGTTTTAAAATATTTCATTTTTTAATCACATGATTTATTTAAATACTTAAGATAAAAATAATATTAATAATAATAACAAATGTTTTGTTACATGTTATAAAATATTAATCTAGGCATTTCGGTTCAACGTGTCATATTAACGATTAAGCATATTTATGATGAAATGAACATATGATCATACAGTTACGCATACAAAGTTAATGTTATTTAATAAATAACATGTAATTCAACACTAATAAATGTAGACGATGAAATGAATACGATAACTTTATTAAATGTGTAGAAATAATAGCGTAATTAACAAAAAAATATTCATTGATGTTATACCTCTCAACTTAATGGATTTCCCTCCACAATTATAATTCCCCCCTTCTCATTCAGAATCAAAATCGATCCAAAGTCTTGGCTCCAAAATCAAAATTACTCCAATAGTTTGTTCTACGTTTCAAAATAAAAAAGCAAATAGAAACTCAAATCAAATTACTAAATTCACAAGTTGTTACATCCAAAACCAACACCTAGTATCAATTATTTGGATTAAAAAAAATGATGTCAGCCTCGAACATTTCTCTGATACCCGTACTTTCATTTTTTTTTTTTGGGTTGAACTGGAATCCAAGCAATTGAGATTTATTTGAGTCGTAAATGTCATAGCAGGAGGACACGAAGTGAGGTTCAATTTTTTGGATTTGATTTTTTTGTTATTTATGTTAGTTACTAGCTCGTTGGACATTTTTGTTTTTTGCTGCAAGTTCCTTCACTCTTGTTGCACAACCCTAAGCATGAATATCATTTAGATTTCCTGAGGCATCGAAGATCAACCAAGAAAACAACGATTTGATTAGATTCACAAAGCAAGTTCTTTGCGTTGCATTTTTTTTATTTATTTCTTTCTTGGTTTTCATAAGCTAAATGCCAATAAAATTTGTTTCACGCAAATATGGCACGCACAAAGTGATATTAAAACCTTAAATTTACATGACACAAATGCTAAGTGCCACTATAAGTGCTCTAAAGAAAATAAGGCATATGTAATGTGTCATAAAATACCAATATTTTTGAGTCATAAAAACTAAATGTCACTACAAGTGTGTGCCAAACAAATGTGGCATACACAAAGTGTCATTAAACTCTAAATTTTAGTGATACAAATGCTAAATGCCACTAAAAGTGTGACATACATAAAGTGGCATGCATAAAGTGCTATTAAAGTCTAAATTTTAGTGGCATACGTGATAAGGTCACTAAAAGTGTGTGCAAGGCAAATGTGGCATACGTAACATTTTTTTAAAACCTAAAATAGTGGCACAAAAGTTAAATGCCATAAAAATGTGTGCCACTAAATGACATTTTTTTTAGTGAGTGACACCTCTCATACAGGGTTAGGTTGTGTCCTTATGCAAGGAAACAAGGTTATAGCTTATTGTCACGACCAAATATTTGATGATCGAGATGCTTAATTTGTGTTGCAACGCTTGGGTTTGTTGGCTCGTCCCGGACTTCCTCGGGCACGACCTCAGCGGGAAAGAAGGCGTACATGCCTAGTCGTGCTGGCACGATGAACGCATCGCTGGTTGCGAGCTGTTGCCTCTCGCCTGATGAGTCCAAGGCAGGACGAAACCAGCAAGCCCTGGTCATGAGCGGACCAATTGGCTGGCCTTCGGGCGCCACACGGAGTCAAAGGGATAGCTCTGTGACAAGTGGTATCAGAGCAGGTCGAACCTCGGATACGTTGGAACGTGTACACTCAACCAGAAAAAGCTTAAAAATGTCGAGAATGAGTTTTGCAATGGTGGTGGGAGAAGATCGAATGGTCTTTGTAAGTCACGAGTATGGGATCGTGAGCTCTGCCCTAGTCCAGTGAGGTGAAGGACAGCGTGTTCGTGTTAAAAGTTTTACGGTGTGGCAGAGCCGTAATCTGGGTTGAAGTCTGCTAGGTTGGCGAACGTCGGCGTCACATAATCCGACGGCATAATTAACCGACATGGCTAACTCACATTTTGGCTGAACTATCGGGTGCCCCATTTATCAGAGTGAAGCATTCTCAAAACGCAAGGTTTCGGCTTGTGAGTTGGTATGGGACGACGAACTTGCCCTTCATACATGCATGGCATAGAGGAAGACCAACGTCTAAGTCTTGCACGTCGGTATGGGACGACAAGTGCATGCACGAGGACGTGCATGGTTATGGTGGTGGAAGAGTGTCACGGACCAAATATTTGATGATCGAGATGCTTAATTTGTGTTGCAACGCTTGGGTTTGTTGGCTCTTCCCGGACTTCCTTGGGCACGGACTCAGCGGGAAAGAAGGCGTACATGCCTACGCTGGTTGCGAGCTGTTGCCGCTCGCCTGATGAGTCCAAGGCAGGACGAAACCAGCAAGCCCTGGTCATGAGCGGACCAATTAGCTGGGCTTCGAGCGCCACACGGAGTCAAAGGGATAGCTCCGTGACATTATGCTTCGGGAAAACTGATGTACAGGAAAAGAATTATACAACTCACGATCTAGAATAAGGTGCCATAATATTCGCGTTAAATTTATGGAGACGCTATTTATATGGAGTTAAATTAATCGTATAAACTAATCATAAAAACTTAAAACATATCTTTGATCAGAAATAACTTAATATGTGTTAAAGAAAATGGATGAAAACTCTGAACGATTATGACTGTGAAATAGTCTATCAGGAGGGTAAAGCTAATGTAGTAGCCGAAGCATTAAGTCGGAAAGAACATGAAAACCCCTAGCGGGTTAGAGCATTAAGATTAGAGGTACAGATTGACCTAATCGAACAAATAAAGAATGCTTAAAAGAAACAACAGAAGAAGATCATATTGCAGAAGAAAAGCGAAATGGTACCATTGTTTCGTTAGTCAAAGGTGACGATAATATTTTAAAACTAGTGAATACAGTACGGGTACCAATCATAGGAAATTTACGAGAAAAGATTCTTGAAGAAGTCCATAAACCCTTACATGATGCATCCTGGAAGTGACAAGATGTATCATAATCTTAAAAATGATTATTGGTGGACAGGAATGAAGAGAGATATTTCCATCTATGTTGTTAAATGCTTAACATGCTCTAAAGTTAAGGCATAACATCAAAGGCCGATAGGTTTATTACAGCAACCAGAGATACCAATTTGAAAATCAAGATAAGATAACCATATTGGATTTTATCCTGAAGTTACCTAAAACTTTCGACAAAATGATGCAATATGGGTTATTGTTGATAGACTTCCAAAGTCTGCTCACTTTATTCCAATTCAAGAATCATTCAATATGGACAGACTAGCACAATTATATGTGGATAAAATTTATATTTATATGGTTTGCCACTATCCATTATTTCTTACAGAGATAGTCGATTCACATCCCATTTTTGGAAAGTTTGTCAGAAGGCGATGGATACACGCTTAAACTTAAGCACAGACTATCATCCACAAAGAGATGGACATAGTGAACGAATAATTCAAACACCGGAAAACATGCTTTGAGCTTGCGTGATAGATTTTGTAGGTAGTTGGGATACCCGTTTACCCACAATGGAATTTTCCTATAACAATAGCTATTACACAAGTATTCAGGTCGCTCCATTTGAAATATTATAGAGTATAAATGTAGAAAACTGGTATGTTGGTCTAAAATCGAAGAAAATAAATTTTCAGGTCTTGAAATAGTTCAGAATACGATTGACAGAGTGATACCGATCTGAGGACTTTTAAAAGAAGCGGGAGACATGCAGAAAAGTTTTGTCGATGTTCGTCGAAGATCATTAGAATTTAAGGAACGAGACAAGGTCTTACTAAAGGTATCACCTTGGAAAGGCATAGTTCAATTTGGCAAGAAAGGAAAGTTTAGTCCTCGATTCGTTGGACCATTTAAGGTTCTCGAAAGGATTAGACCAGTTGCTCATCGACTAGAACTACTAGAGGAGATGAAAGGAGTACACATTGTATTTCACGTGTCAAACCTATGTAAGTGTTTTGTAACATCATGAAAATAATGGATTAAAACTACCAGGTTCAAACGATAAAGCTTCAAAAGTTCCGAGTTTCAACGAGGACCAAAAAGAAAAATCTTTCTTCATAGCTGATCGGGATACGCGACGACCTTAGGGCCAAAGTCATCGCGTATCGCGATGACACACTCTGATAGATGGACACGTATCTCGCCACGTGTCCCTACGTTGCAAATAGTTCTCCAAGTGTCACGACGTGGCACCGCGTCTGCCACGTGGCAAGGCTATGGTGACTCAGCAACCCTACATCGTGATACGCGACGAGGGAACCATTTGACCATCGCGTATCACAATGGTCTGGCGAACCAGCCTATAATTTAAGGCCTCCAGACCTCATTTCTTCACAAGACAACTTCACAGCTTATTTATCTCTATAAATATCTCTCTCTACCTCGAAGTACGTGCAAACCCTCCTCGATTTCTGTGTCTGATTCCTAGTGTTCCATGCCATTAAACCAAAAATATCCTGAAGTACCGACAACGTTATTTTGAAGTCCAAGCCATCCCGAGACGACCCGATGATCCGCCTCGATAAGCGTGCCGACGAGGGTTGAAGATTGGTGTGTATCGTTTTGCGTGCCAAAGGGTTGATTAAGGAAGCTTAAGAAAACGAAAAGGCGTTGAAGTGCTGCCAAAATATCTAGGGTTATTATAAGCCAAGCAAGGTAGACATAATGCCCAAATAAAATAATAATAAAATATTAAAGGCTTAAAACCCCAAGTCGAGGAAATACTCGATACCTCGAAAATAATAAAAGAAAACATAACAAAGACAATAAAAGAAAGAAATGTGATTATAATATGATTCTTTGTTATAACTATTCTTTAAGTTTGTTATTATTATTCTTAGATAATAAGTAAAAGAAAAGTATACATTTATTAAAGAAGAAGAAACGTAGTGTTTTATAGAAAAGTAAAACAAATAAAACTAGAAGTTTAACATGTAAAAAGAAAAGAAAGAAAATATACTTTTGAAACTAAAGGTTTAAAGTAAAGAAAAGATGATTTAAACTAAAGGTTCATAAAAGAAAATCTAATCGAGGTAAAGATTATAAAAAGAGACTAGAGGTCTTAAGCCGGATTAAAGATCCGACTAATAAAAGGTTATACTCGTACTATAGGTGCGAGATAGCGAAGAAAGGAAAAGACCGATCAGTGTATTGAAGCTGATCATTTCAAAAAAAAGGTGAATACGCCCAACTTTATAAACTTGTATTAATCTATTCAAACAAAATAAATGATTACATGAGATTACGTATCTCTAAAACATTATAAACAAAAGTAATCGCTAGCCCTCAGGCTGTTGTGTACGTTTGTTTGGATCCTTACATATGTGTAAAAAGTCGGTGGGCACACAGCTCCACACCTGGTCATTTGCCTCTGCCACGATGGGCCGGACCTAAGTTACGTCCGAGTGAGGGTGATCATGTGTATACGTATGGTACCTAAGTAATGTCGAACGCTGCGGTGTCTTGTGTGTGACTTAACTCTATAATTGTGTTTTGTTTTATAACTTGATTATTCCTAAGCCACGATGGGCCGAACCTAAGTTATGTCTCGAGGGGTAATCAAGTAAAGAAAAATATTTTATGCGTCATCTTATTCACCAGCATGTGTTGCTGACGTATTTTTTAAACATTTTACATGTAACGAAGGTTAGAAGCTTGGAAGGACGAAGTGATGGTAGATGATCTGATGGCTTAGATCTTTTGATAAAACTTTAAAATATGAAATGGTGGTTTATAATGAACAAGTAATATTTTGTAAAACATTAAAACATGTGTTTTATAATCCCGTCTTTTGATTATGTAAATAATAATATTTTAATCCACATAAATATATTTCCACTTTAATCCGCTAACTCTGATTTATTTACAAAAGTGGTACCAACATTTGGGTCGCACACCTTGGTCGTGGTCTGGGGTGTGACAAGTGTTGGTATCAGATCCATCGATCTTAGCGAATTAGGTATTAATTAATAATACCTAAGCTTCGATCCAAGTGAATAGGAACAATATTTTATTACGTGTTTTATTTTAAATAGGGATAAGGTAGGTTGGTGACCTTTTCTATCCCTCCTTAATCTAAACCACCCAACCATTAGATGTATTTCAAGAAAATGATGAAAGGATTTGTGCGAGATGCAATTAAGGTTGGAATTCCCGAACCCCTACCAAAGGACAATATGAGTGAGGATTACTACGAAGCCTTCTTCAATCAAGACCACCCACTCGACCAAACCAAACCGATACACTTTCCCGGCACTGAACAATGTTCGATCAACCTACCCGATGATCCACCATTGCAAAGGAACGATCCCCCAAGACACTCAAGTTATCATCCATCAACCATACTGATGTACCATCCATCTGATATCCTGACGTATCATCCGTCCGACGTTCCGACATACCATCCGTATGATATTCCGATGTATCAACCACTAAATCCTCATCCGTCATATGCATTCCTCTCCAACAAACAAATCAAGGAGGAACCTGAGTTTGACTGGATGCAATGTCACTCCGACCAAAGGAGATGGCATACCGGAACTTCTATTTTCAACTCATTAGATTCTCACCCCAACTCTTCGAAAGGACCATCCCAAAAGCCGAAGATAAGGGTTATGATGCCATTCGAAAGTTTTTGTCTACACCCGATGGTGCATGAGACTGCAAAACTGATGGAATAAGAAGACCCCAAAGAGGAGGAAGATCTAGAAGAGGAAGAAGACTCCGAGAAGAACCTGAAGAGGAAACAACACCAATGGAAGAACCATTAGATTGTGATTGCTCGCCTAGTCAAGGATGCGTGCAACCTTTCTTTCACAAGAATCCAAGCTATGGATCTATAGAACCCTATGTTCAATACCTTCAAAGCATAAGAAACGAGTCTCCACCAAGTTTCTCACCATACCAAGGCAAGATTCCGTCAGTAGAAGAACAAGCGAACGAGATCCGCCAACAAAATGAAGCCGCTAAAGCATTCTTCAATTACCCGTCAGACGTAACATCATCACCATACCCCAAGAACCACTACGACATCGTTATGATGGGGCATCATGATCCACCACCTTTATATGGATAACCGAATGAGATTTCGCAGTCCCACGAAGAGCATCTTTATAGGGCCTTACATGAGACCGATGATCTAAGAAAGTAGGTAGTTGTTGATGGAGCCAAGAAGAAGAAGATAGGAGATAAGCTTCTTCATAAATGCAAAAAGATGACCAAGATGGTGAAAAAGTTCATGAAAGACTAACAATAGGGTTAAGTGATGTTGTTGATGTTGTAATAAATGTTGTAATGATGTGTGTTAAAAATAAGGATAGGAATATATATATCGAGTGACGATATATATAAGTATGTGTTTGTAATAATAAATAAATATATATATATATATATATATATATATATATAATTTATGATATATATATATATATATATATATATGTGTGTGTGTGTGTGTGTGTGTGTGTGAAATAAATGAAATGTGTATTTAAGAAAAGAATGTCATTTAAATTTCAGAAAAATGTCAAATCAAAGTAATGTTGAAGCTTCTTGAAAAGAAGCAGAAAATCGTGCTAATAAAGATAAAGGAAAAGAACAAGAACAAGAGAAAATCCCTGATAAATTGATGAACCAAATTCAAAAGATGATAAAAGAAGTCATGAGATCCGAATCTCACCTTAGAACTCAATCTATGCAATCTTGTTCTGTTGAACCATCCAAAAATCTGTTAAATCTCGCCCTAAACCATCTCATATCGAAGAGAGTGTTCATGAGTCCAATATTGATGGTGGTATTAAGCAAAAGTTTAAGAAATTAAAAATTGAAAGTTTTTCATTTAAAGACTTTAAAAACTTTGGACCGAAGGAGTTCTATGGCGACAAGAGCGCCATTGCGACTGTTAGATGGCTTGAAGAGATGGAGTCAATTGTGATAATCAGCAAATATTCCGAACAACAGAAGATTCAATATTCGGCTCAGATATTCAAGGAGAGGCTCTAGAGTGGTGGAATACGTTGACAATGAGCAAAGGAAGGCAAGTGTTGTAAAACTTAATATGGGAGGAGTTCAAGGAGATGATGCTGGCGAAGTTCTACCCAATGCATGAGACTGACCAAATCCAAACGAAATACCTTAGTCATAAAGTCGTAGGAACCAATCTCCGTGTTTACAACACAAAATTCCATGAATACTGCCGATCAGTGCCCCAGATGGTAACCCCGGAGTCCAGCTAAGTCACGAGATATATTTGGGGACTTCCGCGGGAAATTTGCTACATGGTAAGGTCTCACCTACCACAAACTGCTGACTCTGCGATGGAGTTGGCTGGATATCTGATGAGTGGTTTGATCCGCAATAAAGAAGAGGATAAGAAAGTGGTGCCAACTCACGACCAAAAGAAAACCGGTGGAAACACCCATTTCAAGGGCAAAGGTGTAGACCAACGCAAGTCTGGGTTCAATACCAACTTCACTCAATGCAAAACATGTAAGAGATATCACAAAGGTCACTGCCACTTTGATCCGTCTTCAACCTCCACTGTTTGCGACTCCTGTCACAAGCCCGACCATACAACGGCCGATTGTTAGAAGAAGACAATGACCTGTTACAACTTTAAAGAAATGGGTCATCTGAGCTTTGAATGCCCTAAGAACAAACCCGCGACTGGCGGTGCGGGTGGAAGTGGTCAGAAAAATGAAACCAAGAAAGGCAACGCAAGAGCCTTTATGCTCGACGCCCGAAAAGCGGCCGACATATCGAAAACCATCACCGATACGTTCTTAGTTAACGACACGTATGCTAGAGTTCTATTCGATTCAGGTGCCAATTTAAGTTTTATAGATTATAACGCTTGTAGTATATTAAATGAACCTTTAACGAAATTAAATAAAACTCAAAGCGTCTAGACTACTAGTGGTGAAATTGTTAAGATCTCCGAAGCCCTTGAAAACGGAAAAATCTTATTAGCTAGCTACGTCCTGCCTATTCAATTATTACCCATGACTCTTGCTGGTTTTGACATTGTACTTGGTATGGATTGGTTATCCAACAATCATGCCCGTATCATTTGCAATAGCAAAACTGTGGAACTTCGAGCCCCTGATAAACGAACCATTCGAATTGAAGGGGATAAAGACGTTGGCCAAGTTAGCATAATCTCCATGATAAGAGCTAACAAATGTTTAAATCAAGGATGCTTAACATTCATGGCCTACGTCACCGAAGAATCCAAACCCAATGAGATAAAGGACGTACCTATTGTCTCCGAATTTCCTGATGTTTTTCCCCGACGAACTTCCTAATATTCCTCCCTATAGAGAAGTCGAATTTAGAATCAATCTAATGCCTAAAACCACTCCAATCGCCAAAGACCCATATCGTTTAGCACCGACCAAAATGAAGGAGTTGATGAAATAACTTGATGAGCTACTCGTGAAAGGCTTCATCCGCGCAAGTTCATCACCATGGGGAGCGCCAATTCTATGTCAAAAAGAAAGATGGATTAATGCGCATGTGTATCGACTATCTAGCTCTAAACAAAGTAACCATCAAGAATAGATATCCACTCCCTCTAATCGACGATCTTTTCGACCAACTTCAAGGCGCAAGCTATTTCTCAAAAATTGATCTGCTTTCTGGTTATCATCAACTCAAAGTCCAATCCGAAGACATTCCAAAACCGCTTTCTGAACAAGGTATGGATATTATGAGTTCACGGTCATGCCGTTTGGTCTCACTAATGCCCCAGCCGCTTTCCTGGACATGATGAATTGTATCTGTAAACCTTACTTGGATAAATTTGTTATCATGTTCATCGACGACATACTTTTTTATTCTAAGTCTAAAGAAGATCATGTCTCACATCTCCGAACCTTACTTGAATTACTTGGAACTGAGAGATTGTACGCCAAGTTCTCAAAATGCGAGTTCTGGCTTCACGAAGTGCAATTTCTTGGGCATATCATAAACGTGAATGAAATTCAAGTGGACCCAGCAAAGATTGAAGCCAACTCTAAGTGGGAGATTACAAAGTCACCAACCGAGATCCGAAGTTTCTTAGGTTTGGCCGGCTATTATCGAAGGTTCATGGAAAGTTTCTATAGTATAGTCGTTCCCCTAACCTCGTTAACTCTCAAGAACATCAAGTACGAATGGGGAACCAAACAACAAGAGGCGTTAGATATACTCAAACAAAAACTCACCCAAGCACCTATACTGGCTTTTTCAGAAGGTACCGAGGATTTTGTAGTCTTTAGTGACGTGTCTCACTCCGGTTTGGGATGCATACTAATGCAACGCAAGAAAGTAATCGCCTACGCCTCTCGTCAACTCAAGGTACATGAAAAGAACTACACAACTCACGATCTAGAGTTAGGCGCCATAATCTTTGCCTTAAAAATATGTAGGCACTATCTCTATGGATTCAAATTTGTCGTGTTTACCGATCACAAAAGTTTGAAACACATCTTCGAGCAAAAATAACTCAACATGCGCCAAAGGCGCTGGATGGAAACTCTAAATGACTACGACTGTGAAATCGTCTATCACGAAGGTAAAGCCAACGTTGTGGCTGATTCCTTGAGTCATAAGGAGCATGAAAAGCCAAAATGAGTCCGAGCTCTACGACTAGAACTCCAAGTAGATCTGGTCGAAAAAATCAAATCCGCTCAAATCCAATCAATCAATGAAAACAAGATCTCCGACGAAAAACGTAACGACACCATTGACTCGCTAGTCAAAGGTGACGATGGTTGTAACATCCCGAAATTTCTAGAATAATATTTAATATATTATTTGCGCCGGGTGAAATAATTGAGTTAGTGGAATAATAATAACAATAATAATAATAATAATAATAATAATAATAAAATATGAAAGGATAAGTAGGCTTTTTAGATGGAATTAATTATAGACAATACCAGTCTCCAGAAATACTCGCACGATTCACTGGACCAAATAAATCCATATGAAGTCGTTCAAGAGGAGTATTAATGGAATTCAATAACTTAGAAGGATGTGTCTTCTTCTTCTGCTTGCCCTTTTTGCATGCAACACAGTGATCAGATAACTTAAAGTTCTTTAACGAAACACCCTCAACTAAATTATTTGCCATTAAATAATTCATCTTTCTATCATGAATGTGACCCATTCTTCGATGCCATAGAATCGAGTCTTTCTCGGTTGCTTTCGTGACAAAACATGTTTCGATCGATGTTGATATCTTAGAACTCATGTTTAAGACATAAATATCATTTGATCGTGGTGATCGCATGACAACCATGTTCTCGGGAATAATAAAACCCGGTTTCAAGATAAGACACTCTTTGTCAGTAAATATTGTAGTGTACTTTTTATCACAAATCTGCGATACACTCAATAAGTTATGATCAACCTTATCACAATAATTTACTTTTTCAAATGTAATATGACCATTTGAAACATCACCCTCTTGTGTTATCATGCCCCCAGAATTCCCAGCAAACGCTACATAACCCCCTTGAATATTTCTTACGTTGGTTAATAGGTCGAGATTTCCAGTGATATAACGAGAACATTCGCTATCCATGATCCAGTTTTCACCAGAAATGGTCTTGGATGAACCCTACACATAAACAAAAGTGATTAGTTCAAAAATACAGCCCAGGCCTCAGTCTTGGGCCCCTTTTGGTTTTCTCTTTGATCATTAACTTTAACAGTTTTCAATTGTTGTTCAGCCACTTGTGAATAAGTTACTGGCTTCCTAGACTTTCGTCTTAAGTATGCTGCCTGAACAATGTTTGAATTCCTGTTTTGACATATAGGTTCAGTTGGAATGAATTTTGGTTTCACTTGACCGTGTGTCTCATTGATATGAAACACCCTCCGAGGATTCACACCAGAGAATAAAGTATGTGTATCATCAGCATACAACACAGGTCGTTTCAGAATCTCCTTAACCACTGGAATTGGCTTAGATTTGTCCTTGATGAAAGGATGAAGATTTTGAAAGTTCTGTTGATTACAATTCTTCACAACATGACCTTGTTGACCGCATAAAAAACACGTTCGCATGTCCACATGATGATGTTTAGAAGAAATTGGAATAGATGGTTGATGATGACTCACATTTTTAGTCATGCTCTTAGCAAATTCATCAGATAATTCAGATTTCTTCTTTAAATAAAAATCTAAATTAGAACTGTTTGAAAAACTTTTTAGTGTATCTGTTCCAGTTGACTTAACAAAGTTAATCTTCTTAGCTTGTTTTAAAAATTGTTTTGCCTTAGTCAATGGATCAGATTGAACTGATGTTTTTGTTTGAGCATATACACGTTCAAGTTCTTGAATTTTTGAAGTTTCATTGACAAAAACACTCTCAATAAGTTCAGGTTTGATAATACTTATAGGAATATCTTGTTCAGTGAACATTGTGTCCATTCCCTTTAACTTAAAAACTCTAGCAGCAGATGGCTTAGAACTAGAAGGATTAATGAAACGCATTAAATCCTCATCAGAAATTTTTGGTTTAACTGACTTCTTTGCCTTCATAAAGTTCACTTTCTTTAAATTTTCCTTTTTCTCTTGAGGTTTGTGCGAACCATACACTGCTTCCTCAAATTCGTGAGGTTCGCACAGAATATGATTAGAACTGGGAATGTTCTTATTCTTGTGTATAATCTCTGGTTCAAACACATCCTCGATAATGACCTCGTCATTGTGTTCAACAAACACCTTTTTGCTTTGGACATGAGATTTTTGAGGAGCAACTTGGGGTTTGACAATTTCAGGTTTAACCATTTCAGGTTTCTCAGAAATCACAGATTCCTTTTGAATCAAATCCTCTTCTTTTCTTGCAAAAGGATTAATTTTATAATCATTATGAAAAGGTGGTGGAATTTCAACAAAACCAATACCTTTCTTAGAATCTTTTTGTTTTCCAGAAACTTCAATAATTTCATTCAATAAAAATGAAGAATTTCGAAATTTACCCAACTTGTTCTTCAACTCAAGAACCTCATTCTCAAGCTCAGTTATCTTAGAACGATGTTTTAAGATTTCCTGAAACTTTTGGTCATTAATGGTCATTTTCACAGATAACTCGGCTTTGAGATCATGATTACTTATTGACAATGCTTCAATCTTTTCTCGAGATTTTATTTGAGACTCAAGAGATTGTCGATAAGTGTCTTTAAGAGAAGCAATTTCTCTTATAAGATTATCATTTTGATTTTTCAAAGCATCTAACTTAGAGTTGTTAGATTCACAGTCAACACATGATGCTTTAACAAATGAAGTAGAAGAAATAGAATTACTAACCTCATTGATCTTAGCCATGCAAGAAAACATTGATTCAAAAGGCTTATCGCAAGAATCGTCAGAATCAGATCCAGAATCATTATCTGAAGACATCACACTACCAGTAGCATCTTGAAAATCTTCATGTAACCCAAACATAGCCAAATTTTCTTGAACATCATTGCATAGTAGCCGTTGTGACCAATCAGTCCCGTCTGCTAATATTGCTTGTGTTGTTGAAGAAGATGGTTTCTTTTCAGCATCACTTCCCCGTGGTGAAGAAACATTTTGACTTTGACCACGAGGTCCAGTGTATTCTTTTCTTGGTTTGTCACATTCCTTCGCAAAAAGCCCGAATTCTTGACAATTATAACACTTCACCTTTAATTTGTCAAAACCCAACTTCTTGTTTAACGCTGGAAGATCTTTTCCAGTTCTCTGCATGAATCTTTTAACTTTACGAACAATCATGGCCATATTCCATTTCAAATCCATGATCTCTAGATCATCCGGATCTTTCTGATCATAATCCTCATCAGTTAACTCACTTGTGGCAATTTTACTACTCACCAAGTTTTCATATGAAGACATAAATGCCGTCAGAAAAGCAAAGTTTTGCTCAGCTTCCTTCATATTCACACTAGGTGGTGTAGCAAATGGATTGGTACTAGTAGAACTTCCAGAACCACTGGAATTACCAGCATAGTAGAAACAAACTTTTGGATCATTAAATATAGCAGATTCTTTTTCACTTGCGGCATGAGTAAGAAAAGCGGTGATTGGTGAGATTGTTGAACTGAGAGGCATACTTCCACCATAGAAAGCCGGATCTTGATTTTCTTTAGAAGATTTTTGACACTTAAGATCATATTCTCTAGCTTCGATATTTTGTAGAAATTCAAGTGCTGTCAAGTCTTCATTCAGAAAATAATCATTTTCTTTCAAAACCATGAGAAATGTTGAGTAGGAACTAGGAAGTACACTCTTGATAGTGTCAATTTTATCTCTTTCAGAAATTTCCATTTTCGTTTTATCCATTTCAGCAATTAAGTGACTAAATCTTGTAGTCATCTCTTCAACTGTTTCTCCTTTCAATAAATTAAAGTTTCGAAATTGAAACTTGAGCATCACTTTCTTACTCTCAGCTGTGTTTCCCATGCTTCTCATACGCAGATGTTGAAACAAAGATGCACATTTCTTGATACTTCCAACTTGATGAAAAATATTCTCTGGTAAAGCCATAGTCAAAGTAGAATATGCCTTTATCTCGATTTCTAAAGCTTTCTTCTCTTCTTGTGAGTATTGAGAGACAGCTTTAGGAGTATTACCAATAATATCATCACCAATCATTGGTGATATACCTCATCAAGACAATATGAGCAGTCAGGATGAACCGAACCCAAATGTGCACGAAACCGAGGTTAACATTTGGCAAAGTCACTGAACTTCATCAATCTTGGACATTTAGAGTGTGAACCTATCTAAGTATCAAGTTGCAACATCTATTGCATCAACATATTTTGAGATGCCAATGCATACATACTAGCCATATTTGAAAATAAACAAGTGTACAGTTATAGCGAACTACACACTGTGTTTAACGAATCAATGAACAAGGTTGAGCGAACTGTGAATAGTGTAGAGAATTGAGTCTTAACGAATCAAGTCTTAACGAATGAGGTGAGTGTGTTAGCGAATCAAAAGTCAACCTAGCGAGTCAACTTAACAAATCACAAATAAAGTTAACGAATCACCCAAATGGCGAAACATATAACGAATGTGATGAAGGTTTAACGAATCACAAGTCAACTTAACGAATTGACCAAATGAATTGACCAAGTCAACTTAACGAATTGATCAAACGAATTGACCAAGTCAACTTATAACGAATTGACCAAACGAATTATAACGAATCAGTTCAACGAATCAAATAATAATCAGTTTCGAATCGCCAAAATAAACTTAGTGAATAAGCTAACGAATCAGCTACAGTTGATAACGAATCAACACTATAGCGAATTATACTATAACGAATCAGGTTGTTACAACCGTTTGTAACAAACTTGATTCCTTTCTGCCACGTGGCCAAAAGTTGTTAGAGCACAAATTCCAAGATAAACACGTGTCAAACGAATCGGTTATCTAGTTAACGAACTAGATGACACGAATTGATTAACTCACACGAATCAGTTAGCGAACTGATAGCGAATCAAGTTAAAAACATAACGAATCGCCTGGAACTTTATAGCGAATCGCATTCATCTTCATATCTTCAAACCTTCAACGTGTTTATCCAGATTTATGAAGATCAAACCCAGATCAAACCCAGAAACTTATCGATTCCAGATTTGTAATACTTACTCAATTCTTAACCAAACATAACAAGTCATATACCAAAATGCTCGTAATCACAACGCGAATTCAGCTCAACACATCTCGTAATCGATTGTCCTAATACACTAATCAATTTCAACCAAAACCAATCCCCTGTTTACGGACTCAAACCGAAAACACAATAACCTTACAAATCCAATCCACAATCCAATTCTACTCAATTGAACATTAATAATACCTTAACCAAACCAGATTCACTCTAATCCATCCAGATTCAATCCAAATCAGCTCAAATCGATTCAAAATCAATCCAAACATAAAATAAACATGAAAACTATAACAATAACAATCAAACCAAGCGAATTGAGCCCCGAAAGCTCTGATTCCACTTGTTTGATCCCATTTTAACTCGTTCTAATCAATATCTTAGATCTAATCCAGATCTATATGTTAATATTAATTATACGGATCTAACTCTCGAATACCTTAGTTCGATTGCTATTCGTATGTAGTATATATTATCAATAAGTTTAACCGTGAAGCTTGAGAGAGAGAGAGAGAGAATACTTTAAAATTTTCTGAATAATATTAGTTCTCTCAAAACTTCAACATTTTACAAGTGAACAGTGGTTCACTATTTATAGAAGACGATCTGGTTCGCTAACATCCCCTAGCGAACCAGCATCCCCTTCGTTAAATAAATTAACTTAACGAACCACCCCCTGATTCGTTAACATCCCCTAACGAATCAGGAGGGAATACATTATAATGTCCTAGTTCGCTAACATCCCTAGCGAACTAGACTTAACCTTAACGAACTAGTCTTAGTTCGCTAACATTCCTAGCGAACTAGACTTAAACATAACGAATTAGACTAAAATAAACATTAAATATTATATTTAAATATCAAATAATCCTTAATGATAATTACAAAGACTCTAGACGCAAAACCGTGCACTAACAATACCCCTTAAACCCTACTCCTTTCCATTTTCATCCATCTTATCCATCTAGCCTAAATCTTGATAAATCTTAACCTTACAAGCAAAATACAAGGTCATTGTTCATAACCAAGCTAAACCGTAACCTAAAAACGAGTAATGGTATGTTCTTGATATTTAATGTTTATGTATTTATGAACGGTTAGACATGAGACCAAACCCTAGAGTAGATCGGGTATAAACGAACCATAAAGTAGCGAACTTGATGATTAAATTGGACATAACGAACTAACGGATAAGTATGATTCATAAAAGAAACCCTAGATCTAGCCTTAAACGTTTTTAGCCATAAAGGTTCAACTTTATGGTTACTAGGGTCAATTTTTGGTCGAAAACGGTTAAGGAAACATTTATGGGTCAATACTGAGTCATACTAAAGTGTTAAGGTTAAAAAGAGTAAAGATAATGATGATATAGGACCAACCCATGACCAAATCATTCAGATCATTTGATTACATTGTTATGGTTCGCTTACAAATGGCCAGTCCGCGTACATCAGGTAGATTCTCTTACCATGCATTCTCTTACAATTAACTCGCTTACAATGCATTCGCTTACAATACACAGACTCTCTTACAATGCACAACTTGCTTACAATACATAACTCGCATACAATATGTTCACTAGCTTACAATGTGATCATTAGCTTTCAATGTGATCATTAGCTTTCAATGTGATCATTAGCTTGCAATGCGATCATTAGCTTACAATGTGTTCATTAGCTTACAATGTGATCATTAGCTTACAATGTGAACATTAGTTAACAATGTGATCATTAGCTTACAGTGTAATCATTAGCTTACAATGTGATCATTAGCTTACAATGTGATCATTAGAATACAAACATATTCTAATACCATTCAAATACAAGGTATGGAAATATTCTAGGTAGATGTATTCTAACATAAAACCATTAGATTAGACCAGACTTGGCAACTTTGGCTGAAATATATGAATGATGTGATAGGACGAGTATTAATACACGTGATTGATATACAGTTAGCAGAGCTCAGTTAAATAGAGAGATCACGATTAACGGAATCCAGGTGAGTTTCTAGCCCCATTTCCTTGTTATGTTTTCGGGGCTATGTGCATACTCGATGTGAAGTGTGAATGCACTTACCTTAAGTGGTAAGTGTATGCTATAAATGATGTATGATTTAGTCCTCATGTAGAGGTTATGAATGAACGTATGACGATGCGTGAACGATCTTCGGATATTATACGTGTCGGCAAAGGAAATGATCTCCAAGTAGTTATAAGTGTGTGAATGTTATGATGTGACTTGCTTATTATGTAACTGATAAACTGATAGGAAGTGTGTTGTAGACAAGTAGATTAAAGTGTGATAGGAGTGGTAAGGGGTCTACTAAGGGTGTTAGTGGCATGACGATAGTGCGTGGTAGGGTAAGCCTATACGTGCCTCTGTTATTAAAGTGGCATAACGAGAGAACATGGGAGGACAAGCATCTATGAGCCTCCGTTATTGAAGTGCATTAACGAGAGAACGTGGGAGGGTAAGCCTCTACAAACTCCCGTAAACAAGTGGTTAAGCGGTAAGGTGAGGAGTATAGATAGTGGACTATGTGTCTTCGGATACATATCTGCATGTAATGGTTGTATGGTAAGTTGCTTGATTACCTAGAACTCACTCAGCGTAGCTGACTTTTAGTATGCACGCAGGTGAACAGGTTCAAAGAGCTAGCATGAGGATGGCACATGGCATGGATTGAACGGCTGGCATCTGAAGATAAAAGAAATAAAATTTAAACACGATGATTTATGTTATAATTTCAAGAAAAGTTTGAATGTTTGTAATTGAATGATCGAAGTTTTATGTATTCCGCGAATGTTCTAATAAACTCTGATTTTTAAAGAAATGTGTTTATGACTAAATTCGACGTTAAAGTGAGGCACCGGGACCGAGGCCTTACAAGTTGGTATCAGAACAAAGTTCGAGAGATTTAAGCATCCTACATGCTTATACTCAAACTGAGAATGTGATTTAAGTAAGAAAAGAAAGAAAATGCCAGTTCAAAATAGCCATGCGTCATTCAAGCAAGATCAGTAAAGGTAAAGTGTATGGTTAAATAATGCATGTTAATGTTAGCTTAACTGCTAAAGAAAGGATATGTGTATGTTAAGGATTGGATTTCTTGATTGATTAACTGTTTAAAATAGATTTAGCACAAATAGACTCATAAGGGGAAGTCTATAGGACACGGAAAGTAATGTGATCAGCTAATCACAGCTGGCCACTGTTATTACCTATTAGTCTTACTATCATTGTACTAAATAGTTCCTTTAGTGATGACGTTTGTGTTTTCCCTTTTGAAATATGATGGCTGGAGCTAGAGAAATTGTGGGAGCAGGAGGTCGCACTGGACATCATGGCAGGCCTCGTCTTGTCCGACAACTTTTAGTAGAAACAGCTTCTAACACGGGAGATGAATGAAGCACAGCTGGATGAACCCGTGAAACAACGAAGAGTATCAACTTGACCTTGCAGTTCAAGCAGCCATTGTTCAAATTGTAGCCACTGCTGTGAAGAACTTGACTCCTGAAGGGTCTGTTAGAAGCCGTGAAAGAACCGCTGAAGGGGCAGAAGGATATGGTAAGAAAGATGAAAGAGAGAAAGGTGATTTAAGTGAGGTTCGATTTGTAAAAACCGTAAATGGAAAGAAGGGCCGAGGCGGGTAACGACAAGTCCTTCAAGGGTTGTGACCCACCGAAGTTAATTGGTTTGGGAGACGCAGTCTCTACTCTTCAATGGATAACCACCATGGATAAAATTATCTGCATTAGCGAATGCCGTCCCGACCAAGCTGTGGGTTATGCTACTCAATCATTTGGTGACGAAGCAATGTACTGGTGGGAGATGGTTGAACATAGGAAGGGTCAGGAAGAGATTAAGGCGATGAGTTGGAATGACCTGAAGGAGTTAGTGATGAAAAGGTTTTGTGCTGATGCCGAGGTTAAGAGGGCCGATATGACGTTTCTGAATCTGAAGGCGGGCAAGATGACGCACCGCGAGTACACCACTGAATATGCGAGAAAGAAGAAGACACAAAATATTGCAGGCAAGGAAACATGCAAAGTGTGCTGGAAAATGCACTTAGGAGAATGCAAGGCTGGTCCAAACCAGTGTTACCGATGCGGGAAGAAGGGACACATCTCTCGTGAATCCACCAAGGACAAGAATTTTACAAGTGTGGTAAGTCAGGTCACATAGCCAAAGATTGTGGAGAAGCCGTAGCGGTGGAGGGAAGAAGGGGAGACGCGTAAAAGGGTGGTTTATCAGCTACCGAGAAGGTTGCATGAAAATAAGTGGCTTGTCACAGTTGTTTTATGTTAATGATAATGGGTGTTATGTTACTGTTTGAACCTATGTTTGTCTGGCAAGCTTGAATGATTTCTTTTGTTTTATGTTTTATCTAATGACTCGTGATTCCTTGTGATTTCTTGTAATTTCGTATGAATGACTTGTGATTGATCAATGGTTCCGGCCTATCGGGCCAAAAGTATACAGTAATGTATCACTCCTTGTGAAATGAAACCTATTGTTGAGAACTTCATGGGGAGCTACCAAGAAAGTTGAGATCCATGATCAACTCAATGATTGTTAAGACATGAGGTAAAGCGGTGAGAGAGAAAGTTAGGGCGTCTTACAAAAGGGCAAGGGCAGGGGCAATCCTGTTAGGATAGCAGAGTAGGTTTCGGGGACGAAACCTCTTATAAGGGTGGTAGACTTGTAACATCCCGAAATTTCTAGAATAATATTTAATATATTATTTGCGTCGGGTGAATAATTGAGTTAGTGGAGTAATAATAATTATAATAAAATATGAAATGATTAGTAGGCTTTTTAGATGGAATTAATTATGGACCAAAAAGGAAAGATGGGCCTTTGGTCCATGGGTTTAAGGGAGTATTAATACCACTTAAACCCTAATCCTTTCCATTTCCATCGATGAAAGGATACTCGCTTACAATGCATTCGCTTACAATGAACTCGCTTACAATGCATTCGATTACAATGAACTCGCTTACAACACACAGACTCGTTTACAATGCACAGCTCGCTTACAATACATAAATCGCATACAATGTGCTCATTAGCTTACAATGTGATCATTAGCTTACAATGTGTTCATTTGCTTACAATGTGATCATTAGCTTACAATGTTATTATTAGATACAATGTGATCATTAGAATACAAACGTATTCTAATACCATTCAAATACAAGGCATGGAAATATTCTAAGTAGATGTATTTTAACATAAAACCGCTAGTTTAGACCAGACTTAGCCGTTTTGACTGAAATATATGAATAATGTGATAGAACGAGTATTAATACACGTGATTGATATACAGTTAGCAGAGCTCAGTTAAAGAGAGGGATCACGATTAACGGAGAACGTAACAGGATCCAGGTGAGTTTCTAGCCCCATTTCCTTGTTATGTTTTCGGGGTTGTGTGCATACTCGATGTGAAGTGTGAATACACTTGCCTTAAGTGGTAAGTGTATGTTATAAATGATGTATGATTTAGTCCTCATGTAGATGTTATGAATGAATGTTTGACAATGCGTGAACGATCTTCGGACATTGCACGTGTCGGCAAAGGAAATGATCTCCAAGTGATTATAAGTTTGTGAATGTTATGATGTGACTTGCTTATTATGTAACTGATAAACTGATAGGAAGTGTGTTGTAGACAAGTAGATTAAAGTGTGATAGGAGTGGTAAGGGGTCTACTAAGGGTGTTAGTGGCATGACGATAGTGTGTGGTAGGTTAAGCCTATACGTGCCTGCGTTATTAAAGTGGCATAACGAGAGAACGTGGGAGGACAAGCCTCTACGTGCCTCCGTTATTAAAGTGGCATAACGAGAGAACGTGGGAGGCTAAGCCTCTACGTACGATCGTAAACAAGTGGCTAAGACGTAAGTGACAGGTAAGTGGTTAAGCGGTAAGGTGAGCAGTATAGATACTGGACTATGTGTCTTCGGATACGTATATAATGCATGTAATGGTTGTACGGTAAGTTGCTTAATTAACTTGAACTCACTCAGCGTAGCTGAGTTTTAGTATGCACACAGGTGAACTGGTTCAAAGAGCTAGCATGAGGATGGCACATGGCATGGATTGAACGGCTGGCATCTGAAGATAAAAGAAATAAAGTTTAAACACGATGATTTATGTTATAATTTCAAGACAAGTTTGAATGTTTTAATTGAATGATTGAAGTTTTATGTATTCCGCGAATGTTTTAATAAACTCTGATTTTTAAAGAACTGCGTTTATGAGTAAATCCAACGTTAAAGTGAGGCACCGGGACCGGAACCTTACAATGGTATACTTAGACTTGGAAACAGGATATGGGTACCGATCGTTGGGGACTTTTGTGAAAAGATCATGACCGTAGCTCACAAGTCCAAATACATGATGCACCTCGGTAGTGATAAGATGTACCAAAATCTTAAGCCGAACCACTGGTGGAATTGAATGAAAGGGACATCGCTTTGCATGTGGCAAAATGTCTAACGTGTTTGAAAGTCAACGCCGAACATAAAAAGCCCTTGGGATTGCTTCAGCAACCCGAAGTCCCTGTTCGGAAATGGGAATTGATAAAAATGGACTTCATCACGAAACTCCCAAAAACCACTCGTCAGCATAATGCAATTTGGTTTATTGTGGATAGACTAACAAAATCCGCAGATTTCATACCCGTCAATGAATCTTACTCAATGGAAAATGTAGCACGTATTTATGTGAACAACATCGTTGCTTTGCATAGAGTACCTTTGTCTATCATTTCTGATCGAGACAGTCGTTTCACGTCTCATTTCTGGAAAAAGCTTCTAACAAGCATTAGGCACAAAGTTAAACCTTAGCACCGCCTATCATCCTCAAACAGATGGGCAAAGTGAAAGAACAATTCAAACGTTGGAAGATATACCCCGCGCTTGTGTGATTGACTTAGGCGGAAGTTGGGACGACCATCTTCCCTAATGGAATTTTCGTATAACAATAGCTATCAAATGAGTATTCAAGCTAGACCGTTCGAAGCGTTGTATGGTCGTAAATGTAGAACGCCAGTATGCTGGTCTGAAACCGGAGATAATCAATTGTCTGGACCCGAGATAGTCCAAGAAACCACCGACAAGGTTTTGCAAAACGGCGAACGACTTAAGACGGCGTGAGACGGCCAAAAGAGTTATGCCGATGTCCGTCGTAAGCCGTTAGAATTCAATGTAGGTGATAAGGTTCTATTGAAAGTTTCTCCATGGAAAGGTGTTGTTCGCTTCGGTAAGAAAGGAAAATTAAGTCCTCGTTTCGTTGGACCCTTCAAAGTACTCGAGCGAATTGGTACCGTCGCATACCATTTGCAACTACCTGAGGAAATGAATGGGATACACGATGTATTCCATGTCTCCAGTTTGCGTAAATGTCTAGCCGATGAATCTTTGTCAATGCCCTTAAAAGATGTAGAAATAAATAAAAATCTAAAATTCGTAGAACGACCAATACAAATCGAAGATTCAAAATCAAAGAAATTAAAGAGAAGAACCTTGAAAATTGTGAAAATAAAGTGGGACTCACGAAAAGGCTCCGAATATACTTGGGAACTTGAATCCGAAATGAAGAAAAAGTACCCCCACTTGTTCTAAGAGCGAATCTAGTGGACGAGATTCATTCCAAGGTGGGGAGGATGTAACATCATGAAAATAATGGATCAAAATTACAAAGTTTAAAAGATAAAGGACCAAAAGTTCCAAGTTTCAAACCTCGAGGACCAAAAAGAAAAATCCGTCTTCATGGCCAATCGCGATACGCGACGGCTTTAGGACCAAAGTCATCGCGTATCGCGATGACACTTTCTGACATACGAGCGCGTGTCCCGCAACATGTCCCTACATGGCACAAAGTCGCCAAGTGTCACCACGTGGCACCGTGTCTGCCACGTGGCGTCACATTGCAAGGGTATTGTAACTCAGCAACCCTACGTCGCAATACGTGACGAGGGAACCATTTGACCATCGCGTATCGCGATGGTCAGGCGAACCAGCCTATAAATTGAGGCCTCCAGCCCTCATTTCTTCATAACCCAACTTCACAACTTATTTCTCTCTCTCTAAATATCAATCTCTCTCTACCTCGAAGTACGTGCAAACCCTCTTCGATTTATGTTCCTGATACCTCGTATTCCTTTCCATTAAACCAACAACATCCCAAAGTACTGACAATGTTATTTTGAAGTCCAAGCTATCCCGAGATGACCCGACGACCAGCCTCGATAAGCGTGCCGACGAGTGTTGATTATTGGTGTGTATCGTTTTGCGTGCCTAGGAAAGGGTTGATCATGGAACTCAAGAAAACGAAAAGTCGTTGAAGTGTTGCCGAAATATCTAGGGTTATTATAAGCTAATCAAGGTAGACATAATGCCCAAATAAAATAATAATAAAATATTAAAGGCTTAAAACCCTAAGTCGAGGATATACTCGATACCTCGAAAATAATAAAAGAAAACATATATCTAAAACATTATAAACAAAATATACAAAAGTAATCGCTAGCACTCAGGTTGTCGGGCACGTTTGTTTGGATCGTTACATATGTGGTAAAAAGTCGGTGGGCACACCACGTCACACCTGGTCATTTGCGTCTGCCATGATGGGCTGGACCTAAGTTACGTCCGAGTGAGGGTGATCATGTGTATACGTCTGGTACCTAAGTAATGTCGAACGTTGCGGTGTTTGCTGGGGTGTCTTGCGTGTGACTTAGGTTTATAATTGTGTTTTGTTATATAACTTGATTATTCCTAAGCCACGATGGGTCGGACCTAAGTTATGTCTCGAGGGGTAATTACGTAAAGAAAACTATTTTATGCGTCAGCTTATTCACCAACATTTGTTGCTGACGTATTTTCTAAACATTTTACAGGTAACGAAGGTTAGAGGCTTGGAAGAACGAAGTGATGGTAGATGATCTGATGGCTCAGATCTTTTGATAAAACTTTAGAATATGAAATGGTGGTTTGTAATGAACAAGTAATATTTTGTAAAACATTAAAACGGGTATTTTATAATTCTGTCTTTTGATTATGTAAACAATAATATTTTAATCAACGTAAATATATTTCCGCTTTAATCCGCTAACTCTGATTTATTTACAAAAGTGGTACTACATTTGGGTCGCACGCCTTGGCCGTGGTCTGGGGTGTGACATGTTTGGTTTGCGTTTCTCTTAAAATGCCTTTAAAAGATGTTCAGATAAATAAAAAGCTCAAGGTTGTAGGACAACCAATTCAAATTGAGGATAACCAAATCAGATTTCCCAAACGAAGGAGACTAAAAATCGTTAAAGTTCGATGGAACTCTCGGTGTGGTCCAGAATATACATGGGAACTTGAATAGAAAATATGGAAGAAGTACCCACACTCATTTCAATAAATCTCTAGGACAAGATTATTCTAAAGGTGGGAGAACGTAACATCCCTAAAAACTTCCGTTCCATTTTTGAGAACTTTATAAGTTAAGGGGTTAAATAAATAATAAAGCCAAGCTTAAATTCCAGGGTCTAAACTAAAATTTTTCAAACTTCAGATAAGACGAACCGTCTCATTATTAGCAGTGTTGCAGAAATCCCGAATAGTCACTGATTAATCCTCGATCAATTGCTAGTCCTCCATTCACTTATTAATTTTAGGCTAATCGGCCAATTAATCGGTTAGTTGTCAAATGCAACCAAAATCGGAGGTTTTCAGCATAATTCCGACAAAAATAAGCGGCTTCGGAGTGATTCCGACCAAATCAAATGTTTCCAAAGGTTTTCCAGTGAGGTTACGGCCAATTTCCAACCAAAATGTGTTTATGTATATACAATACTAGAAAATTACATGTAAAAATGTGTGTCTGTATATATAAAACTGAAAAGTATGCATTAAAATCCGATCCGATTAATCCTAATTTATCGCTAGTCCCCAACCTACTGACCGACAAGCAACTAATGTTTACAACACTTGTAACATCTGACGTTTTTAAAATAATTAAATAATAAAGTATGGTAGGCTTAAAATATATGGACTTAGAATAAATTAAGGACTTAGGGAGATAATGGGCTTAAGGGTCCATGGGCCTAGGGTATAACCTTCAAACCCTACATCTCTTTCATTTTCATCCATTCATCACCTTAGCATACACACTCAAAAACATACACTTAAGCCAAACGTTCTCTACACCCCTCATTCTTCCGAACCAAGATCAACCAAAGGTAGAATATTATTTATCTCAGCTGTCCCAACACCATAGAAACCGACACAGCAGCCGCGGGGCGTCGTTTGAACCATTTGAATCTAGATCTAGAACGAATTGAGTGATTAAATGAGCTTCAGGTTCACCTTAGCTTGGATATAGATCAATCAAGTCTACCTGGGTCAAAGACTATCAAATTCCGGCCAAACGCGGTGGCCAACAACGGTTGACGGCGTCAGATTCACGGAAAAACCCTAAAAACGCGTTAAAAATGACCAGATCTGCAGTTTGAAGCGTATATGTATATGTGACGTATATATTAGAAATTTATACGACGCGTATGTTGGACATATGCGGCGCATATCTTATACAGCATACACGGCGCATTTGCAGACTTTTACGTTGGAAGACTTATACGCTGTAAACATATATGGGGGTTTGAACATCAGTTTTCTGAAGAGGTTTTATATATGCTATTTGTGTTGGTTTATTGTTTAAATGCAACATCTCATATTTTAGTGATTACTAGAGATGTTTCGCATGAAGTTTATTAGAAACGCATCAGACATATCATGTGTACCTTATCTTAAACACCATCAACTATAACTATCTCAAAAAGTGTTACGTGCAGCCAAGAAATAAAGCATTCAATCTTCTTAATTTTCAATGGTTGTCAAACAGACCGGCCAACACTTGGGGTTCAACCTTTTCTTTTGTTAACATGAATAGTTGATTATTAAAACTATGATGTTACAATAATGAATATTAGTAAATCGGTTTAAATAGGTGTGTGCATACTTTGGCCTAACACCATAAATAAACAAAGCATTTATTTCAGATTAGATTTGTTTTTAGATACGAGTGAAGTTTATTACTTTGTGTTTTAATATTGCCCGATCTACATTTGTATAGGATTACTAGCTCTAACTGCTAGCCCGTATTAAAAAATATATAATTTTTGTAATTGTTGACATAATTACTATGTATTGTTCTCAATATGTTTTATTACTTGAACCATAGGATCTACATGGATCTCTTTTCTTATTGTACTTATTGTAATATATGAAACGGGCTTATAGAATTATTATTTTTAACTTGATTGTGCTCATATGTTATATGTAGAATGGAACTACTGAGAATGTGAAAAAGATTGTGTCTATACCGTCTTGCAACATCGTCTTGATGGTGAAGAGTATTTTGTTGTCAATGATGAGTTTATGGAAGTCGCTATAGGTGACCAATTGATGAGGTCTTTCAAGAGTTGGTTGCAAGGGCAAACGGTCCTCATGTATACAACCTTTTTTTATATTAGGTTGAAGGTTATTAAAATAAGTGGCTTCTTAAGTTATTGTAATAGATAGAGAAATAGCTACAAACAATTTAATTATGACGTGAAGTGCAAAAAAACAAGTGATATAACTTCAATGATCTTAAATCCAGAGTACTAAATGAAGTTTTTAAACCCTCAAAATCATGTTAAAATCCACACAAAATTGTATATTTGTAACTGTTGATTCTACAATAAAATTGCAATCCTCTTAACCGGTCAATTTAATCTAATATTTAGAAACAAACAGCCAAGATTCCATATTGAGAATAAATAACGTAAATAAAATAAAATAAATTAACTAAAGTTTGACTATTAATACCTAAACACGTCATACAAAAACAACATAAATTCATAAAAATTAAAAAAAACACTAAAAATAACAGCATGACATGCGGACTAAAAACTAGTTATACATATTTTTATATAAATATTTCATACATTTTTAGTAGCTTTGGGGTTGGTTTTACCATTCGTTATTCTTATTATATTATACTTTTATTTATCACCCATTTATTTAAACTTAAGATCACATATTAAAATATGGCGTACCCAATTTGACTTACAGATAAGCAAACGAATTATTTGATATTAGTTTTGAACCATGAATGTTAATTAAAAATTTGCAAAACTCTATTTGTAATGTGTAGCTTCTACAAAGTACAAAACAAGAAAAATACATGATTTGGAAGTTGCAATTCACGAGCCCAATTTTAAAAAAATAAAGCCCACTAATGAAGTTACAAGGTAAGGGGCAAACATAATTAATTTGTGGGGTCGAGTAGAAAATAATAACCCTGCAATCGAAGGGAATAAAAGGAGGCAGAAGCAGACCCTAAACATGCTGCCAGGGGGCGGCAGATTGGGACGCAAGGAAGGGGGGCACCCTTTTGTTATGGCACCACATTTCGAAAGATAAAAAAGAAGCAAGCTCTCGCTAGGAGCTTAACAAAGTCATAGCTAGAAATCAAATTAAGAAGCAAGCAGACACACAACTCAATTAATTTAAGCTCACAGTTAGTAGCTCAATTTATTTTATTTCTTTTATGATGAAACATATATATTATTTTATCTTTGTTTTGTTCAATATTATGCTTGGCTAAACTGTTATACTGTCTGGATTTGGATGAATACTTTTTAGACTTGTTTTATTTTTTGTTTTGGATTATTATTGTTTGTTTCATGCTTTGGTAAAGTTTTTATTGTTGTTTGGTTATGATACATATGCGTATTTGGTATTAATTTATAATCAAATGTTATTCCTTATGCGTCTTTGTTAATGTCTTTCATGTATGGATGCATATTAGGTTGTTTATTGTGTGTTTACGACTAGTTTATGGTATATTGTTAACGTATTCCATAGGAACGTTAATTGAAAGTTTAGAGATAGTATTCTGCCACTTGAGAGACCAGGAGGTACCCTAGATGCCCTTAGGGTTTTTCTCTTTTACTGGTTTGGGTAGTGATTGCACGGGAGTGAAGTACCCTAGATTCCCTTAGACTCTTATAGATCTGAATTATAACTGAATTCAATCGAATACCCCTTTACGCCTTAAGGTATATTGTGATTAGAGAGGCCGGGAGGTGATTTAGTCATTGGGTACATTAGCATAGTTAGATGAGGTGAGGCCGGGATGAGATCTAACATACTTTAGTTATTTCTTATGTTTCATATTTTTAAAATCCGGTGCCAATCATAAATTCAATTCCGAGAGTTTACGAGTTGACTAGTAAGATTCCTTACCTAGGTAGTTGTTTTTCCTATTTAAGATCCTGCCTGATTTGTTCGTGTCTAGTTTTAGTTTATGTATTCTTTAGTTTATAGTTAATAACTAAAAACGTAAAAATCAATTAAATCTGTTCATTTAAGTTATTAGTCAGAGTCTAGTTTAGGTGTCGCTAGTGTCTTGTGGGTTCGATATCCGGAATTCATTAGGCTTTGCTACAGTCGATAGGTACACTTGCCTGTATAATGGTCTAGCATTAGGAGAGTCTAGATTTATAAATTTAAAACTATAGTGTCTATGTTAAGTTAGGTTTTTAATAGACAGCGTTTTCGCATATCAACATACCCTAATAATATGTGTGAATGTAGGGAACATGCCCTAATAATATCTGCGAAGGTTATAGGGTGAAATGTTTAATTAAAACGTATGGATAGTTATGTATGAATGAAAGTATGAAAAAAGAATGTATGTATGTATGTATGTATGAAAGGTAAACATGTTAAGTATGTAATATGTGTCTTCGAATACGTGTGTGTGTGTATCTATATATATATATATATATATATATATATATATATATATACATATATATATATATATATACATATATATATATACATATATATATATACATATATATATATATATATATGGGTGAGATCTAGAGTGAACTCCTTTTAAAGAGAGAACTAGAGAACTACTAAAGAATTATTTTTAACTTTTTTTCAAAATAATATTTTGCGATTTTCTTTCTTTCCTCCTTCTAATAAGATGATATTGTTTCTTGAAAAAAACTGTCGATGTAATGCATATGTGCGTGAATATGTATTGTATATATAAAATAGTGTTTTATTGCATATAATACAAAACAAATGCATTATATAATACACACTATTGAATATATGCAAATACAACACTAATAATTGTATACAAAACACACTATCGCATATAGGTAATACAACACTAATGCACATATGCACTATATCGATTTTTTATTTTTGTGTATAATATAACATTATTGCAAATATACAATATAAACAACTATATATATGCTATTAAACACTATTTTAAATATCAAAATGCACACTGTTGCACATATGCATTATAAAAAGTTGATGTATTGCATACATGCATTACAATGAGTTTTTTTTAAATTTTTTATTTTTATATTTTTTGTGGTGAAGAATAACAACATGTAAAAAGGATGAAAGAACAAAATATTTGAAAAATTATTTTTTAATTAAATTAAAAATTCTTCATTATTGGTTCTCTAGTTCTTTCTCTAAGTGTAAGTTCTCTCTTGATCCTTTCCCTATATATATATATATAGGGAAAGGATCAAGAGAGAACTTCATTTTATGGAGAGAACTAGAGAACTAATAATGAAGTATTTTTAATTTAATTAAGAAAATTTCAAAATTTTTTTCTTTCATACTTCTTATATGTTGTTATTCTTCACCACAAAAAAATATAAAAATAAAAAAAATTAACGAGTAATGCATATATGCAATACACCGACTTTTTTTATAATGCATATGTGCAATAGTGTGCATTTTGATATTTGAAATAGTGTTGAATAGCATGTATATAGTTGTTTGTATTGTATATTTACAATAGTGTTATATTATATACAAAAATTAAAAAAAAAATCGATATAGTGCATATGTGCATTAGTGTTGTATTACATATATGCGATAATGTGTTTTGCATACAATTATTAGTGTCGTTTTTGCATATATTCAATAGTGTGTATTTAGATAATGTATTTGTGTTGTATTATATGCAATAAAACACTATTTTATATATACAATACACATTAATGAACATACGCATTACATCAACGGTTTTTTTTAGGAACAATATCATCTTATTAGAAGGAGGAAATAAACAAAAATCACAAAATAATTTTTTAAAAATAGTTAAAAACAATTCTTTACTAGTTCTCTAGTTCTCTCTTTAAGAGGAGTTCTCTCTAGATCCTACCCCTATATATATATATATATATATATATATAACTATGTGAATGTAATGTATGTTGCCTGATTAACTAGAATTCACTCAGCGTAGCTGACTTTTAGTATGCACGCATGCTAATAGGATGAGACAGTTGGCTTGAAGAGGACACATGGTTGAAGAATAAAGCTGGCATCTGAAGATTTGAAGTTATATGATTAGTGATGTTTGAACTTTAAAGACATGTTTAAGTTTTTTATGTTTTTGTATGAATTATTGATGTTTTAATTATTCCGCGAAAAGTTTTAATTCACTCTGATATTTTGATATGTGTTTATGAGTAAATCCAACTCAAAGTAGGGCACCGGGACCGGGGCCTTACAACACTAATTATTAAACTTTCCGTCTCAAAGTAAACTTGGTTATTAAGTTATAACTTGTGACTGGGTGTCACATCCGCCTACAATTTTGTGGCGTCCGGATGAGTCTGACTGTCTTATTATTAGACGGCAGGTCTAACCGCCCTGTCAGCAAGAATTGTCAAAACTGGACTATAACGGGGAAAATGACGGTTTTTAACTCATTCCTTTCGTTTTGGCCTATGGAAGTCCATATCATGCACATAACATCCCATAATCATTCCACACTCAAAGAATAAGAAAGGAAGTTGTTCTTGATGTTCTTGAAGTGTATAAGAAAGTGCAAGCGAGAATAAGGTGATCTAATCAAGTAGGAGCCCTGATCAAGTACTCCATAAGTACTTGAGCTCATTCCCTATCATTTTTAGGTGTTGAAATAGCTTGGAAGTAAGGTAGACATGTTCTAACACTCGTTTAAGTTCATTTTATATGTCTAGGCGAATATCCAAGCTATTGTCGATAAAACCTCAGTAAGAAGGATTTACATCAATTATACTAAGGATCTTTAAACATATAAACAAGTGTTAGAAACAAGTTCAATATGATTTTTTTTCTTAATGGGTCAAACAGACTAATGAGACGAACCGTCTCATCATCAGATGGTCCGTCACAAAATATGTGACACCCTCATCACCAAATCCTTAAACGGGGCAAGACCTAGAGTGAGTCCAACCATCTCATTATTAGACGGTCCGTATCAAACCAAATATTATTATTTTAATAGAAATCAGATTTTAAACTTGTTAATCAAAGTTAAATGTTTTAACAAGGTTTAAATAGATAGAACCAGGCCATTGTGGTCTGCAGCTAGATAATTTGAAAATCCAATTGTTTATACAAAACTATTTATGATAGGTTAAAGAATCGAAAACCTAAGAAGTTATCATAATCAAATCACCGACCAAGAACAAAGGTGAATACATTACTCTAAAACTAACGTGAAGCCGTTAAGCATTTTTATAAATGATTTAAAAATCAAACACATGACTTGATTGGTTTGCAAAACGTTTGATGCGTGAAAGTAATTTACAAAAAATCTTTCAGGCCACAAGTGCATGCATTGTTGAATCCAATCATGCATGTGTTACGGATGAAACCGTAACATGGCTAGTAAAGAGACTCGGCAATAGGCATACGTAAAACTACGGTTAACCTGAGTAAAAAGACTAGTGTGCTCCGTGGTTGTACACTCATGTGAAACAGTCCCGCTGAGTGTGTAGATATACTAATCAAAGTATGATTTAACGGGTTTTATATTCTTGACAACGTAAAATACTTTGTGTCTGTTAATGTTATTCACCAGCTTTTTGCTGGCGTATTATTTAAACATTTTCAGGTAATCAATATAGTACCAATAGAGTAACGAGAGACAACTCGTTGGAGATATAGAAGAATATGTGGGCTCATTTATGTTAAACTCCATGTAAAACAAAATTACGTAAAACCAACGTTTTGTACTATCACGCGTATTTAAATACATGTTTATATAAAGAAATATTTTAACAAAAGAAAATTTCCGCTGCAACAAAATAAACTCTGATATATTTTCAAAACTAAGATACCAACTATTATTCATACGTCCAGGCCCTTATGGCTGGGTGTGACATTCGTTTCCGACATGGTAAAAATATTATATTTCAATATGTGAGATGAAAATAATTAGTTTTAGATTTTGGATAGAGAATAACTAAACCAAACTGAATAAATGTGTAAGCGAGTCAAGTTCGTTTTTGATGAACCAACAATAATGTTAAATTGGTTTTAACATAGCATTGAGTTCTAAATGAATTGAGCATGCAGAAATATAAACTCTAACATACCCGAAAAATGAGCACAAGAAAGATAAAGAAAAGCCTTGACTTCACGGCTTGACTTTGAAAAGTCAAACTTGATAATAATGCGAAAGTAGCAACAATAATACAAATATTTACTTGAATTGAGGTGTGAGAAAGGATGAGTAGACGTAGAGTGCTCTATTTATACTCATAATTTTGCTAATAACAAAGATTAAAGGAGTAATTGCAAAAAGACTAGTCATATGGCTAGTCTTTGGGCATGATAACATAAAATTTTCAAATTGAATAATTTTTATGACAAAATTAAAGATAAGGGATAATGCATACATGTTAGAATAGCGTCTAGGATCATTTTGCCACATCCAAAGCAAATTAAAAAGAAATAAATCGGTCCACACATGATACTAGTCGTGAAAGAGCCAAACAAAATGTTTGCAAAGTCGGCCACGTGGCACAGCGGGTGCAGACTATTACCCACGAAGCGTGGCGGGGATAGGTCTACGCGGAGTATACAAGGTCCCCGCATGTCGAGAAAAGAGAAGAACCCCCCCCCCCCAATCCACCAATAAGCGATGGGTTTTTTAGGCAGAAAATATTTGGTATATGGCATATTTGGTCCCTGGAGTTGGGTCTTGATCAATTAGAGGTACAAAATACATTAAATACGGGTTGCAAACAAGTAAATAACATTATGACAACATAATAACTACAAATCTCAATAAATTCTCCACTTTATTAATAATTGAATATCTGAATTACAAAACAAATCGGGTAAACAAATTCAAATACAAAAAAAAATTTGACGAATGTCACAGCTTTCCCAACTTTTAGGAAATTTTGTCTCGAATTTAGAAATTAAAATCCATAACAAAAACAAATTTCGGATACACCTGGTTTCCTTATCCTTGTGATCCATTATCTCCACCAGTCTCTCATCGAAATGCATCATCTTATTGATCTGCACCTTGTCAAGAGGGATATGAAGGCTTTCATTAGCTAGACACTTTCGAAGGTTTGAAACATGAAACACGGGGTGAATGCCTTAAAGATCTTGCGGAAGTTCGAGCCTTCAAGATACATCGTCGACCCTTTCAGAGAACTTGAATGGACCAACAAAGTGGCGTGCTAGTTTATCCTTAATACCAAATCGAACTACTCCTTTCCAAGGTGAAACCTTGAGGAGGACAAGGTCGCTGACATCAAACTCCATGGGTCTTTTTTGATTATCGGCGTAAGCCTTTTGGTGCCTCCTAGCAGTGAGCATATTATTACGAATTTGAGAGATTTTTCGATGGTATCTTGTACCATATCGGGGTCGGTTATTTGAGCTTCACCGATATCGTTCCAAAAAATAAGAGAACGGCATTTGCGACCAAAATGTGCCTCAAATGGAGCCATGTCCATGCGGACTCAACAAGTCCCCACGACGCGCGATGGGCTTTTGAGGTAGGAAATTTTGCTATTTGGCATGTTTGGTCCCTAGAGTTGGGTCTTGACCAATTAGAGGTACAAGATGCATTAAATACAAGTTACGAATGAGTAAATAACCACAATGGCATAAGAAGTATAAATACTCAATAAATACTCCATTTTATTAACAAATGGGGTTTATTGGATTTTAATAATCCCTATTGAACAGTATTGGCCGATAATAATCCATATTCATTTTATCACCACTGGCGGTCCCAAATTAAAAAAAGCTCCCCCCCCCCTAGTGATCCCCTGTTAAAATGGACTTAACGGTGATACTTTTTCTGAATTTTAAACTAATGATTTAGGGCTTTTGATCGGAAGGAAAATACAAATCGATTGATGTAAAACTTAGCTCGAAATGGTGATCTAAATGGCTTGATTTTTGTTAACTGTAATTTCAAACACTCTAATTGTAGCATTATTTTGTCATTTTGGAGCACCATTTCGAACTAAGTTTACATCAATCGGCTCGTATCCTCCTTCCGATCAAAAGCCCTAAAATATTAGTTTGAAATTCGGGAAAAGTTTAACGTCGTTAAGTCCTTTTTAACGGGGGACCACTATGGGCCAACTTTATTAAATTTGGGACCGCCAGTGGCGATAGAATAAATAGGGATTATTATCGACCAATATCATTTAATAAGGATTATTAAAATCCAAAACTAATAAATGGAGATCTAAATTACAAAATATATCCGGTAAATGAATTCATATACAAGTACAAATTTGACAGACGCCACAATGGTTACCTCACCTCTAATAGGAGCTACGTGTTCCATGCCTCATGCTTACATGAAGCCGGGTGTCATACTCCCTAACATGACATACCCTTAGATGGTTGCACTTAGGTGTCCTAGTATCACCAACCATGGCTGGGAGGTCTGTAATGGCAAGCTCCTCAAGGCTTCCATGTTGTGAGCCAACCTGTGGTCACTCATGTTCCAAGAATAGCCACAAGTGTTGGTGACTTGACTCACTTGGAACCATATCATCCTTACAAGCATTCTAGATTATCCTGCTTCTCTAAGAAAAGAGAAAACTTTGAGTTCCAAACAAATATTAAAATGCCAACCAACATAAAGGCTTATGATGGCACGGAAGACCCCGGAGGTCACCTTTAGATTTTCACTAGAGAAGCTACTGACGAAAGGTGGAATAACACTCAGTGTTATCATATGTTTATGCAAACCCTTATAGGACCTACTAGACTATGGTTTAATGCCCTTCCTCCAAGAAGTGTAGCTTCCTTTGATGATCTCTACCAAAGCTTCTTAACCAACTTCACAAGGCAAAGAAGGTACACCAATAACGTTGCGGTCCTACACCAGATCCGAAAAAGGGAGCATGAGGATATCAGAATATTCATGGAGAGGTATAAAAAAGAATGCCTCAATTATAGCGGTGACTTTAAAAAATGTGTGTCACGGGCTACATGAATGCTATTAAGGCAATGAATCTTGTTAGGCAGTTTCACAAAAACATTCCTCAAATAATGAAGGAAGCCTTCGAGAGAAATGAAGCTTACCTTTGGGGATAAGAAGCTTTAGATAACCAAGAAACGTGAAAGCATGAATATGGAAACGGGAGGAATCATTCCTCAGAAGAGAAGAAGCCTTGTTTCCAGTCCTTTGTTGAAAAACATTCACTAAAACACTATGAGCTTAGAAGTGCAGATGACTGAAGCCAACCTTCTCGACAATAGAAACCCCAAGAGAAGGAAAAGTTGATCTTCATTGTTCTGACTAAAACTCCACAAAAAATCTTGGCGACCGAGGAGGTTAAGTATAACTATTGGCCTCCTCATCCCCTATCTAATCCGGTGAATAATTGTGATGCATGAAAGTTTTGCACCTTCCACGATGATACCAGCTATCAAACCAATGACCGCTTCCAGTTGAAGAAACGTATAGAAGAAGTTGTCTAAAGTGGTGAATTAGCTCACCTACTCAAGGATCCTAAAGATAGCAAAGGAGGTGGGAAAAAGGTGTTTGGGTAAATATGGCTCTAATTTGCAACAAAGCCAGCATTCACTTGCCTAGAACCAACAATGCATATGCTTCCCTCCTACCGATCCTCATAACAAAATCACAACACCGATCATTGTGGAAGTTGAATTAGATGGCTTCTTCTAGACAAATCGTACATGAATTTTGGGGCGGCGACAGAAGTAATGTATGAAAGGTGCTTCCTACAACTCCCTCAAGAAATCAAGAGATAACTCCAACACACAAACAATTTTTTAAAGAGCTTCACTGTGGAAAGGGTAATTCCACTTGGGAAGCTTACCTTGGATGTCCATTTCAGAGACGGGTATCTTTCCACAGTTGAGAAGCTTAACTTCACCATTGTGAGGTACCCATCAAACTATAATGTACTCATCAAAAGGGCCGGAATTGCCACCTTCAATGCAGTGGTTTTTACAGCTCGCAATATGATGAAGCTTTCAAACGTGGGACGCATAGCCACCATAATGCCAACACTAGAATCTCTGCTCATAGCCACCATATAAGAGTCTTGGGAGCTAGATGAAGACATGGAATATTGCCCTATCTAGGAGATGAGCATCAACCCCACTTACCCTAAACAAACTTTCAAAGGTAATAGTAAGCTTCCTTTAAAAACTATGAGCAAGCTAATAACTTTATTACAAAAAAGTAAAGACACTTTTGCATGGTGTCCAAATGATATGACAGGGGTTTCAAGGGAATTTTCGGAGCATTCCTTGAACATTTCACATGCACAAAAACCATTTTCCCATAACAAAAGAAGCTTAGCCGCTGAAAGAAGCCTAACTGCTTGTAACAAGGTAGACAAGCTTGTCAAAGCCGACATGCTTCGAGAAGTAAGGTACCATTCATGGATCGCAAACTATGTTATGGTTAAAATAATTCGATGGATCTTGGCGAGTGTGTGTGGATTTCAAGAATCTCAACAAAGCTTATCCTAAGGATACTTGCTCCTGCCAGAAATCGATTGGTAAGTAAGTTCCCTTACTGGCTTCCAATACAAATGCTTATTGGATACCTATAAGGGTTACCATCAAATCCTAATGAAAGTAGAAGATGAAGAGAAGATAGTTTTCCACATTGACAAAGGAATATTCTGCTATAAGAATATGCCCTTTGGTTTGAAGAATGCTGGAGCCACTTACCAACGGTTGATCGAAAATATATTCTCCGAACAAATTAGAAGAAACATGGAAGCTTATGTTGATAACCTGGTCATAAAAAGCAAAAAACAATAAAGAAATGATCAGTGATAGCGAAGAAACATTCCTAAACCTCAGAAGCATCAACATGAAACTTAATCCAGGAAAATGTTCATTTGGTTTCGAAGAAGGTAAGTTCTGATCGACAAACAAAGCATAAAGGCTAACCCTTGTAAGGTATAACTTGTTCTTGACATGCACTCATCAAAAATGAAGAAAGAGGTCCAAAGCCTCAATGATAAGAGCAATACTCTTATACGATTCCTTTCAGAATCAGCATAAAAGTCTTTATCTTTTGATGGAGTCTAAAATATACATAAATCATATAAATATTTCCCACACTTTTCAATTATTTTTAAGTTAGTTTTATTTATATTACTTCTAATTGGCTCATATTTTAATTTTAAAGATTTAATAATTAACGAGCCAATATAAGGTATTTAATTAAAACTTGAGCCAACCGGTGAATATTCGAGTATATATTAATATCTTTATTATTTGCCATCTTTAAAATAAAAACGTGTGAGATAATAACATTATTTGATTACTTTTTCGTTATTTTTCTTTTGATGGTTGAACAAAAAACAATAATAATAATCATAATAATAATAATAATATGATCTTTACATTCTAATAATTTTGAGTACACGTGTTTTGTGTTTTCTACCGTGGACATTAAATGAGAATTCCAATGGGAGGTAGGTCACATATACAAGCCAAAATGAAAATATAATAAAGACAGCTCAAAATGATTTGAAAGAACTCAAGGTTCATTAAAGTCAACTGAGGAAAACGAAAAAAAAAATAAGTAGGGTTTAATGTTAAAATAATGTAAGTGTGCTTAACATACACAGGTGTTAACAGACCGTTACTTGAAATTAAACGAGGAAGAGGGTTTGTAGGTGTAGGGTACGTCAAACACGGTACGCTCTTTTATTTATTGCATAATATATTATGTTTATTACATTATTATTGTCTACTAACTAGGCCCATTGGGCTGGGGGTTTGTGGAGGTAACCCCTAACCGGGTCTGGTCTAATAAAGGTTAGGGTTTCATGATGGTAGTTATGGAGTTCCTATATAAGGAGCCTTC
The DNA here is from genome assembly GCF_021521415.1 of Bidens hawaiensis. Taxonomy (NCBI): domain Eukaryota; kingdom Viridiplantae; phylum Streptophyta; class Magnoliopsida; order Asterales; family Asteraceae; genus Bidens; species Bidens hawaiensis. The sequence goes on along the minus strand of NW_027493474.1, from coordinate 289,247 downwards.
ATCATTCATTTGAAGGACCTTTTCTTGGACCCTTGGCTCCCAACATATTTTTGTGTCTGTAAACAAGAGGAAACTCTTAGCAGTCACCTTCACACCCCCACTTTTATATGGCATATCTCGAGCAACCGGAGAAGAAGACGAAGTCGTCGGTTCGTTCATCTCAAATACCGGGGAACTTGGACTTGGATCTGACCCGGATCCATTCCTTGTTTCTTCATTGGCACCATTCGTGGGACGAAAAAAAATTAAGTTGGGCTTAATGTTAAAATAATGTAAGTGTGCTTAACATACAAAGGTGTTAATAGACCGTTACTTGGAATTAAATGAGGAAGAGAGTTAAATAAATTCGTTGGTCACGCTCACGAGGAAGAGGTTAAATAAAATAATTTAAGTCGTTTCTACTCTGTTGGAAGGCGGGAATTTCTTTGGTGACGACGTAATATGGAGTGAAGATAGTTAGATCGCAAATAACAATCATCGTAGCCAGTAAATCTCATGCATAGCAAAATTTATTAGTAGGGCTTGGAAATAATGGTTGTAGGTAAACCTTACCTCTATTCCTAAGACATAGAGAGGCTGCTTGCAAGGGACTCCTAGCTCCAAAAACAAGCAACATAATAATGGAAAAGTAAATAAATTATAAAATAGAATATTGGAAAAGTGTAATACTTAGTAGTAACGGAAAAAAAATGATTATAAGTAGATAAAATAATTATAATAAATAGCAATATTAGTAGTAAAAATAAACAATAATAGTAATAAAAACAAATTATACCAAGTAGGTAAGGTTATAACCTTAAGATATATTTATAAACAAAAACTATATCATCTCCCTATAAGTACTTAATCTTATGTCTCCAAAACGTCATATCATCAACCATATCTTCGGAGAGATGCATGTTTATCAAATCATATCTAATCGTCTCATCTCAAGTCAATTTGGGTCTACATCTACCCCTCTTGCCCTATATAGTAATGTTTCTTAGTGATCTAACAGGATTTTTCGTTTGTTTTCTCTTCACATATTCAAACCACATCAATCTCCCCTCCCTTATCTTATCTGGTATATTAGCTACCCCTTTCCCGAAATATGTGGTTTCTTATTCTGTCAGATGTTGTATTCCCACACATCCACCTAAACATTTTCATCTTTGTTACCTCTAGCTTACATGTGTGTGCCTTCTTAATGGCCCAAGAATATGTTCCATACAACACCGTCGGTCGAATGTCAACCCTATAAAATTTTATTTTTAACTTAGTTGGAAACCTCCTGTCACCCAAAACTCCTGTAGTTGCACTCTATCTATGCCCCCATCACTCTGGACAACCCTTAATACTTGAACTTTGTTGTCTGCGGAACCATTTGGCCTTGATGGTGATTTGGATCTCCCCATTGACCTTCACCCCACTAAAGTCACAGCGGAGATACTCGGTCTTGGAACGACTAATTATTAGGCGTTTCCTCTCTAAAGCCACTCGATATTCCTCTAGCCTCCAGTCTAGATCTTGTTTACTGTCAGCAACTAAAACAATATCGTCTACGAAGATCATGCACCACGGGATTATCTTTTGGATTGACTTTGACTTCCCGTCTAGGAATACTGCAAAAATAAAGGGGCTCAATGTTGAACCTTGATGAAGGCCTATCTCAATCGAGAAGGGGGAAGTATACCCCCATAAGCGAACGGACGATTGTTCCAGTCCTAGCATACATATCCCGAACTATGTCTACGTATTTATGGGTACACCTCTACCCTCAAGGCTATCCCAAATCAGTTGATGTGGCACACATACGCATTATCTAGTTCAATGAGCACCATATGCATCTCTCATTTATCCCCCCCCCATACTTTTCCTTCAATCTTCTTAGTATATGTATCACCTTCGTAGTAGATCGCCCAAGCATGAATCCAAAAGGGGTTATCGTAACCTGAGTTTCCCGTCTAATTCTAGCCTTAATAACTCTTTGCCATAGTTTCATAGTATGGATTAGCAACTTAATTCCTCTGTAGTTTCAACAACATTGAACATCTCCTTTGTTCTTATAGATGGGGACTACGACACTACTCCTCCATTAATCTGGCATCTTACCAATTTTGAAGATAATATTGAACAAATTAGTTAACCGTAAGCCTCCTTCCTTTCCCAAACATCTCCATGCTTCTATGAGTATGTTATCCGGGCCAACCGCCTTTGCCATTCCCATCTTCCTTATTGTAGTTCTCACATCTTCCTGTGTGATGTGCCGATAGTAGCAAATATTCCGTTATTGTCTTTGTGTAGCTGTGTTCTCGTTTTCGCCATGGTAGGCCCTCCCACTATTGAAAAGACCATGGAAGTAGGTTTGCCATCTCAAGTTGATGCGCTACTCTCTTTTACTAACACTCTTCCATCCTCCCCCTTTAAGAACTTCATAGCCTCTAAATCTTACCTCTTACGCTCCCTAGCATTAGCAATTTTGAACATACGGTGCTACCCTTCTTTGTTTCTAGTTGTTTGTACATCCTTTTATAGGTTGTGTTCTTTGCTTCCGCCACTACCTTTTTTCTTCTTTGTTTGCCTTTTTATAAGCATCCCTCAATCCCACTCGCTTCACCTCGTTTGTGCATCTCATAAGCTCTCTAAAACTTTATTGTTTATCCTTTATAGTGTCTTGCACATTCTTATCCACCATCATGACCTCTTATGTCTAGATATCATTCCCTTTGTGACCCTGAGAGTCTCCTTAGATTCTTGAGTAATCTTTTTCGCCATAATCTCCCACATCTGGCTTGCATCCCCATTTAGTCCGACTAGTTTTGACGAGAGCAATCTATTATTGAAAAGAGGAGACTTGTCATCCTTGAAATTCCCCCCACCAAATCCTGGGTGTATATTTCTTCTCCCTCCCGGGCAGCCTGTTTCTCATCTCTATATCTACCACTAATAATCGATGTTGTGTTACTACTGTCTCCCATTGTATAATTTTGCAGTCCTTCCACGGACGTCGATCTCCTTGCCTCTTCAATAAATAGTCAATTTGTGTGTTGTGTCCCCCACTGCTAAACATAAGCAAATGTGAATCCCTCTTAAGATAGAGCGTTCAGGCTTCACGTGATAAAAAGAAGAAAAAATATAGAGCATCCAGGCTTAACATCTACTCATTTAAACATTATTTTTTGGTTTGAATTTATTGTTTTCATTATGAGTTCATAAATTTAAGTTATTTATATTGTTTTGTTCTTGAGTATGAGTATGAGTAGCTAAATCATTGAACTACCTAGGTTTTGATATATATTGACATTGTTTGACTGTGTGTAGGTTCCTGGACGGATCGTACACGGGATGTCTCTAACAACGCAGGTGCGGAATCCCTGCGTAGGTAGATACGAGTGTAGAGTATGTAGAGATCGAACACACAAGCAATAAACCAACCACGTTATATTGATAACAAACACGTGACCCGAGGTCACCGTTACAGACTATGACACGTAACTCGGTTACTGAAAACTGAAACGAAAACCCTAAAACCAACTCCCTAAACTGTTTCGTCTGAAACAGTATATAAACACGACAACTTCGCCACAGGCGAAGTTGTCAATAACTTCGCTGATTCAACAAGTTCACCATAGCGAACTTGTTGACAACTTCGCGCATTACAAAACAAACATAAACAAAACATAATTACATTACAGACTCGATTACAAATGCTAGACTATGAACTACTGACATACATGTACCAACAGACTCCCCCTTGACAGTAGCTTCATATCTTGATCTTCAAATCTTGAGTCTTGTAATCTTTACCTCTACGCGTGCGCCCCTTCTCTCACACATACCGACACTACCCTTTGATATTTCCTAGCTTGATCCTTCCAAGCAGGAATGTAGAAGATCTTCTTCTCGTTGAGCACTTTCAAATCATCCTTCGATAGATTAACAAGATGCATCGGGTCGTACAACCGAAGTACTTCTTGTTCATCCTCATCTTCCATTACCGCCTCAGCTGTCTCACAATCCACGTACCACCATTTTAAATCTTTTAGGACGTTCTTGGGCATAACTTTCATCGGTACTTCTTTCAAATGACGGACTGGTTTATACTTCATTACCATCCAAGGTTTGCCGTCAGCCCTCATTCCACGATCTTTGTCTTCTATCAACTTTCCTTTTTGAGGCTTTAGGAGTTCAAACTTTTTGTCTTTAATGGCTTCTTTCCAGACGATCTTCCCAATGATTCTTGCCATATCATCATTACTTCTATTGATCAGCCCCAATCTCGCTAAATCTCTCACCTCACATTCTGGTAAGGAATTCAGAGATCTCAACAATCTCTTAAAGTACTGAATGCCGTCGTACCGTTTGATCACAAATAGTTTCAGCTCTTTGTCGTACAACCAGCATATGATTCCTTTCTTTGACTCTGCATAGCCCTTTATATTATAAGTCTTTCTGAACATCGTTGGCACTGCAGGCTTCTTGGTTTTAACAAACCACTGAGCACAGCCTTCTTTCCAGTTCGGCTGCTCCTCCCATACTGTATCTTCTATCACACTCTCATCCCCCAATTCTGATCTCTCAACAGCTGGAATCTCATGTTCCACTGACTCATCTACAATCTCACCTTCTTCTAATACATCTTCCACATTAATCTGTTCTCCAATCCTCTCAATCTCATCCATAGGCAACACGTCATCATCATCCATCAACTCATCGTCCTCCTCCTCATCCAACTCCTTCAACGCATCAATAACGTCTTCAACATCAGCGTCGTCATCCACAACTACAACATCATCACCAGCTGCATTTGTAGACTCCCCCTCAGTTGTGGAAGCTCCAAGAGCCTGAGAGGTTCTTGGCAGCTCACCACCTGCACCTGAAGGTGCATTGGGATCATCGTCATGATCTTCTCGTCTTTTCGTTCTCAACTCATCGCCCCTACACGTCTTCTCCCCCTGAGATGCCAAGTAATCCTTGAAGGCATCTATTATTCGTCCATGTTCTACCAGGAGGGCAGCTTGTAGTCGATTGGATTCCACTAGGCGGTCAATAGTCTTTGACTGTTCAGCAACAATCCGCTCTAGCGAAAGAATCCTCTCGGTATCTGAAGTAGGCAATGGAGTTGGTGGAACATCAGCAGAAGTGACCGCAGGTGGTACACTTGGTAACCCTGCAGTAGAGGTGATTGTCGACTCCACAAACCGTGCAACTACCACCGGTGGATTAAGCGGTTGAGGTGGTAGGGACACAATTGTTGGTGCCGACGTCTCGATCGCTGAAACCTGTGCAGTAGTAGGAATAAGAGACATACCAGATAAGGCAGGTGGAGCAAAACGTACTAGTCTTGAAGATTCTCCAGCTCCCGAACCTATCCCTCTCTGTTCTCTTCTTGAGCGTCTTAGCACAATCTGTACTGCCTCCTCTTCATCCACTTCATCCTCATCCTCCCCCACAGTTCTCGGCCTCTTTCCCGTAGTCCGTTCACGAGACACCATAAGTCTTCTTGCCTCAGCAAACGTCTCGTCTAGATCAGAGTCAGCTACCGAAGTAGCTGCTCTGGTAACATCCATAAACTGAGGACCCGAGACATCCATATCAAACAAACCATGTCCACTAAAAGCAGCATCTAGATCAACGTTTTCAGCATTGGACACAGCCTGAGATATAGTAGCTGGCACAGCAGCAGAAGATACAACAGGCGCAGCTGATACAGCATGAGGTGCTGCCGCCTGATGTGGTTGCGGATCCCTGAACTCGTCCCCTCCTGCAGGAACATACTCCGGGTTAATGAGATACCCGAAAAGTGGAGTATGCCTGGGACGCCGCTCAGGGTTGCTTCGAGTGCTCGACGTTCTGCACTGAGCAAAGATACGTTTTGTTACGCACTCAACGTATCTGATAGGGCGTCTTTGCGGTACAGACGGAGCGACATGATTGATAATCATTTGTAGGAACCGAGGATACATAATAAAACGCTCGCGCGCCGTCGCCCGTCTCTGACGATCAATCTCGTAAAAGATTAGCTGACTAAACGAATATCTGCGGTTGTAAGTCAGCGCAATCATAGCCGATTGCATCGTCGCACCCATCCCATCTGTTCCTGCCTTTCTGCCGGACATGCATACTATCAACACATGCATCAAAAAGCGCCATTGATCCAGCAGAAAGCCTTTCCTCCTCTGCGAGTCCCCCAGCGGACCCGAATAACCCATCCTTAAGTAAGCTCCGTCACGGAAAGGAGCTACGAATTCCGTTGGGTCGTCTCTCGTTTCATCACCAAACTGCAGAGCCAACCGTATGTCTTCCGAGGAAAACTGTATGTCTTGACCATTGACAGTTGCTCGCATCACTGGAGGCTCAGGTCTGCAATCATAATACACCGTCTGCCAGAAATCTTGAATGTTGGGCAGAGATATGGGTAGTGTATTAGTGATCGCGTGAAAAACTCGTGATCGTTGGAGAAATGTGATAATCTCCCTATAGTCTTCAACGCCTCGTGCGTCTGGATCCAAAGTGATGTATTGGTTATGAGCTGGGAAGAATTGTCGTTGCTCATCACCATCATCACCTCCAGCACCTCCAACAGCAGCCATATCTGCACAAAACAAATCAAGTTAGAGACCATAAAACCATCTCACAAGTTCGCTGTGTACCATATGCGAAGTTGTGATGTACAGGCGAATTTAAAGGTGAGGCGAAGTTGGGAACAACTTCGCTTCATCTGTAAGTTCGTCTATAAACTTATAAAAAATTTGAAATAGGCGAAGTTGGGTTCAAGGCGAAGTTATGGATAACTTCGCCATAGGCGAAATTAAGCTTCAAGCGAAGTTGTGGATAACTTCGCTGAAGGCGAACTTAAGCCACTGGCGAAGTTGAGAATAACTTCGCGTAAACCTTAACTTCGCCTGAATCTGAAACGGCGACTGTTCAGATTCAAACAAGTGTTATCCGAAGTTTCGGACCGATTTAATGATCCATCAATGAAGAACGGCATGGATTAATGATATTGAAACGTGAAGGACATCCATGAACACGTAACACAAAGGTGAAAAACTTGGTTTCAAAGGTTCGACGACCCGAGGTCTCGAACCGGGTAAAACTATAGAGAATGAGTATGTTTGTGAAAGATATTGACCATACATACCGTCAATGAGTACTAGAAACTGAAATCAAGGATCGAAATCGAAGATAACAAGATCGCGGATAATCTGTATTTGATATTATGTTCGCCGGAAAGTTTTCAATATATGTTACTGTTCCCGTTAGAAAGTCCTTATATAGGGCTGAGTTGGTTCAGGCGAAGTTACGCTTAACTTCGCCAAGGCGAAGTTAAGCACAACTTCGCTGAATTCAACAACTTCGCCCGTAATTTTCAAAATCAGCCCTTTAAGTTTGAATAATCCTGAATTTAACCTTAGAAATTACCAAAAAGAGTTAAACAAATATGATCAAGACCCAGTAACCAACAATAAAATAATATAACTACAAAAACTAAAAAAAAAAACTTAGAAAAATTTTAACGAAATAAGGGATCAAATTTCAGTCTAGTCAGGGACCACTACGTTTTAGAAAAGATCCTAACAGGAATCATACTAACGATGTGACTGTCACTTAGATCCGTCTTTGGCTGTATTATGACATAGAGACACAGGTTGCAAGCATGTAAATAACGTAAATGGTTTTCATCGTTTCTGTGATACGGATTAAGGTTCAGTTAAGCTCAAAAATTTAAGTTGGCAACATCTCAGAGATAATGATGTCTTCTATCTATTCTCAAAGCGTATTTGGCTATACCCAAGTCACCCCGAATTGACTTCGACCCATAATGTCTGATTAACTTGTATATACTCGTTGACTGCTTCCCGTTCTCTTCTTACTCCAGACATGGGAAGTCTTGATTGTTACTATGTCTCATAAGTACTAAAAATATACATGTTTTTTTTTTTTTTTTTTTTTTTTTTTTTTTTTTTTTTTAACCAAACATTCTTATTGACTTCGGAGTATTAAACTACTGCAAGTCCCGAATCTGGATCACTGCAGTGTCTTGAAATGCTTTCTTCACGGGAATCAGATCACTCAGGGGCTCGTGTATGACTGGGTAGTCGCTTTTCTGCCTATCATTCGGAAAGATATGTGTGAAGACATTCAAAACTCTTAAGGAGTTTCCACGTAAATTCGAGTAGTTTAAGTTAGTATCACATACACTTTTACGCACCATAAAAATTACCACGACATACAATGACTGTTCTAAAGCCTTTTAAGCCTAATAACTTCACTAGTTAAGCACACACGATTAGTATATATATCATTTTCCAAGGTTGGATCAATTTTCTGTTAAACACAGCATAGAACTTCATACGAAGTAACAGACTTGAAAATTAATTTCATTTCCCTTAAAAAAAAAAACTTTAAATTCAATCGCCCCAATCACGTCAAAGTCGTCAGGTAAACGGCTATCCTGAAGATCCAATGGATCAACTGGACCGACCACATACAAGTATGTGTCCTTCTTACTAAGTATGACCGACTAATTTTCAGCAACTGAAAGAACACACGTCATAGCTGCACCGGTCACTTTCAGTCTTCCGGTTAATGGCTATCCTCATTCTCTAAGTTGAAACGAGGACCAAAACATATCCTAGGATATGTCCATCAAACTGAGGTAACCGACTCATTTTAAGCAAAAATGACCCATGTTTTTTTTTTTTTTTTTTTTTTTTTTTTTTTATTTTATTTTATTTTTTTTTTTTGAAAATCAAAGACATGGTTACTCGGGATTGATCATCCCGTTTAGCTCAATTAGGTTTTGAAATCTAGATTTATCAAACGCTTTTGTAAACAAGTCAGCAAAATTTTCAAGTGTATCAACTTTTTCGATCTTGATCAGTTTCTTCTCAGCACAATCCCGTATGAAGTGATGACGAATGTCAATATGTTTAGTTTTACTGTGCTTCACGGGATTGTTAATTACTGAGATGGCGGCAGTGTTATCAATTAAAATAGGAGTAAGTAAGAAATTCAGACCATAGTCGCGCAATTGTTGCTGAATCCACAAAACCTGAGAGCAGCAGTTGGATGCTGCCATGTATTCAGCTTCGCATGTTGAAATTGCAACTGATGTCTGTTTCTTGCACTGCCAGGAAACTAATCTTCCTCCAAGAAACTGACAGCCTCCTGTTGTTGACTTCCGACTCTGATTACAGCCACCATAATCAGAATCTGTATACGCCACCAGTTCAACGTCTCCCCCCTTTGGGTACCACAACCCTAGTTTCGGCTTGCCCTTAAGATACCGCAAAATCCTCTTCACACCTTTCATGTGAGATTCCTTTGGGTTTGCCTGAAAACGAGCACAAAGACAAACAGAAAACATTATATCGGGCCTAGAAGCAGTTAAATACATTAATGAACCTATTATCGCCCGATACAGAGTAGGGTCCACATCTGCGTCACCATCTGATTCAGCGCCCAATTTGTGATTGACGCAGATTGGGGTGTCATATGGAGAACTGTCCTCCATCTTGAATCTCTTCAGCACATCATGAACATACTTTGTTTGATGAATGAACATCCCATCCTTCTTCTGATCAACCTGCAATCCTAGAAAGAAGGTTAGTTCACCCATAGCACTCATCTCGAATCGTTTCTTCATGACAGCCTCAAAATCCTGACACATGGATACTCTTGATGCAGCAAAAATGATATCATCCACGTAGACTTGAACCAGTAAGAAGTCACATCCTTCTCTCTTCACAAACAGCGTACTGTCAATCAATCCCCTTTCAAAACCATTTTCCAGCAAGTAGTCCGATAACGTTGAATACCAGGCACGAGGTGCCTGATGTAACCCATATAACGCCTTGCTCAACCTGTATACGTGATCCGGAAAGTCTGGGTCAGGAAAACCCGGAGGTTGTTCAACAAACACAACCTCATCAACTTTCCCGTTAAGAAACGCGCTCTTCACATCTAACTGAAACACCTTCATCTTTTTAGATGCAGCAAACGCCAAAAACAATCGAATCGCTTCTAACCGGGCAACAGGAGCGAAAACCTCATTGTAGTCAATACCCTCTTGCTGATTAAAACCTTTAACAACCAGCCTCGCCTTATTTCTCACGATAATCCCCTTTTCATCCCTCTTACACTTGAACACCCATTTCGTGCCTATAGCATGCACATTTCTTGGTTTTTCAACCAAGGTCCAAACTTCCATTTTCCCGAACTGAGCCAATTCTTCTTGCATGGCTTCGACCCACGAGCTGTCCTTTAAAGCCATTTGATAATTCTTTGGTTCAATTTGGCTTATAAAGCAGGAGTACAAACATTCATTCATTATACCCGTTTCTTTTATGCTTGTATAAACACAGGTGTGCTCATTCAAGCTACTTCTGGTTTGTACACTCGAGGACACATCACCTATAACGTTCTCCAAAGGGTGATCTTTGTGAATTCTCGTGGTCGGAACAGCACCGACATGTAAATTGTCTTCCAAGTTCGAAGAGATCTCATCTATGGTTGTTTCTGGCTGAGAGTGAAAAGGATTAATAAACTCATCTTCAGTTGAGGCCGCAGGGGTATCGATAGGATTTGATGTGGAAGGCTGAGATTTTTCTGTCATCTGATGTTGCACTACCTCCTCTTCCTCATCAAAAATCATCTTCGTCACTGCTCTTTCGTCTTCTTCAGAAATTTCCAAAGTAGGTACGTTAAACGACTTAAAAAGTTTAACATAGTCAAACAGCTCAGCAGGTCCATTGCTTGGTTTTGGCGGTTGGTAACTAGTAATGTCGGTGTTACAAACCACCTCCACCTTGCAAGTTGTCGTATTGAAGACCCGTCTGTTGGGAGTCCCAACAACATAACCGACTAGGATTCCCTCATCGGCTACTTCACCAAATTTCGAGTTAGTCTTCAAAATCGAACAAGGAGACCCAAAAGGTTCAAGACCGCACAAGTTGGGCTTCCTTCCGTGCATAAGCTCGTAACAAGTTTTTCCAAGTCTCTTAACGGTTAACACCCGATTCAGAACATAGCAGGCTGTAGCAACTGCTTCAGCCCAGAACATCACAGGAAGCTTTGAGTCTGCCAGCATAGTTCTGGCTCCTTCAATCAACGTTCGGTTCTTCCTTTCAGCTACTCCGTTCTGTTGTGGAGTATACGGAGCGCTGTATTGATGCTCAATACCCTTCTGAAGACAAAAGATTTCCATCTCAAAGTTCTTGAACTCTGTCCCATTGTCGCTTCTGATGAATTTAACTGATTTACTCATGACGTTCTCGACTTTTGTAATCAGATTCTTCACCATCTGAGTCGTCTCGTCTTTCGTTTTCAGAAAATATACCCACGAGTATCGCGAGTAATCATCAGTTATCACCAAGCAGTAAGAAGTACCACCTAGACTTTGTACATTCACCGGACCGAAGAGATCCATATGAAGTAGTTCTAGAGTACCAGCAATTGAGTTGATCGTCTTGGTGAGATGGCTTTTCTTGTGTTGTTTTCCCTTCTTGCACGCTATGCATTTATCTTCAAAGTTAAAACTCTTTAAGGGAACGCCCATCACAAGCCCATTTTTGACAATGAAGTTCATCTTACGAAGATGAATATGTCCCATTCTCCTGTGCCATAATTCTGATTCTGATTCGCTTGCCTTTGTCATTAAACAGGATTCTCCGGTGGCCATTTCAGTAGACCTCATATCCATCACGTATGTATTCGTTTCACGTGGAGCTTTCATTACTATCCATTCTTCTGGTATATGAAAACCAGGCTTCAATACAATCGCTTCATTCTTAGTGAAATGGACAGTGTATTCTTTATCACAGATCTGCGACACACTCAGCAGATTGTGCTTTAATTCCTCCACAAAATTTACGTTTTCAAGTGTCATTCTCCCATTCGACACAGTTCCTCTACCGGTAATCCTTCCTCCGCTTTCACCAGCAAAACTAACTCTAGCTCCCTGAACAGGTTTTAAGTCTTGCAACAAGTGTCTGTTGCCTGTCATGTGCCTGGAACAGCCGCTATCTACAATCCAAAGATTGTTTGCAGCCCTGTTCAACTGTTCCTGCACAATAAAACAAAGAGTTAGAATCTTGGGACCCAAGACCAATTGGTCTTGGATCGATACGTCCCGTACCCTGGCTTTCTTAAGTTAGCATCAGGATAATTTCTGTAAGTCCTGTTAGGGAATCTCCCTGCAGATTGTGTGTAATGCCTTCCAAACCTTTGAGAATTGAAGGTGTTATATCTTGAGGTTTGGTTGTAAAAATGAGGTTGGTTTTTATGAAAACTTGAATTCGTTATATTTTGGCATTTTTTAAAGTTTTCATTTTTAGCAGGAACAAAATGATGCTTATTCTCATTTTTATTTGTCTTTACATCTCTAAATCTCGGTTTCAAAGGGCAATCTGCAACTAGATGTCCTAACTTGTTACATCTAAAGCAACATCTACTCTCCATTTTCTTGTCAAATGTTGGTTTGGATGTAGAGGCAGCGTTACCAGCCGTTCGTCTCACATAAGGTGGGACGTACGGATTGAGTGGAGAACTCTTTTTAGAAACTTCATTTTTATCTCCATCGGTGGGTAACCCTACCTTCTCTTTTGTCTGATCAGATTCAGACAACTTATCCGAATCCGATGAGACTGGACTCAAAACAGAAATATTCACATTAGAAACTTTCGAACTTGTTTCTCCACAGCTAACACTTGGTTTTACACTTGTAATCTTGATTGGAGTTGTCTGAGGAACTTCGAAATCGACAGATTTCTGAACACTCGGATTATAAGTATAGTTGTGGTTAAAGGGTGGTGGAACTTCATTATATCCGATTCCTCCCCTCTTTGCAGAGGTACCTGGATCACTCACGAGGTGATCAAGGATGGCCGAGGAATTCCTGAACTGCTCAAGTTTGCGGTTCAGTTCCACCACCTTTACCTGGTGGTCAGCAATCTGTTTATCTCGATCAGCAATCACTTTAGTTTTTTCCTCCAAAACTTCATAACTAAGATCAATTATTTCAATTTTCTCAGCAAGTTTAATTTTTAAGCTTTGAACGTCTTTTTCACATGCTTTTATTTTAATTTTATAACTCGTTTCTCTTGCTTTCGTAAAATGGTGATCTTCTTTAATAGTTTTAAAGTCAGCATCTAAATGGACATACTGATCAGTTATTGTTTTAAGTTGCTCAGACAAATTCTCACAACTAGTACAAATAGTTTTAGGACTTACCTCGGAGCGATTATCTTTGTCATTTGCCATGAAAGCGGTTTCTTCTTCATTTGCTTTCTCAATTTCTTCAACCTTCTTACATTCTTCAGCTTCAGACTCAGCCATGTTTGCTTGCTCACCAGAACCACTTGAGCGTTGATTCCAGTTGTACTCTCCTGCCTCTCTGGTCAACATGGCATTTATCTCTCTTTTAACTCCTGAGTGTTGTGTAGGTCGACCTTGTCCTCGTTCAACCCTCTCATTTCTGCATTCCTTGGCAAAGTGCCCGTACTGTTGACAATTATAGCACCTTACTTTGGACTTGTCGAACCCGGGCCGACCACCAACAAACTTTCTCCCCGTCTTATTCATGAAACGCTTGACTCTCCTCACTATCATGGCCATTTGCCATTGCAAATCCATCTCCTCCAGATCATCAGCATCGATCTGGTCATAATCCTCATCCAGAACAGCAGGGTCCACAATCTTCCCCTGGATGTAGTTTTCATAGGAAGCAATAAATGATGCATAGACTGCAAACTGCTCTTCAGCAGATTTTACACTCATAGGCATCTTGGAATAACTATTGCTAGATGCATTTGCAGAAAAACTACTTGTGGATGCTTGAGGCTTTGAAGTACTAGATCCTCCAGCAACGAAACATACATCACCATTCGTGTTTACAGAAACTTTTCCTTCATGAGACGAGTCAGAGCCTGACTCCCCTTTAGAGTAATAAGCAGCAGATTCAGGCCTTGAACTTGAGCCTGAGTTGACCTTTGCACCATACATACCAGGGTCTTGTATCTGATCTGTAGGTGTTTCTTTTCGAACCATATTAAGCTCATAAGTTCTGAGCTTGTTCACTGCCGTTTCAAGATCATAATTAGGAAAGTCTCTGTCTTCCCTCATAAGAACGGTGTACATTTCCCACTTCGGTGGAAGAGCATCGAGAAGTTTTTCAACGATCTCTTCTTCTCGGTAAGCAATCGAATAATTGCTAAGCTCTGTCATTAGATGATAGTATCTGGTGATAATATCATCCAGCGATTCGTTCTTCAAAAATTTGAAGACGGAGAACTGGGTCTTCAAAAGTTTTACCTTCGATGCAAGGATACCCACATTCCCCTCGAATCTATTTTCAAGAGCATCCCAAAGCTCTCTTGCAGAAGTGTACTTTCGGAATGTATGGAGAACCTCTTGAGGAAGTGCCATTGTTATCGCAGCATGGGCCTTGCTTTCGGCCTCGTACATTTTCTTTTCTTCCTCCTCCATTTTGCTGTACTTCTTAACCACATCGCGACCTTCGTATTGCGCAGTTGGAGGGATATATCCATCCTGGATGCACACCCACATTTTGGCATCCTGGTATTTGATGTATTGGATGAATCTGTCCTTCCATGCCACGAAGTCAGTTCCCTTCATCAGCCTCGGGGCCTTAGTGGCAGACCCCGCTTCTACTTCCATCTTGACCAAGTCGGAGATATTGATCGACGACATCCTTGCAAAAACCTGAAAAACCTGGAAAAACAAAAAAATATTAAAACAGCTCAGTTGGCGAAGTTAAGAATAACTTCGCTTGAAGGTTAACTTCGCTGAAAGAGAACTTCTCTGAGATCTTAAATTCGCTTGATTTGGGCGAAGTTAAGAATAACTTCGCTTAGCTCTGGCGAACTTATGAGTTGAGCGAACTTGGGTTTGAAGCGAAGTTGTGGATAACTTCGCTAAGGCGAACTTATGAAGTGAGCGAAGTTGTAGTTAACTTCGCTAATCCTTATATCTTCGCCAAAAACCCTAATTCCAGCGACGGCAACTTCGCCTGAAGAATGGTAACTTCGCCCGATGAACGGTAACTTCGCCCGATGAACAGGGAAGTTTGTTCAGATCTGTTTTCGTCAATCCAGCAGCTCCCGATCAATGCAAAGGCTTGAAAATGACTGTCAAGCACTAGCAAAACTCAATCCCAACAAAAACACGTCCCGCGAATAGGTCAAACGAGACGTTTTCTACACCCGCGTGAAATCCCGAACCTCACAATCGAGCCGATTGGCTCTGATACCAATTGTAGGCTCCTGGACGGATCGTACACGGGATGTCTCTAACAACGCAGGTGCGGAATCCCTGCGTAGGTAGATACGAGTGCAGAGTATGTAGAGATCGAACACACAAGCAATAAACCAACCACGTTATATTGATAACAAACACGTGACCCGAGGTCACCGTTACAGACTATGACACGTAACTCGGTTACTGAAAACTGAAACGAAAACCCTAAAACCAACTCCCTAAACTGTTTCGTCTGAAACAGTATATAAACACGACAACTTCGCCACAGGCGAAGTTGTCAATAACTTCGCTGATTCAACAAGTTCGCCATAGCGAACTTGTTGACAACTTCGCGCATTACAAAACAAACATAAACAAAACATAATTACATTACAGACTCGATTACAAATGCTAGACTATGAACTACTGACATACATGTACCAACACTGTGTATTCGGTTTTGAATGATTGAATGAGTTGATTGTTATTGAAAAACTTTATTTAATTCTGATCTTTGATGTGTAATTATTGTTTTTGAATGATAATTACATGTGATTCCCCGTATTGCTTTGATCGATTGATTTTGTGTAATCCGGTTAGGGTTATTCAGTTAAGTCATAGACTTGGTGTTTTTTATCTGTATTTCGTTAGTGCAGCAATAGGAATTTTACCTATGATTAATTATTAAAATTTAGTATGTTCACCTTCCTTGTGACCAAGAGGTAATAGGGTGTCGGTTTGTCTCATTTTTTTATTCGGTTAGGTTAGAAATGTGTGAGAGCGAATTTTTGTGTTGTCGGGTTTAGAATTGCGTACGAATAGGTATCCTAGATCAGGTTAGATATTGTTACTCCTTTATCCCTATAATTTCTAGTACTAATTTAATTGTGTTTTGTGTCGTTGAGTCCGAGAAGAGATGCCTAACTAGGGTACCTTAGTGATCGTTATTTCGGTACATTAATTTGTTCTTCTTAGATTTGTTACCGTTAGTTAATAAGGCCGAGAGGTTATCTAGCCAGCCTTAGTTGATTTATTTATAAGATTCCGGTGGCGTGATTGGTTAATTCCGTTAACTTTATGGTCATCAATCGGATCCTCGCCTAGGTAGTCGTTTTCTCATATCAGTTAAAGTTTCGTTAAGTATTCTTATTTCAATTAAACACTTTTAGTTTTATGTTAATAAAATAAAATATGTTTATTAGGTACGACTCAATTAAGGTTAGTATTCCAATCCATCTCACGTGTGTTCGAGTTTGATATCCGAATTTCTTTTTTTGTGCTGCTACACAGCCGAACATTTGCCGATTGTGAGAAGCTTATATATGTTACTCCTATTTAAAGCTTGTGAGTTGCGAGATTTCAGTTTTATATATATATATATATATATATATATATATATATATATATCTTCACATCACCTTTCTTCAAAACTCTAAAAAAATTGCAACAATAAGAAAGATTTCCAATGGACTAGCAAGACAGAAGATGTCTTCCTAGCCCTAAAGAAGCACCTAGCTTCCCTTCCTACTCTAGCAGCTCCTCAAGCAGGAGAAAAAATAATCATTTACTTGTCTTAAGGGCAGGAAGCTATCAACTCAATGCTTATTGTCGAGCACAACAAAGTCCAAATGCTTGTACTTCATCAGTAGGGCACTAAAAGAAGCTGAGATTAACTACACACCCATTGAAAAGCTGACACGTGCACTAGTCCACACTGCCAAGAGGCTAAGAAATTCCAGGCTAATCAGATGAAGTTTGTCACCAACAAACCAATAATATCCATATTGGAAAGCCTGGAGATTGCTGGAAGGTTAGCTAAGTGGGGTATTGGCTTGGGTGAACACAACATAGAGTATGAATCCATAAAAACAATCAAGGTTCAGATCTTGGCCGATTTTTTGTGGAAGTACCAAGAGAACCGATGGAAGTAAATGAACTAGAATAAAGTGAACTTTCCATACCTTCGGGAGAATGAACACTCTACACAGACTGAGCTTCAAGTAAAGAAGGTTTTAGCGCTTGTCTAATCATCACAGACTCCAGGGAACCAAATATACTTATGCACTCCGATTAGAGTTTCCATATACAAACAATGAGGGCGGGTATGAAGCATTGATATCAGGGCTTCATTTAGAAAAAAGCATGAAGATTCTGGAATTACATGTTCTTGTGGATTCATGATTGGTCGTTAATCGAGTAATTAATGAGTTCGTGGAATAGGAGCCATATATGCTAACATACAAGCAGACGGTCAGGGAGCTTATGAAGGAATTCAAAACCTGCTCCCGAACCAAGTTTCCAGAACTCCAAACAAGCAAGTTGATACCCTTAGCAAATTGGCATTTCTTGCATTCGCACACCTGATGAAGAAGGTACTCGTTGAAATGCTAAGAAACCCATCCAACAACGACCTCAAGGTATAAGATATCATTGAAGATCAGGGTATCACGTAGATGACTCTATCTTAGAGTTCCTCATAGATGGTAAGCTTCCAGCTGACGAAGAAGAAGCCATGAAACAAAGGATCAAATCTAAACATTATGTTATAGAAGATGGTGTCCTATACAAGAAAGGGTACCTAAGTCCCTTGCTAAAATGTGTAGGCCCAGAACAAAGCAACTACCTTATCAGGGAGGTACATGAAGGCAATTTGGAATACACTCAAGTCCAAGTTTAGTGGTAACCAGGTTAATGAACCTGAGTTGTTTTTGGCTAACGATGCATAAGGACTCCTCTAAGGTGATACACAAATGTGGAGCTTCTCAGCTTCATGTTCATGTGAAAACAAGCCTGAGGCATAATTTTGTCCCATTACTTCTGCATGGCCCATCTATAGATGTGGGATGGACATTGTTAGTCCTTTACTCAAGGCAGCTGGGAAGGTCAAGTTTCTACTGGTACCGGTGGTTATTTCAAAAAATGGCCAAAATTCAAACCCTTAGCTTCTATCACCGGGAGGCAAGTAATGAACTTCGTGTGGGAAAGTATCATTTGCAGGTATGGTCTACCAGGAGAAATCGTGACTAATAACGGGAAGCAATTTGTTGACAAACCATTTAGGAAGTGGTGCAAGGAGCTTCTGATTAAATAAGTATCCATCTCGATTGCATATCTCTAATCTAATGTCCAAGTCGAGAGAATGAATAGAGGCATTGTGGAATGCAACAAGGCTATATTGAGAAGACATGGAAAAATCTAGATAGAGGAGCTTCTAGCATTCTATGGGCTATTCGATTCATGCAGAAGAGAATTCATAGCAAAACTCCCTGCAACTTAGTCTTTAGTTCAGGAGTTGTTATCCCTGCTAAAATAGGGGTAAATACGAGAAGGATAAAAACACAGATCAAGAAGCCAATGACTCAAGTTTTGCTCAACCTTGACCTCTTCCAAGAAGCACATGATCAGGTTAGCGTTCGAGAATCTAGATATAAAAATAAGCTAGAAGCATTCTACAACACAAGAGTGAGAAAAGAAACATTTAATCTCGGAGACTTAGTCCTCAGGAACAATGAGGCTAGCAAACAGACAGACACCAGTAAGTTAGGGCCTTAAAGGGAAGGTCCTTGCATCATTAGAGATGCCCACATGGGTGGATCCTACAAGTTCAACAACCTAGAAGGAAAGAAGGAGCCTCGTCGTTGGAGTGACAAGCACCTCAAGCACTTCCTAGTCTAGGCCTTTATTTAGAAATCAACGTCGTTGTTATGTCAGTTTGTTAAAAAATCAATGAATGAAATCGTATTTTGAGAAAAAAAAACTTGTTTATTATCCTATCTAAGGTTGAGACCCTACAAACTAGGTTCCATGAAGTCTGGTGTAGTACCTACTCATGTACATGGTTGAGCTCATATGCCACGTCGCTCAACAAGAAACAAGACGTTATATCTTTTTGTATACAGGGTTAATCCCTAAATCAGTATGACTCAATGGAGTACATATCTAAACTATCTCCATGCAACGATATTCAGCATCTCTCACCAACTTGGTCCACAAGTTCAAGAAGATAGAAGCTTACAAAATTGATAAGCACAAAAATCTAAGGACTTATGTAAACAATATACCACAAACAAATTAAGAAAACATTGTGACTGACTTCGGATGGGATATGCTTCGCAACGGTTCTTAGTTACCAAGTTAAGGAAGGATGTTTGCATCATCAATTCTTAACAAAGTTTCAAAGACATTGCAAAATAACAAACAAACATATAAGCACAGGTAAACATACAAAACAACCACAAACTTGAGAAAACATTAACAACACCCTAGGGGATGCTACTTCATTCATAACATCAAAGGATAAATTGCTCACGCCAACAAAGGCTTAAATAACACAATAAAAGAAGCTTCAACACAAGAAGCTTAAAACAAACACAACCTACAAACCACTACCAGTAGAACCTCCCATCCAAGAATCTCCAGCAACCTTGTCATCCAAATATCCATTGAGCATGTTCACATCAGCATCAAGGTTCTCCAGTGAAACATCGACATTAGCATGAGAATGAGTATGCTCGACGTCTCTTGTTGGGGAAGGAGTAACCTCAACTTCCAGGATGATGGAAGGAGCAATCTCAACTTCCTCATTTGGTTGACTGGAATCTTAGTAGTAGGAACTTCAGCATCAAGCTTCTTACCAGCAGGCACATCTTCCAAACCCTCTTGACCATTCTCATCATGAGTAGCCTTCTCTACTCCCCTATTCACCATAGCTTCTATGACTTTCAGAGAAATATCCTTCCGGAGACCTTCGGCTCAATGCTTTGAAAAATGACAGCGGTTAATCAAAGCACCAAGCAACAACATCAAGATAAGGGAAGGTCATCAGTTCCAACGCCTTAGCAGCGGCAGTAACGTCCTCGGCAACATTAGGTTTATAGGCAGAAAGCTCAGAGAATGGCTAGCATCAGCAGCTTCAAATCCAACCGACAAACCATTATGTCAACCATGAGCAATTGCCTTGGTGTAAGCTTCACGGAGAGAGTCGAATTCACCGTCATGAAGAAGATAGGAGATAACATGGGGGAAACCACGCTCAAATAACTAACGCTTATCTGAGAGAAGCTCATCAATTTACCTTTGAAGGGCATAAATGGTAGCCTCAGAAGCAAGCTTATCATTGGTAAGTTCTTGCTTCTTATTCTCAAGATTCCTACAATAATCTTCTTCCTCCCAACCACAACAATCTTCCTTTCTTCATTTTGTGTTATCCCCTCATGGCTGACCAAGTGTCTTTGCTCATACGAATCTTGTTGCAAGCTTTCATATTGTCTCGCTCATCCTGAATAGACGTGTGAGCAACATCAAGCTCATAAACCAAGCTCTCCTCGTGAGAAGAAAGAGTCTCAACTTTCACTCTTGCCTCACCCAAGGCACCTTCAAGCTTCTTCTTCTTCTCATTCTGTAAACCCTTATTTTGCTTAGGAGCATAGCTCCAAAGTCCCAAACTTTCAAGGACCAGGGCGGTCAAACAAGCAAACCCATGACTAATATTTTGTTAATTTCATCATTAGTCAAATCTTCAACAAGCTCTTTCTTAGGAGGAGGCACACGGTGTAGAAGAAGGTTTTGACAAAAATGAATCTTTTTAATGTGTCGCATTTTCAAACACTCCATTGTGGCACATATATCGAAGTTGCTTCACTAGATGCCTCACCTCAAGCATCACCACCCTAAGGGACACTCCCTTTCACTTTCTCTCGCACCTTCTCCCTTACCACAAACTTCTTAATAGAATCAGTAGACTTGACATTAGTTTCAGTTGAGACAGGCCTTTTACCAGGATCCTTCTTCACCTTCTCAGCCTTCTTTGAGCTACCATCTTGAATACCAGAACTCTTGCTAACAACCTTCTCAATGGTCTTCTTGGAACTAGCTAAGAGGAGTGGAACTATACCTGTGGACATATATAGTAACTAGGGGTAGCCTCATTTATCCCTCAACTTTTTGTCGGTAGTGCAAATTTACTTTTATTTGGTTGGTTCGTATTCCGTTACTCCTGAAAAAATATGGCGTTACCCCTATTTGTTTAAAACCCAACCAAATTAAAAGGCTAAAACCAACTAAAGTCCAACCAAAGTATAAAGCCTAACCAAATTAAAGCTCAACCCAAATAAAACCATTGTTCATTATTCCTCGGGTCACCAGACCTCCTAGTTGTAGCCAAGTAGCTGACGGGTGGTGTTCCCTCAGTTTCTCTTCCACGGTTCATCTTTTACTTGTTCAATTTAGGTATTCTTCTAATTTTTATCGAAAGTTGTAATTGTTAAGTTGTTTATATAAACTATTAATTTGGAATTGTTTATGAGCAACTGAATATCTTTTTTAGAACGGTGAATTTCTTGTGTGTTAAACCATCACACTATTCAATTTGGAGATTCACGTTGTCCCACTCTAGCTAGACTATATTGTCTTAACCAGGCCCACGCTGGCTTCAGATTTTGGCTTAAGCGCCCCCACGAGGAACCATACCAACCATTTGATAGTCGTTGAGCCACCAAAAAGTAGAAATCTCTAGCGTGACACACATTTGGACTAAAACCTGGATTGTCTCGAAATTCGAACTGACAACCTTTTAAGACCTAGATCAAATCCTTCATTGCTAACATTCACCCAAAGTGTTACAAGTAAGGATCGAACTCGGGTCTTTGTTGGAGAACCCAAGCCTCTTACCACCAGGCTTGAATAATTGATTATGGTTTATTGGATATTTGGATAATGTAATTGGAAATGGTAATTGATTAGGGATTTAAGGTGTACGTGTAAATTGAAATTGGTTATGGGTTTAAGGTTTAAAACTTTAAATTTTGTTTCTTCTAAATTTAGAGAACTTGAAAGATGAATTGACAAAGTCATATTAGAAATCTTTTTAAATGAAAATTTCTGTAAAATGATTATATTGGTCTAACTCAAAAAAAAATAATATATTGTATGAAATACGATAAAAAAATTAGGTTATTGTATAAAATACGACAAAGAAATAAATAATAAAAATTCAGTAACATTGTATGAAATACGGTAAAGAAAATGTTTTGAACGTTACCTCTGGTATTTTTGTCTAGATCCACCACTGGGATGGCGCCTAACAAAAAAAAAGTTGCGCGTTGAAGATGCATTAAAGGCTGTGGTGACGAGAGATTGGGAACATGACACAAAGGTGGAGGGGTTACTAAAGGAAATGGAGATGGACCTTAGAGAGGAGAAGAACTTAGACAAATGCAAGGATGAAACTTGTATTGTGGTCTCGGTGGCTCCGACCATCCTCGTATTTACTTATTAGGGTAAATTTACCTAATTTCGTCCAAAAATGTTGAGCCTGACACCCCGGTTTCTGAATTTTTTTTATATGTATTGAGTTCGGCCATCCCAGCATTTTCGTCCAAATTTCGTCACCCACAGATGAAAGAGAACCGTAAAAAATGAACAAACTCCAAGAGAGGATGAAAGATTTGACGGGGGGCACTTTCACCCCACCACTTCACCCGGTCTAAGATAATAAATGACTATATTTATGATTTCTCTAGCTAAATTTAAATAAGTTTGAAATGAAACTATTCTAGATATAACACGATCGAATTAAGTATAGTACGTTTTTCTTGATTAATTTCGACCTACTGAAAGGCCTAAAATTATCATTGTAGATTTGTAGAAAAATTGAAAATCAATTCCTTAGATTTTTCATGTAAACTCATAATGATAGAAATATATGTAATGAGTTATAAATACATTATTATAATGTTTTCTTTTGTAATAAAAGAATCTAAAATTAATATAAAGTAAACTGTAAAACAAGAGTTAAAATAATCATCAGTTTTCCCAATAAAAGGAAAAGGGGAAATTCCGTAAATAAGTATTTATATGAAAAGGAATGACAAATTTTAGGTGTCATTTGCAAGAAATGGACATGTAAGGAGAAAGTGAGAGATTTCATTAATAAGATATATATTACAAAGAGGTACATGAGATAGATATATATATATATATAGAGAGAGAGAGAGAGAGAGTAGGAAAACTTGGAGAGAAAGTTAATCTATATTAGGTATTGATAACCACAATAATATATATTTATAACACCCCCCCCCCCTTGGTTATCAACATAATACGCTTAAAGATGTTGCTTCATTAAAAACCTTGCTAGGAAAACCCAGTGGGACAAAACCATAGCTAAGGGAAAAAGAGTGCAACGCGTATCATATCCCCCTGATTTAGATATCCGTTAAAATGATATATATTGATCTTCTGTGAAAGTTGTCCAAAACTTTTGTAGTCAATCATTTGCATCTTCAGCCATTTACTTGCGAATCCTTAGGTTGAATAACATTTCATGATCTTCATTTGAAAACTTCTATTGCATCATCTCGTAAACATATACTACTGTATTGATAACCCTGTTGTGTTTTTCTGCATCGACAATACTAGTCAAACTTGTTTTGATGAGTTAGTAAAATATAAGCACATATCTTTCATACCTGAAATATATATATTTTAACCCATTCTGATGTCTCCTAGCTATACACATGCTGATAAATATAAATAAAAGATATAGAAATCATGTATAGTTAGCAATAAATAATAATGTGCATATGCATTTAATTGTGATACTTTTGAAACTATTATTTCATGTTGCGATAGGAAATGATATAGAGTGCATTGTTAGACATCCTTTAACATACTCAAAGAATGAATCTTGTCTTGGTAAATTGTCTCAACATCTTTATATGTACTTTGATAGATTGATAAACATATAATTACACATATACTCAAACCGCAGGTCGAACAATAATCACATCATGTCAAGGTATTTCAAAAATTCTCCTTCTAAAAGTTCTGCAGTTTCTCTCGATGATGTGTGCATCATCACTGTAAACTGTGATTATATGAACCTTTAAGAGTAAAATTTTGTAAAAGTATGACTAATGACATCCAACTTATCTCCCTCCTTATCAAAATAATTATTGATTGTACCATGCTCAATCCGACTATATTAGTCCATACGCAATAAGCATAACTCTATGCATTTTCCAATCTATCATGAACTTCTTTCCAACTTGACAAATTATGCATGTGTATTCACTTTTCTAGGATTTTTGCTGCATAAACTTGTTCATTTAACACATCAATTTTGTATCACATATCAAAAGTCAATATTGTACCATTTCTTTGTTTATTGAGATATTTGTACTCATCATATAGATTCTCTTCTATGTGTATGCTTATTGATGCACAAGAATTCCATCATTAAGATGTATTAGTTAACCTTTCAGGTATTCAACTACCTTAAGAAACTCTTTAGGAGTTACATTTATGTTCAACATATTCAATAATCGTAACATATTCAAATATGAATCTGTATACAACATGAGTCATAGTGTTCTCGAGAATTTAATTTACATGATTTGATAATTCAAATCCTTCAAAGACTTTCTTGTAAACTTTCGTTATCAACTAAATCACAATATTTATTAGACGCATATCAATTCTCTCTTTTTATTACCAGACTATTTAGATATCAGAAAGTCATTGCTTCCATTACTGAAGAATGTGTCTCCTCATAATTAATCATAGGTCTTTGCAAAAATTCTTGTGCCATCAATTTTTCCTTATATATCTTGATGAATTTTCATAACTCATATACAATACTGGTTTGTATCTAACACATTTTACAACTTTAGTTGTACGACTGTGGACCCAAAAAACTTTCCTTTATTTAGAGAATTCAACTCTGCCATGTTTGCGTCTTTCCACTTTAGCCAATCATTGTCACAGGCAAATTTAGAATATTGATCCTCATCATCATCATTTCAAGCGCTAGTTATACATATATATAGAAGTATAACGATGTCGACTTTATTTCGATTCCATATATCTTTGTAGACATGATACAATATAATTTATTGAGAGCTCTTTGTTTTCAGGTACCTAAGGTTCTTCAAGAACCATCATGTCTAATCTCTTTCAAGAGACCTTTTAGTGCACCTCGACTTGACCATCTTCATTATTTGCTCCAATTTTCGAGGAAATTTACCTTTGGAACCGATCATTCTACCACGCTACACGCGTGCGTTAGACTTATTATCAATATGTGTTGTATTTTCGTTAAATTTATGAATTGGTGCATTAGCAGTTCGTATAGGTGTCTTAGTTAGACACTCTCTTTTGGTCAGTGAATCGTCTGGTAATTGATTCGCTAATCTTAATACATGAATTATCCTTTGAACTTTTAGTTCATATAATATAGTTTGAGGATAAATGATAATTCATTTTAATTAAATTCGTTTTTCAACTGCTTTATTTCTCCCCCTAATGTTGGGAATGCTGATTCACTGAAGTGAAAACTAATGAGCTATAAACAAATATCACATTAACGGCTCTAAGTATATAATTATAGATATTGACATAAATTCTCAACTTCCTTTGTGGCCTCATCTTTGTGTCGTGTGGTGGAGTAATTTCAGTATATGACACACATTAGATGAGAAATACTTGGTTACTGACCAAAAACCAATTACAATGGGGAAGAAGTATCATAACGTGTTTGGCTTGATGTGAATTAGTTTTTAAATATGTAAAATCATATGTACTCAAATACAAACATGAACCTTTGTTCTTGTTATAATTGCCTTTACAACTAATTATAGATGTTGAGTAATCGTCTTAAACAAAAAAAATTTATGTAAGAATATAATCTTTTATGAAGTTCAACACTTATTCCATATCATTATTAACTTGGGAATCAAATTCATTATTATAACTGAATGTAAATATATCAATATGGAATAATATTCTTGCTATCTTGTTAGCTAAGCAATATGTCATGCAAACATCAAGTTGCAGTCTTGATAACCATTTAGACGATGCATCGATTTTCAAAACACTAAATGGTATCATGTTAGGATATGTATATCCTTTTCTCAATTCCATAACATCTAGGGATTCACACCCTCCTTCAGTTGGTAAATAAATGATGTCCCTTTAGAGCAATATTACATGTATAATTATTATGAAGAATCTTTTGGTTCCTCAATATATTTCACATCATTGACTCGGTGTGGTCTAACCAGTCACGCCATAAGATAATCATGATCCATAAACTTCATGTTTATGATCGTATATGTATCATGCTTCTTTAGTACAAGATTGTAAATATGAGTGAACATTGTATTATCGTTTCAAACGATCATGTGATTTTCACTTTTGTATTTCAAGATTTTTTTCCTCATATATGATCAATCTCTTTGCCACATGTTGTGGTCGATCTCATTATTAGCATGGGCATCATTATAATTTAATGATCGATCTCATTATTAATATAATCACCATTACAATTTTCTCAATTATATCCATGATTGCAATGATCAATACGTTGTCAAATTCACTTCAGGAATGGTATAAAACCAAACCACAATTTTCTCAATTATGTCCTTAATTTCAATGATCAATACGTTGTCAAATTCACTTCAGTGTTGGTATAAAACCAAACCACAATTTTCTCAATTATGTCCATGATTGCAATAATCAATACGTTGTCAAATTCACTTCAGGAATGGTATAAAACCATACCGTTTCCATGGTTTATTCATAACTTTCTCGGTCATGAATATTAAATCACTTAACACATTTCATACAATTTAATTATATGCTACTTCGTGAACATATTTGAGGTTTTACAAATGAAAAATGGTCTTGTCTAGTTTTTCCTCATAACTAATCTTCTCTTCATATAACAAATATTGAGAATACATGAATGAGTCATGTTCAATTATGAGATTTAGGAAATATGACACTTCAAGATTCATATTTGAACATATGTATACTCTGTCATGATTGTGATAATGAACCATGCATTTGGTTTATTTGTTCTATTATAAATAATAGCATAACGTGCATATATATATATATATATATATATATATATATATATATCATACAGTAAAAGTATACGATACATAAAGTTATAACATTATGCAAAAAGTTAACGAAATACGATGTTATCATTACTTACGGGAAAATATATATAACTTATGTATCAACATGTTAGGGTATCATCAATCACAAATATATCTTATATAAAAATATAGATATATAAATTTTGACACTCCAACTTCAAATATAAACAAAGTTTCTATAGTTTCCACTCAAATCTAAACGACAATTAACGTTGTTATAGTTTCCAGTTTTCCACTAGTACTCAAAAGATGTTTTGTTTAAGTTGTCACATAAAATTATCAAAAAATAATTTACTTACACATTAAAAGTATGGTGTATAACAATAGAAATATTCATTTAGATATTCTGTGTAAATCAACTCTAAAAATTTACGTTATAATTTGGATTAATAGTCAAATTATATTTTATGACTTGATTTCTCTTTCAATAATAGTATAACTATTACTGATAAAAGGAAACATAAAATCAAATCCTAAAGATTATCCTAGTATCAACATAGTAAAATTCATATCTGTCTTTATCAATTATATATAGCATAAAGCATACAAACTGATCCTATAACCAAATAATTTATTACTATAAACAAAGTATTTTGTTTTTTTACTGCACATGAACCCGTAGACAATAAATTATAGAACTATTACTATTTAAAATGTTCAAATTAAACATCACACCATTATATTGACAAGGATATAAAATAGTATCACGTGGATTTGGAAAACTGCGAACCATAAAAAAATTAGTTTCATGTATATCAAATAATATAATAATTAATATCAGCAAACATATTTAATGTTTGCGAATCAGGTTCTACATTAAATAAAAATAATTGAAGAAATTACTAAACAAAAGAGACTCATTCCAATGAAATCATAAATGAAACATTTAATTTGGAACATTATACTGTAATAATGTTTATAATCTATAATTAGAATAATAGACAAATCTATATTTTTTTTCATAATGTTGTTCTGTAGTAATAATAGAAATTCATATATATACCAAAACACAAAATTATACCAAGAAGATATACACAAAAACTTCCTTTTATTTATTTCTAAAATAATAATTTCAACTTTTATAAAACTTTGCAAATATTAAAGAGACACGTCTTTGCTTTAATAAATATATATGAGCTGCAATTTCTAATTTATTGTCACCGTTCAATAATTAGCTATATGATAATCGTTTTTCTTTTTGACAAATAAACCTACGGCATACTACTTCAGTACTTTGTTTGTTTTTTTTCAAAGGATTTCTTATTAAACTTGTGTTAGCATTATAATTTATAAGATTCATTAATAATTTGTTTGTTATCACTAATAAGAAACCCTTTTTCTTTTATAATGTTTTAATGAACAACTAATAACAATAAAACCAAAATTATAGTAACAAACTTATGATCACAAAAAGAAACAATTATTTAACCGAAGAAAGTAAGAATTTTGAAAAGTTTTTAAGTTTTTGTTTTAGCATGGAAATCGAAAACAAAATTCAATAATTAAAAAAAATCCTATTTATCATCAAGGCCGGTTTGCAAATTTGCTTATACACGGATGAGATGATAAAACCAAAACAACTTTTGTGAAAAAAATAAACCAAAAGTGGCACAACCATATTCAAAGGACCATATAGAGTAATATGTATAATGCATATATATGTATGGTGAGTATAAACGAAAGAAGAGGGTTAGCTCTGTACCTCAATAAACGAAAGAAAAATCAGTTGGAAACAAGGGGACCGCAAAACTGGAACATTGGTTGTTATGTAGTTTCTTGAAACGATGCCGACTTATGATGATGCGATCCAACTCCAAAAGCAACTCGTGCTGATAACGTGTTGTGAAACAAGCCAAATAGCTAAATAATAAGAGATGGACATGTAAGGAGAAAGTGAGAGATTTCATTAATAAGATATATATTACAAAGAGGTACATGAGATATATATATATATATATATATATATATATATAGAGTAGGAAAACAACGGGGGAGAAAGTTGATCTATATAGGTATTGATAACCACAATATTATATATTTATAACAATGTAATGAGTTATAAATACATTATTATAATGTTATCTTTTGTAATAAAAGCATCTAAAATTAATATAAAGTAAACTGCAAAACAAGAGTTTAAATAATCATCAGTTTTCCCAATAAAAGGAAAAGGGAAAATTCCGTAAATAAGTATTATGAAAAGGAATGACAAATTTTAGGTGTCATTTGCAAGAAATTTCCAAAATAAATATTATAAACTAGTCATGACGAGTAGTTTGTAGAACCAATTAAAACTCGCCACGTGTCCTTAATTAATCGTAACGAACACGTTTACTAATCATTAACTAGTCACGACTAAATAAGTTTCATGCCCCGTAATCAACGCCCATGAGTAATTCATAAGTTATTTAGTCGCGATGACTAGTTTACCCGGTCTACATTCCTTACACGAGTAGTTTATTAATATTTTACCTGTCGAGGTTAGTTTAACCTTACAATCTACTTTCCGCGACTAAAGGACTTATGAATTACTCTTGGGCTTTGATTACGAGGCATGGAACTTATTTAGTAGTGATGAGTAAATGATTAGTGAATGTGCTCGTTACGGTTAGTTTAAGGGCACGTGGCAAGTTTTAATTGGTTCTACAACCGACTCGTGTGTTATCATAATATACTCGTCACGACTAGTTTATAATACTTATTTCTAGAATTTCATGCAAATGACACCTTGTAACATCCTACTTTCGGTTATATTAATAAAATAAAGTTCGTTTATTTTCAAGCGGGTCGTTATCGGTTTAGTTGAACAGAATACGAGATGGACTTATGTTTGGTAAATGGACTTGGGTTATGGAGGAATGAAGGAAAGACCATGGGCTTAAGCCCATGATCAAAAATATATATACCCTAAATCCTCCATTTAATTCATTTACACATATCACTTACACCATCCAAAACACACACTTAAGATTCTCTCTCTAGTTCTCTCTCTCTAAACCGATATCAAGAAGGAAACTGAGAACCGACCCGAGGTAATGATAGTATTTTATTGTTTGAGCTTAAACCCGTTAGATATAATCATGAAACGACGAGCCGACACCGTTAAACCGTTTAAGTCACGAGATTCGGGTGGATTCGGGTATAAACCGAACCTATGATGAGCTTAGGAGTCACCCTAGCTCAGATCTTGATCGAACGGGACGAAAAACGGTGAAAAACGAGCTAAAACCCGTTTTTCAGGCGAAATCGCGTTTTTCCGGCGGCTTTCCGGCAATGACGGCGCCGGAAAGGCGGCGCCGGAAAGTGGTACGAGGTTAAATGGGGGATGTCAGGGAATGTTCTGATATTCCTGACCTAACCCTAGTTCGCTAAGGAATAACTAGCGAATTAGAGGTAATTCGACAGCTGATTCGCTAAGGAAAGATTAACGAACTAGCTGTAGTTCGTATCCAATTCGTTAAGGGAAAAGGGTAACGAATTACCCTTGATTCGTTATGACCAGTTCGTTAAAGGAGATAACGAATTAGAAGGTCCAATTCGCTACTTGGACTGGTTCGCTACATGGACTGATTCGTTAATAGTCCAGTTCGTTAAAAGTCTAATTCGTGTAAGTAACCAGATCGTTAAAGGTTTCAATTCGTTACAAGAACCAGTTCGTCACGGCAAGTCAGTTCGTTAAGGATAAGTAACGAATTAGAAGTTTAACATAATGACAGAATGGTCCCTGGACTTAGAAAAGAATGATTTAATTACAAATAAGCCCTTGAACTTTTAAGTAGCATATAATTCAATGATTCAAAATGCTAATGGAAAAGGTGTTAAGACAGTTAATGAAAATAAAATTTTTCCAAGCTGACCTGGCAGCTTAACCCCAGCCAGGGGCTCTGCCCCTTGGACCCCGCTGGGCTGCCGCCCCTAGAACCCCGCTGCCAGGGGGGCTGCCCCCGGACCCCCGTTCGTTAAGGGTAATGATTAAACTAGAAAGACGATATGTGTAGTGATAGTTTATTGATACGTATAATTATTATACAGTTAGTCGTGCACAGCTCAAGAAGGGAATAACCGTAAACGGTGAACGCGATCGCATTGAGGTGAGTTTCTAGCCCCACTTCCTTGTTATGTTTTCGGGGCTGTGTGCATACTCGATGTGATAGTTAATACACTTATCTTAAGTGGTAAGTGTATGCCTTGTATGATTTATGTATGATGATTGTTTGACGGTGCGTGAACGATCTTCGGATATTGCATGTACCGTCAGGTGGTAGTTAAGATATGATTGATAAGTATGATGAAAGATATGATGTATGTATGAATATACGATGTATGCATAATGTATGTATGTTATGATGATGGTACGTGAACGCTCTTCGGAGATCGCACGTATTGTCAAGGAAAGTATGTATGAACAGGTACGGTACAGTTACACGAAACAAAGGGACCAGACCCTAATAATATCTGTGATGTTAGGGACCAGACCCTTGGAATATCTGTGATGTTAGGGACCAGACCCTTATAATATCTGTGATGTTAGGGACCAGACCCTTATAATATCTGTGAGGTTATAGGGCGAAAGGCTCTTTAAAACGTATGATTATGTATGTAAAGAAAGTATGAAGGTAAGAATGAAAGTATATGCACTTATGTGTGTATGAAAGAAAGTTAAGAGGTTAAGTATGAAATGTAAGAGGGTATTGTATGATTATGTGATTAACTAGAACTCACTCAGCGTAGCTGACTTTTAGTATGCACGCAGGTAAGTAGAATGAGGCGTGTAGCTTGAGGAGGACACATGGCAGAGTTGGACGAAGCTGGCATCTGAAGATTTTGCTATGATGTTTTATTTTAAAATACTATGTTTTGTTTTTAAATGACTATGAATGCTCGATAAGACAAGAATTATGGTTATGGAATGTAATGGTTTGAATGTTTTTAATGTTCCGCGAATGTTTTAATTGACTCTGATATTTAGAACTGCGTTTATGAGTAAATCCAACACGAATGTATGGCTACCGGTAACGGGGCCTTACAAGTTGGTATCAGAGCAAAGTTCGAGAGATTTAAGCATCCTACATGCTTAGACTCGAACAGAGAATGGGATAAAAGTAAGAAAAGAAAGAAGATGACAGTACGAGAATGCCATGTGTCACTCAAGCAAGCTAAGTAAAGGTAAAGTACGTGATTAAATTCACATGTAAGGTAGAATAATGAATGAATGTTTGCGTAATAGCAAAATAAAGAATGTGTGAATGCTAGCTTAATTGCTAGGGATAGGGGTGTAAGATGATATGAAATTCTTGATTGTCTAACTGTTAGAAGTAGAACCAGCACAAATAGACTCATAAAGGGAAGTGTATAAGACACGGAAAGTAACGTGATCAGCTAATCACAGCTGGCCACTGTTATTACCTGTTAGCCTTACTATCCTTGTACTAAATGGTTCCTTAAGTGATGACGTTTGTGTTTCCTTATAGAATACGAATGGCTGGAGCTAAGAAAGCTACTGGAATAGGAGGACGTATGGGACGTCGTGGCAGGCCACGCGTTGTCCGAGAACAGTCAGTGGAAGCAGCTACTAATAATGAGGGAGAAGGAAGTGCAGCTGGTGGAAATCCGAGTAACAACGAGGGGTATCAACTTGACCCTGCTGTTCAAGCTGCCATTGCTCAACCGGTAGCAGCTGCTGCGAAGAACAGGAATACTGAAGGGTCTGCTGGAGGTCGTGAAAGAACCGCTGAAAGAGCGGAAGGAGATGGTAAGAAAAATGGTGAAGGGGAAGGGGAAGAATCAAGCGTGGTGAAGTCAGTGAAGGTTGATGACAAGAAAAGGGGCCGAGGTGGGTGCAACTATAAGTCTTTCAAAAGTTGTGGTCCACCGGAGCTAACCGGCTTGGGAGACGCAATTGCTACTCTCCAATGGATAACCGTGATGGACAAAATTATCCGAATTAGCGAATGTCGTCCCGACCAAGCGGTGGGGTATGCTACCCAATCCTTCGGTGAGGAGGCGATGTACTAGTGGGAGACAGTTTAGCAGAGGAAGAGTCGAGAAGAGATCAAGGCCTTGAGGTGGGACGATCTGAAAGAGTTAGTGATGAAACGATTTTGTGCTGATGCTGAGGTAGAGAAGGTTGAAATGAAGTTCTTGAGTCTGAAGGCAGGTAAGATGACACACCGTGAATACCTCACTGAATTCAACCGCCTGTCAAGGTTGGTGCCAGATATGGTGGACACCGAGGCCAAGCGGATCAAATGTTACCTTAGGGGACTGCCGCAGAATGTTCGCGTCTTGGTCAAGACTGGTAGACTGGGTACCTTTGACTCTGATGTGGGACTCGCAGAAACGGTTTATGAGGACTTGATAGATGAAGCGGTTATAGAGGAGAAGAAAGAGAAGAAGTGGATCGCTCCTGCCAAGTGACCTGGTACTCAGTTATGGAACCCCAAGAACAAGCAACCCAACATTTGGGAAAAGAGGTCGTGTAAGACCTGCGGAAAGATGCATGGTGGTGAGTGCAAGTGGGGTAGAAGTTCTGATGTTGGTCTCAAATGTGGAAAGGCTCATGGTGGAGAATGCAGAATGGGGTCGAATGCCTATTATAAGTGCGGGAAGGTAGGGCATTATGCCAATGAGTGCGGTGCGAAGCCAGCATGTTACAAGTGTGGCAAGACAGGCCATATGGCAAGAGAGTGCACTGAAGGTGAGGCTGGAGGTAGTGGGAAGAAAGATTCTGATCAAGAAATGCCGAGGACTAGAGCCTATATGCTGACCCAGGAACAAACTAGACAGATTCCTGATGTTGTGACAGGTACGTTCTTAGTAAACGGCATTTCTGCTTCCGTATTATTTGATTCTGGTGCGAATAGAAGTTTTGTAGCTACGACATTTAGTAAACTAGCTAAAATGAAAGGCTGCCGAGTGTCTGAAACTTTTATGGTAGAAACCGCCAGTGACACTTCGGTTAAAATAACAAAAATGGTTAAGGATTGTAAAATAGAGTTAGAGGGACATGAGTTCCCTGTTACTTTGTATGTTATGACCTTAGGAGGGTTCGATGTAGTCTTGGGAATGGATTGGTTGTCTGAGTTTGAAGCTCAGATAGTATGTAAGAGTAGAATAATAAAGCTAAGGTCTTTAGATGGTAGTGCGGTAACGGTTTACGCTGATAAAGAAAGTTCAGGGTTTAACGTCATTTCGATGATAAAAGCCGAAGGGTTATTACGAAGAGGATGTGGTGCCTACCTGGCGTATGTTGTCAACGCTACGGCCGAGACAAAAGAAATGAAAGATGTTCCTATCGTATGTGACTACCCAGGAGTGTTCCCCGAGGATCTTCCGGGGTTACCACCGGAGCGAGAGATAGAATTCCAGATAGATTTAATACCAGGAGCCCAGCCCGTCGCGAAAGCACCTTACCGTCTAGCTTCGTCCTAGATGAAAGAATTGATGTCCCAACTGCAAGAACTCCTCGACAAGGGTTTTATTAGACCAAGTGTTTACCCGTGGGGCGCACCAGTGTTATTCGTAAAGAAGAAGGATGGAAAGTATGAGAATGTGCATAGACTATCGTGAGTTGAATAAGCTTACGGTGAAGAATAGATATCCTTTGCCAAGGATTGATGATATGTTTGACCAACTGCAAGGTTCAAGTTGGTTTTCACGGATAGATCTCAGATCAGGCTATCATCAACATAAGGTGAAAGAGGCAGACATCCCTAAAACAGCGTTCCGAACGCGGTATGGACACTACGAGTTCCTCGTAATGTCATTCGGTCTAACGAATGCTCCCGCAGCATTTATAGACATGATGAATAGGGTTTGTCGGCCGATGTTGGATAAGTCGGTTATCGTTTTCATTGATGATATATTGATATATTCAAAGAGCGAGTCTGACCATGCTGAGCATCTGAAAGAGGTATTGGAAGTTCTGAAGAAAAAGAAGTTGTACGATAAGTTTTTGAAATGCGCATTCTGGTTGCGAGAAGTGCAATTTCTAGGTAACGTGATCAATCCGGAAGGGATTACCGTGGATCCAGCTAAGATTGAAGCGATAACAAATTGGAAGACTCCACAGAATCCGACTGATATACGAAGCTTCCTAGGGTTAGCTGGCTACTACAGGAGATTCATAGAAGGTTTATCCAAGATAGCCGCACCATTGACCGGTATGACCCGAAAGTCGGTAGTATTCAGTTGGGGTAAGTTTCAAGAAGAAGCTTTTGAGGAGTTGAAGAAAAGACTCACACAAGCTCCAATCCTTACTCTACCCGATGGTGATGAGGATTTGGTTGTTTGTGCAGATGCCTCGCATCAGGGATTAGGTTGCGTATTGATGCAACGAGGAAAGGTGGTAGCTTACGCGTCTAGACAGTTGAAAGTCCATGAGAGTACTTATCCGACGCATGATTTGGAACTAGCAGCAGTAGTGCATGCCTTAAAGATATGGAGGCATTATTTGTATGGTACTAAGTGTACCATCTACACAGATCATAAGAGTTTAAAGTACTTCTTCGAGCAGAAAGAATTGAACATGAGGCAGAGAAGATGGTTGGAGTTGATTAAGGATTATGACTGCGACATTAAGTACTATCCTGGTAAAGCTATGTAGTCGCTGACGCGTTAAGTCGTAAGAATGAGGAAGTCCTTGCAACAGTAAAGTCATACCAGTTGATCATGAACCCAAGTCTTTTTGAAGAAATCATCAAGGTGCAGTCAGAGGTGTTAGTAGATGAAGGGTTAGTAAAGAAAGAAAGGATTTATGGCCAGCAAGATGAGTTGATGGAAAACACTCATGGAGTTAAGACTAGGTTCGACCGTATGTGGATCCCACACCATGGTGATCTTAGAAGTCGAATCTTAGATGAAGCTCATAAGTCAAGGTACTCAATCCATCCTGGAGCTACAAAGATGTACCAAGACTTGAAAAGAGATTACTGGTGGCCTGGAATGAAGAATGAAGTAGTAGATTATGTCAGTAAGTGCTTAACTTGCTTACAAGTCAAAGCCGAACATCAAAAGCCTTATGGGAAGATGCAACCGCTAGAGATACCTGAGTGGAAATGGGAACACATTACCATGGATTTCATAACTAAGCTACCTCGTACAGCTAAGCATCATGATACTATCTGGTTGATTGTGGACTGTTTGACCAAGAGTGCTGGTTGTAGCATTAGCACTTTTATTTGCTAATCCTTTTGTTTAATATTATAAATATGAAAAAGAAAAATTTTTCATATTTTATTGCCCTGGACTTGTGCTTTGTTTTTTCGAATTATATAAAGATTTCATTCCTAGAATTACTTATTCGTTGAGAAAATAACCCACGGGAAGGGCTGATTTGTCACTTTCTGCCCATGCGAGAGGCCATCTCGTCAGAAATGTTAGCAAGCTTGTTCATTAAAGAAGTTGTAACCAAGCATGGAGTACCGTTATCGATCGTGTCTGATAGAGATACACGGTTTACTTCGAGGTTCTGGAAGAAATTCCATGAAGCTATGGGGACGAGGTTGAACATCAGTACGGCGTATCATCCTCAAACCGATGGACAGTCTGAAAGGACGATCCAAACCCTTGAGGATATGATGCGTGCTTGTGTTTTAGACTTTGGTGGGAGTTGGGATGATCATCTGCACCTGGCAGAGTTCTCCTATAACAACAGTTACCATTCAAGTATTGGTATGCCACCGTTTGAGATGCTTTACGGTAGACGATGTAGAACCCCTGTGTGTTGGGGTGAGATTGGTCAGAAAGAAATGGGAAGCCTAGAAGTGGTTCAAGAAACGTCTTCAAAGTTCGATCAGATCAAAGCAAGAATGAAAGCTGCTCAAGACAGACAGAAGTCGTATGCGGATAAGCGGCGACGACCGATTGAGTTTAACGTTGGTGACAATGTGATGCTCAAGGTCTCGCCTTGGAAAGGAATCATTCGTTTCAGGAAGAGGGGAAAGTTGAGTCCAAGGTACATTGGACCGTTCAAGATTTTAGATCGAGTAGGTGAAGTGGCTTACAAGTTAGATTTGCCAGAAGAGTTGGAAGGAATTCATTCGACCTTCCATGTTTCTCATCTGAGAAAATGTCTAGCTGATGACACGTCGCACGTGCCATTGATGGACATTGAGGTTAATGAACAGCTAAACTATATTGAACAACCGATTGAGATAGTCGATCGCAAAGAGAAACAACTTCGTCACAAGGTTATACCTTTAGTGAAAGTGATATGGAAGCATCGCAAAGGATCAGACGCTACATGGGAAGTTGAAAAAGAGATGCGCAAGTTTTACCCGAATTTGTTTATGTAATAGTTAGGTTTCTGGGACGAAACCTCTTTAAGGAGGGAAGACTTGTAACATCCTACTTTCGGTTATATTAATAAAATAAAGTTCGTTTATTTTCAAGCGGGTCGTTATCGGTTTAGTTGAATAGAATACGAGATGGACTTGTGTTGGGTAAATGGATATGGGTTATGGACTTGGGTTATGGAGGAATGAAGGAAAGACCATGGGCTTAAGCCTATGATCAAAAATATATATACCCTAAATCCTCCATTTAATTCATTTACACATATCCCTTACACCATCCAAAACACATACTTAAGATTCTCTCTCTAGTTCTCTCTCTAAACCGATATCAAGAAGGAAACTGAGAACCGACCCGAGGTAATGATAGTATTTTATTGTTTGAGCTTAAATTTGTTAGATATAATCATGAAACGACTAGCCGACACCGTTAAACCGTTTAAGTCACGAGATTCGGGTATAAACCGAACCTATGATGAGCTTAGGAGTCACCCTAGCTCAGATCTGGATCGAACGGGACGAAAAACGGTGAAAAACGAGCTAAAACCCGTTTTTCCGGCGAAATCGCGTTTTTCCGGCGGCTTTCCGGCAATGACGGCGCCGGAAAGTGGTACAAGGTTAAAGGGGGGATGTCAGGGAATGTTCTGACATTCCTGACCTAACCCTAGTTCGCTAAGGAATAACTAGCGAATTAGAGGTAATTCGACAGCTGATTCGCTAAGGAAAGATTAACGAACTAGCTGTAGTTCGTATCCAATTCGTTAAGGGAAAAGGGTAACGAATTACCCTTGATTCGTTATGACCAGTTCGTTAAAGGAGATAACGAATTAGAAGGTCCAATTCGCTACTTGGACTGGTTCGCTACATGGACTGATTCGTTAATAGTCCAGTTAGTTAAAAGTCTAATTCGTGTAAGTAACCAGATCGTTAAAGGTTCCAATTCGTTACAAGAACCAGTTCGTCATGGCAAGTCAGTTCGTTAAGGATAAGTAACGAATTAGAAGTTTAACATAATGACAGAATGGTCCCTGGACTTAGAAAAGAATGATTTAATTACAAATAAGCCCTTAAACTTTTAAGTAGCATATAATTCAATGATTCAAAATGCTAATGGAAAAGGTGTTAAGACAGTTAATGAAAATAAAATTTTTCCAAGCTGACCTGGCAGCTTAACCCCAGCCAGGGGCTCTGCCCCTTGGACCCCGCTGGGCTGCCGCCCCTAGAACCCCGCTGCCAGGGGGCTGCCCCTGGACCCCCGTTCGTTGAGGGTAATGATTAAACTAGAAAGACGATATGTGTAGTGATAGTTTATTGATACGTATAATTATTATACAGTTAGTCGTGCACAGCTCAAGAAGGGAATAACCGTAAACGGTGAACGCGACCGCATTGAGGTGAGTTTCTAGCCCCACTTCGTTGTTATGTTTTCGGGGCTGTGTGCATACTCGATGTGATAGTTAATACAATTATCTTAAGTGGTAGGTGTATGCCTTGTATGATTTATGTATGATGATTGTTTGACGGTGCGTGAACGATCTTCGGATATTGCATGTACCGTCAGGTGGTAGTTAAGATATGATTGATAAGTATGATGAAAGATATGATGTATGTATGAATATACGATGTATGCATAATGTATGTATGTTATGATGATGGTACGTGAACGCTCTTCGGAGATCGCATGTATTGTCAAGGAAAGTATGTATGAACAGGTACGGTACAGTTACACGAAACAAAGGGACCAGACCCTAATAATATCTGTGATGTTAGGAACCAGACCCTTAGAATATCTGTGATGTTAGGGACCAGACCCTTATAATATCTGTGATGTTAGGGACCAGACCCTTATAATATCTGTGATGTTAGGGACCAGACCCTTATAATATCTGTGAGGTTATAAGGCGAAAGGCTCTTTAAAAAGTATGATTATGTATGTAAAGAAAGTATGAAGGTAAGAATGAAAGTATATGCACTTATGTGTGTATGAAAGAAAGTTAAGAGGTTAAGTATGAAATGTAAGAGGGTATTGTATAATTATGTGATTAACTAGAACTCACTCAGCGTAGCTGACTTTTAGTATGCACGCAGGTAAGTAGAATGAGGCATGTAGCTTGAGGAGGACACATGGCAGAGTTGGACGAAGCTGGCATCTGAAGATTTTGCTATGATGTTTTATTTTAAAATACTATGTTTTGTTTTTAAATGACTATGAATGCTCGATAAGACAAGAATTATGGTTATGGAATGTAATGGTTTGAATGTTTTTAATGTTCCGCGAATGTTTTAATTAACTCTGATATTTAGAACTGCGTTTAT
The DNA here is from genome assembly GCF_021521415.1 of Bidens hawaiensis. NCBI lineage: Eukaryota > Viridiplantae > Streptophyta > Magnoliopsida > Asterales > Asteraceae > Bidens > Bidens hawaiensis. The sequence goes on along the minus strand of NW_027493474.1, from coordinate 249,457 downwards.
GAGTAAATCTAACACGAAAGTAGGGCTACCAGTAACGGGGCCTTACACACCTGTATATGAAATTTGTTTTCATAAACGCTTATTTTCGGAATTTCCCCACAGGAAAAAGGTTAAATCGCCTTCATTGTGTATTTTACTATTTTCAAGCGTATGCAATTCTATCTTACCCTTTTAATAAAAGAAAATGATTGCGACACGTGTCGTTTGTGGTTAAACTTTACAACTTTTTCCGTTCAAAACTAAGATCTTAATTGACCCTAAAATATGTCATAGATCAACAATTATTCATTTTCCTTTTATATTCTATTTATATTATATCTATACATTTTTATAAAAATAAATATTAATATATTATTTTCTTATATATTCCAAAATACTTGGTGAAATCCAAAAATCAACAAATAACCATTTTTGTTAAAGATCGAAGAGAATAATTTTAAATGTTATCATTAACATATTATACATGTATTTTGTTGAAAATTGTAAAGAAAAATAAAAATCAAATATGCTTTCACTTTCATTGCAATTTTTTAATCGTTAAATTACGAAATATATGCTTAAAAGTCGATTTATTTTTTAAAATCAAACAATTTGTCTATTATTATTATTATTATAAATTGGTATATAAATTTGAAAATCTACCTATTCTAATAAAGTAAAATAATTGTAGACACGTGTCGGTTTGTGACTAATCCTCACAATTTTTTCCCTCCAAAACTAATATACGGCATATATCAATAATTATTTACTTTTCTTTTACACTCCATTTATATTATATCTATAGTATGATTAAATTATTCACTTTTCTTCAAACTCTATTTATATTACATCTATACACTTTTAGAAAAATAAATATTACATATTATACTACTATACATTGTTAAAATACATTTCACAACATAATTGGTAAAATCTAAAAAACAACAACAAACCGTGTTTGTTAAATATTTAAAAGAATATAATTTTAAATGTTATCATTAATATATTATATTATGTATATTGTTGAAGATTGTAAATAATAAAAAAAAAGTTCTAATATGCTTTCAATTTACGAAGTAATTTTTTTATTAATTAAATTATAAATATATTTTTAAAATTTGATTCATTTTTTAAAAATAAATCCATTTATCTATTGGTTTTCTATACATTGTCATATAAATTTATGAATTATAAATATATTATTTAAATCTAGCTATTTATTTTTTCTGTTAATTAAGTAAACTATACATATATGTGCTAAATTGTAAGGATAGTATATACTATATACCAATCACTTTCAAATATAATAAAGTTTATCAAATTTAGTTTCTTGGGTTTTTTTATCAAGGATCGCTTCGGGTTTTGTGGAACTTAAATTTGATTGGTACGGGTTAAAATTTGGTAAACAAATCGTTTGGTACAAATTAACTACATTTGGCTCAAATTTGTTAGGGGTAAAAATTGGGTAATGTGAATATTTTTAAAAATTTGAGAATTCAAATAGATTTATCGTCAAACGTGTTACGGGTTAAAAGTTTTGACTTGAAAATGTAAACAAATGAAAGTTAGAATTTTAAATGTGATTGAGTTTCGAATTTATTTTTAAGAACATTTTTAGAAATAGTTAAAAGACTCGAGATTTTGTACATTGAGTATTTTTCTCATAACTATTAAAATTTAAGAAAAAATGATAAGCACTCTCGGCATGCCACTTCCAGGCCTATCAATGCTTATAATTTTTATCTAATTAGAAATATTTGTGTCACTATTGACTTTTCCTTGTGATCAGAATGTTGCATGTGAAGCATGTTGTACAAAATTATGCTTAAGTGAATCAAAACATTCACAAAATTGAACATGTTAACATGTTATTATTTTGTCAATTGGCAAAGTCGAGAAGCCCATCAAACTTATCAAAATATTTTTCATGGTGTAGCTCAAAACTATTATCATATGAGAAGTATTCTTCGAAATTGGTTCATTACCAAATTTATTTCAATTATAAATATAAGATAATGAGAATAAATTTTCAATACATAGAGTGTTCTTGGATATGTTTTTGCATATGCAATATTTTTTTTTATTAAGTTCTTTTTTTTTGGAAAAAATCATTTTGTGATATAAATAAAATCAATTTATGTATAATGATACAAGCAAAGATGTAATACATTTTTCTATATACATTAAGTATTGTTTTATTTGTAACTTAATTATTTAAATTATCCCGTGTTTTACACGGGCGCTAAAACTAGTTATGAATATATGCTTTAAATATATTCATTTATTTTTTTAGTTGATTTAGTAAACTATATATATGTTAAAATGTAAGAATATTATACGCCAATCACTTCCATATATAACAAAGTTTATCATATTTAATTTCTTGGTATTTTTTTATTAAGAATTGTTTTGAATTTTTTGTTGAGCTTAAATTTGATTTTTACGAGTCAAAAGTTGGTAAATAAATTGTTTGGTATAAGTTAACTACATTTGGTTCAAAATTTGTCACAGGTCAAAAATTGGAAATTTGAGTATTTTTAAATGTGAGAATGCAAATAGATTTATCGTCAAATTTGTTACGGGTTCAAAGTGTTGACTTGAAAATGGCTAACGAATGAAAGCTCGAATTTTAAACATGATTCAGGTTTCAAATTTATTTTCAATGGCATTTTTGGATATAATCAAAAGGTTCGGAATTTGACAATTAACTCTTTTCCCCTCGACTATTAAAATTTAAGAAAATCTAGCAAACACTTCCGACATGCCACCCCTAGGCATATCAATGCTTCTAACTTTTATCAAATTTGAAACATTTGTGTCAGCATTAACTTTTCCTTCAATGGTGATCAGAACTTTTTATGGGAAGCATGTCATGCAAAACTATGATCAAATGAAGCAAAATAGTCACAAAATTGAATGGGTTAACATGTTATTTTTATGTTGTCATTATGGCAAATTAGAGAAGCCCCCTGAAACTTATCAAAATCTTTTTCATGATGTAGCTCAGAAAAACATATAGTTCTTGAACAACATCCGTCGTTACAATTTAATGTTCTATTTTCCTTCCATGAGTGGCAAATTGATAAATATACCATTAAAGGTAACGCTACATCTGTATTTAGGCTAAGTGGTCAGAACTACTGTTGTATGAGAAGTCTTCTTTATGAAATGAGTTCATAACCTAAATTCTTTCAATTATACATATATGATGCTGAGAAGGAAATTTTCAATAGAAAGAGCGTTCTCGTGTACGTTTTTGTACGTGCATTTTTTTATTAAGTTCATTAAGTGATATGAATACAATCAATTTATGTACACATAGTATAGATATAAGCACAAATGTAATACATTTTTCGATATAAGTTATGTAATTATTTGCTTTACTGGTAATCTTATAATTTGGATCATCATATGTGTTACACGGGCTCTAAAGCTAGTATGTTATATTTTACATCTAGTATTAATACTTCTATTTATTTTAAGGGGAAGGTTCATGTGGATTTTAATCTTAACATGAGAACGTAGAAAATAATAATAATTTATAAAAAAAATGAGAACGTAAGAAACAATACCAACTACAATACCAATCTAAATAAACAATGATTTATAATAACAAAGAAAAAACCTAAAAAATACAACAAAATAATCAAAATCTAAAACAAAATAATAACAACAAATACCAGCATATGCTTATAACAACAAAAGAAAAAATCTAATAATAACAACAAAAAATAAATCAGTAAATACTTATAACGTCTCATAATTGTGACAATCGTCAATTCCAGGTTAACTCCGTTAACTCAACTCCGTCAATTCAAACTTTAAGATCGTTGAATCTATAACGCACACTTCATTGCATTTAAACTAGGGTTTAAATGACGCTTAACACTCACTACATGGGTAGTCTTTCGGGATTTGCACCGAAACGCAAACGAGTTGACGCAAACGATTGATAAATAAACGATAAACGTAAAAACAATAATTATGTGATTATTATGTGTTAGGATTATGTGCTATGTGATAAAACTATGGTCATGTTAACTTATTGGGCAAGTATGATGGAATGTTCTAGAAAAACAACACTTGGAAAGAAGAGGGACTAGAGTGTAACTTGTATTATTATAAATACATCACTAATAAACAAACCCTAACTTATTATTAACCTACAACCCTAAATCGGCTCTCTCTCCCTCTCTTGATCCACGGCTGCCGTCCACCTTCATCACACACACACACATCAATCAAGAGATTAATCCAAGAACTAGGTGCTAGGAAGGTATACTTGATCATCTCTTACCTCCTTGTTGTGTAATTTTGATGTTTAATGGGTTGTATGTAAACCCTAACTCAGCCGATTATATGTATGTATGTGATCAATATGATAGTTGTTAGTTGGATAATAGATTGATAACTAGATTGATGTTGTTGCATGATTGATTGTTGTTCTTGATTTGAATTAAAACACAAACCCTAATCTTGTATGTATGGTGTGATTGATATGCATGGATAGTAGTTATAGTGTCTAGAGGGTTATATGGATGCATAATAGTTCATAGATTGTTATTTTGTTGAGTTTTGATGTGAACAGATTCTGGACAGAATGTATATACGATGTTTAACTGACTGTAACGAAGTGTAAACGTGAAAATTGATTGAGATTGTGGGTACTGCAGTAAACTAGGTTGAGTCTAGTTTCTATAAAGTATAAATTCGTAATTTTTGGATAAGTGGAAGTATACTTTTATGATTTTACAAAAACGTGATGCAAAGCTGAGCTGTTAGACCTGCTGTTAGGTTATATTGTAAATTCTATATCTCATGAACTACGAGGCCAATTGGGTTGGTTCCACTTCTGGAAGTTGACTCACTGAGTTAGGAACCAAACCCAAGTGGTCTTGCATTTATTGGATTTTTCGTTTACCGGGAATTGCAAATAACATTCTGTTGTGCATGAATCTGACTGATATGAGTTTACTGTAGTGTTTTGATCATTATGAGAAATCTATATGGAATAAAAATAATATAAAATATGTTCTGGAAACCTAAGACATGTATGTTTCAGTGGTGATTTTTGGTGAATTAATTGAGATGATATGATCGGTGAAATAGTACAATCTTTCAAGTAGAAATTCTGTCACAATGAAACTAGCTGCTGAGTTGTATAGGAATGCATGAAATATGATAGTTTTTATATAATTGTGGTATTTTGACCAAAATACCCTTGCGGGGAATAATTGCTAGTTGATTGCCATGAATTGACCAAATTGCCCTTATGGGGAATAATAGTTAGTTAGTCTTTGTTTGTTGACCAAAATGCCCTTACGGGAATAATTGCTTGTAAGTATGTTATTAATACATGACACGAAAGTAATTGCTCACTCGTGTATCGTATCACAATTGTACTTGTTTAAATCACACACGGTTCACAAACGAAACACGAAACATGATACGTGCATAGGTATTGTGTGCCGAGTCTAGAGACTCGTTAAACGTTCCGATACTTAGAAAATCTCTTTGTTATTTTAGAACGCTAGAGAGTTTTCTACGACGCGCATCACTCGGTGATCTAATTTGGAATATTCTTCGCAAACAGTGAGTTCACTTACCCCGCTCTTTGAACTGTTTTCAAACGTTTTTCACTTGGGGGAGATAACATACTCCGATAAACGCATTTTTGAGATAAACACATATTTAAGATTTTGTTATAAATTATATATATCACTTGTAGAGGCTAAGCGGCACGTAACCCTTGAAGTCCCACGCATCGAACCGGTTAATATTTGGAATAGCGAGTCACTGTTGAGTAGTACTACTGGGTTTGACAAACCCCACCCGACGCTAAGCTCAACTGGAGGTTGAGTGGGTGTAATTTTGGCTAACACTTACCATGGTCTGGGTTGACCTGGTGACGGGCACTTGATAAACAGTCAGCTTCGGTCTCGAACCACTTAGTAATACTTGTTGTATAGATTAGCTACCTATCGATATATAATTTGACATAACATTATCTGGTAACGCTTAAACGCTGTAACATGGTTACACACTTAAACGCTGTAACGTGGTTACACACTTAAACGCTGTAACGTGGTTACACACTTAAACGCTGTAACGTGGTTACACACTTAAACGCTGTAACGTGGTTACACACTTAAACGCCGTAACGTGGTTACGCAAAACTTTTAAACGCCGTAACGTGGTTACGCAAAACACTTAACGAAAACGCTGAACTCAAACGCTAAACGATTTGTCTTATATAACTTGTGAACTCACCAACCTCGTGTTGACCCCTTTTAGTATGTTATTCTCAGGTAGCCGAGGCGGGCGCGCGGTTTAGGAGCATGCATTAATTGTTAAACATCTTACTCTGCAAACTTAATTTTAACATTTACATTTGGTTTTAAGTCGTCCTGCGTGACGCAACTTTTGAATTAAGGTTTTACGCTTCCGCACTTATTTTTCATTTAAACGTTTTCTTTGGTTTGGTTATAACTAATGATTCCGATCCTGCCAGTTCACACCCTCTGACGGTAAAACTCCGTTAGTGGATTTTGAGGGTGTGACAGATTGGTATCAGAGCCATTGGTTATAGCGAACTAGAAAGCTGCATGCATACTAGACTATAACCGCGACGACCCATTAGTTATAATAATACGCACTGCATAGGTTTGTGTAGTCTTGTAATCTTATCTCTTACCTCTTTCGCTCATACGCGCGCGCATACACGGCTTACCTGTAGGGATGTCGACGCCACCCTCATCATCATCCGATTCGATGACGCATGCTCACGGGAAGGAACCGCAGTTACCTACTGCCTCGCCACCCCGCGTAGTCCCGGAACTCGAAGCTCCTGCACCGAAGAGGTACCGCCTATCCGGAGGCTTGTATGACAACGTCGTTAGCTGGGAATGGTACCCCAACATGATTAGACGTATGGTCTACCGTGAACAAGTTCCCCCATTGCCACACCCGAACCACCCTGCTTATCCCAACACCCTACCACCCATAACCGAACCTGTAGAGAGAGTTCTCGCAGCCGTTGTTTCATGTTTGGAGCGTGATGTGGGTTACATGCGCTACACGAGAGAGAACGTTTCCAGATTGTTAAAAGACGAAACCGAGACTAAGGAGGAGATTGCCCGCATGGCGGCGGCAATGAAGGATATGCAAGGGGCTAGTGATCAACAAACGAAGGTTATGATGAAGATGCAAGCCGAAATGATAGACTTGAAAGAGCAACTCCAAGAAGCAAGGACCCGAACCGAAATAGCGTTAGAGCGTTGCGATATCCTACAAATGCAGATTGCTCAGAACGCAGCCGACCCTGAGGCAGAGCCTGAGGCCGAGCCTGGGGCAGAGCCTGAAGTAGAACCTGAAGAAGATCCCGAAGAGGAGCCTGAGGAGGATCCCGAGGAAGATCCCGAGGAGGAACCCGAAGGAGAACCGGAGGAAGAACCGGCTGAGCCAGAGGCACACTCAGAGGTGTCCCCAGACGATGTGCAGATGTGCAAATTCTTGGATTGGAACTGGCTAACGCGATGAACTGGGAGGAGTTCAAGAACATGATGCGAGAGGAGTACTGTCCGAGAGAAGAGATTTCGAAGTTAGAGTCAGAATTTTGGTCGCTGAAGATGGTGGGCTCAGAAATTGAAGCCTACACTACTCGTTCTCACGAGTTGGCTGTGATGTGTCCGCCGATGGTGGATCCGCCGAGTAAGAGGATTGAAATGTACATTGAAGGGTTAGCACCGCAGATTCAGGGCATGGTGACGTCTTCCAGACCAGCCACGATCCAACAAGCGATCCGTTTAGCTCACAAACTGACGGATCAGGCTGTGACCCAAGGTGCGTTACCACCTAGGGGTTCGACCACTAAAGCCCGTGACAACCCGAGTAATGACCACGTCAGCAACAGTAACAACAACAGCAACCCGAACAGCGGGAAGAGAAAGTTCGACAACACCAGATCTTCATCCTCAAACCTCCCACCGCAACACCACTACCGTAAGCCCGAATTTACTCGGAGTTTCAACACTCAGAATCACAACAACAACAACAACGGTAGCGGGCAGGTTTCGAGCGGATATGTTGGGAAGTATCCAAAGTGCAACAGGTGCAACTTTCATCATGTTGGTCAGTGTGACCGCGTCAAGTGTCAAAGATGTGGAAAGATAGGTCACCTAGCGAAGGACTGTAGAGGAGACCTTGCGGCAAAGGGTGCTCCTAAACAACCGATGACGACTAAGGGATGTTTTGAATGTGGACAGGAAGGTCATTTCCGGAAGGATTGCCCCAAGCTGAAACATAATGACAACAATGGGGGCAATGGAAGTGGCAGTAACGGTGGAGGAAATGGCAAAGGAAGAGCGTTTGTGATTGGATCGGGTCAAGCCCGCAATGATCCGCATGTGGTGTCCGGTAAGTTCCCTGTAAACGATTATTTTGCTTCTATTTTGTTTGACACTGGAGCTGATAGGAGTTTTGTGTCGAAAGCCTTTAGCCAACTTTTAGACCTTACTCCAACCCCGTTAGACGCTAAGTTTCCTGTTGAATTAGCTAATGGTAAAACTGTAGTAACAACTCATATACTTGCGGGATGTAAGTTGGAACTGTCAGGTCATGTTTTTGACATCGACCTTATTCCTTTTACGCTTAGTAGTTTCGATGTCGTTGTCGGCATGGACTGGTTATCCGAGAACTGAGCGGAGATTATATGCCATGATAAAATAGTCCATATTACCACCCCTTCCGGCGAGATCATTTCGGTCCGAGGCGAGAGAAGCGGCATGACCAACAGCATCATCACCCTTATGAAAGCACAGAAGTATCTACGAAAGGGTCATCCGGCAATTTTGGCGCAGATTGTTGAGAAACCCGCGGAGGAGAAACGAATTGAAGACATACCGGTTGTGCGAGACTTTCCGGAAGTTTTCCCGGAGGATTTGCCCGGACTCCCTCCTATTCGTCAAGTCGAATTCCAAATCGAGTTGACACCCGGTGCAGCACCCATAGCACGAGCCCCGTATCGACTCGCACCGGCGGAACTTCAGGAGTTGTCCACTCAGTTGCAAGATTTGTTGGATAAGGGTTTTATCCGACCTAGCTCATCGCCATGGGGAGCCCCTGTCTTGTTTGTCCGAAAGAAAGACGGGACTTTTCGGATGTGCATCGACTACCGGGAGTTGAACAAGGTGACGGTCAAGAACCGTTATCCTTTACCCCGAATTGATGATTTATTTGACCAGCTTCAGGGATCGAGTTACTACTCGAAGATCGATCTACGATCCGGTTACCACCAGTTGAGAGTGCGCGAAGAAGATATTTCAAAGACGGCTTTCAGAACACGGTATGGTCACTACGAGTTCTCGGTTATGCCTTTTGGCCTAACCAACGCGCCAGCCGTATTTATGGATCTCATGAATCGAGTATGCAAGGCGTACCTCGACAAGTTCGTGATTGTTTTCATCGATGATATTCTTGTCTACTCCAAGAACGAGACTGACCACGAAGAGCACTTAAGGATAATTCTGGAACTACTGAAGAAGGAACAACTGTATGCTAAAGTCTCGAAATGTGAATTTTGGCTTCGCGAGGTTCACTTTTTAGGACATGTGATCAACGAGAATGGTATCCATGTCGATCCCGGTAAGGTAGAGGCCATCAAAAACTGGGAAGCACCTAAGACTCCGACTGAAGTGCGACAATTCCTAGGACTGGCCGGCTACTATCGGCGTTTCATCGAGGGATTTTCAAAGATTGCTCAACCCCTCACCGCTTTGACTCGCAAGGGCACTAAGTACAACTGGGGTGACGCGCAAGAATCCGCTTTCCAACTATTGAAAACCAAGCTTTGTAGCGCCCCTATTTTAGCCCTCCCCGAGGGAACGGAAAATTTTGAGGTACACTGTGACGCATCTATACAAGGTCTCGGTTGTGTGCTGATGCAACTCGAGAAGGTTATAGCCTACGCCTCTAGACAACTACGGGTTCACGAGAAGAACTACACGACCCATGATTTGGAACTCGGAGCTGTGGTGTTTGCTCTTAAGATATGGAGGCATTACTTGTACGGTACCAAGTTTACCATTTACACCGACCACAAGAGTCTCCAACATATCTACGATCAGAAAGAGCTGAACATGCGACAGCGTCGTTGGGTCGAGCTGCTTAAAGATTATGATTATGCCATCAAGTACCACCCTGGCAAGGCCAATGTGGTGGCCGACGCCCTCAGCAGGAAAGAAACAGATAAACCCAGACGAGTGAGAGCATTGCAACTCACGATTCATGCCAGCTTACCCGATCAGATTCGCGATGCGCAACTGGAAGCGTTGAAAGATGATAATCTTCCATCGGAACTCATGCGGGGCATGAGCAAGCAACTTGAAACCAGATCGGACGGGGTCCGATATTTTGAGAACCGGATTTGGGTTCCACGATACGGAGAGTTGAGAACTCTAGTGATGGACGAAGCTCACAAGTCCCGATATTCTATCCACCCTGGCTCAGATAAAATGTATCATGATTTAAAGGCACTTTACTGGTGGCCGAACATGAAAGCCGACATTGCCACCTACGTGAGCAAATGCTTGACTTGTGCCAGAGTCAAGATTGAATACCAGAAACCATCTGGTCTACTGCAACAACCGGAACTCCCAATGTGGAAATGGGAGCACATCTCAATGGATTTTATTACGGGTTTGCCTAAGACACCGACGGGATGCGATACCATCTGGGTGATCGTTGACCGGTTGACTAAATCGGCACATTTCCTAGCGATTAAGGAAACGGACAAAATGGAAAGACTGACTCGAGTATACATGAAAGAAGTGGTGTCTAGACACGGAGTGCCTGTCTCGATCATTTCCGATCGAGATTCTCGTTTTACCTCACACTTTTGGAAGTCGCTGCAAAGCGCACTGGGCACACGTCTCGATATGAGTACAGCATACCATCCTCAGACGGATGGGCAAAGTGAACGGACTATTCAGACCCTGGAGGATATGTTGCGTGCATGCGTCTTAGATTTCGGAAAGAGTTGGGAACCCCACTTACCCTTGGTAGAGTTTTCGTATAATAACAGCTACCACGCAAGTATTAAGGCAGCGCCGTTTGAAGCGCTGTACGGACGGAAGTGTCGATCACCACTCTGCTGGGCAGAGGTGGGTGACAGCCAAATCACTGGTCCAGAACTGGTACTCGAAACCTCGGAAAAGATTGTTCAAATCCGAAATCGCATGGCAGCAGCACGGGATCGCCAAAAGAGTTACGCCGACAAGCGCCGAAAACCTCTCGAATTTAAAGTGAACGATCGGGTGTTACTCAAAGTCTCACCTTGGAAAGGTGTAGTTCGCTTTGGTAAGCGAAACAAACTCAACCCACGGTATGTTGGTCCGTACCGGATAACTGAGCGCATTGGTCCGGTGGCGTACCGACTGGACCTACCAACAAAACTCAGTGGCGTACACGATGTATTCCACGTATCAAATTTGAAGAAATGCCTATCTGATGAAACCCAAGTAGTCCCTTTGGAGGAACTGCAAGTTGATGAACAGTTACGGTTCATTGAGGAACCAGTCGAAGTTTTGGATTGGGAAACCAAAACACTCAAACACAGCAAAATTCCAATCGTTAAGGTTCGTTGGAACTCGAGACGTGGACCGGAGTTCACGTGGGAACGCGAGGATCAAATGATGAAAAAGTATCCTCGCCTTTTTGAAGGGCTAACCAAACACCGAAAACCGCGAAACCCGGCAAACCGTCAAACATCACCGAAGGTATGAATTAAATTTCGGGACGAAATTTCTTTCTACTAGGGGATGATATGACAAACTGAAATTTTTCTTCTTACTCTTTCAGACTCTCATCACGACTTGACTCAAATTTTCGGGACGAAAATTCTTTAACAAGGGAATGATGTGACAATCGTCAATTCCAGGTTAACTCCGTTAACTCAACTCCGTCAATTCAAACTTTAAGATCGTTGAATCTATAACGCACACTTCATTGCATTTAAACTAGGGTTTAAATGACGCTTAACACTCACTACATGGGTAGTCTTTCGGGATTTGCACCGAAACGCAAACGAGTTGACGCAAACGATTGATAAATAAACGATAAACGTAAAAACAATAATTATGTGATTATTATGTGTTAGGATTATGTGCTATGTGATAAAACTATGGTCATGTTAACTTATTGGGCAAGTATGATGGAATGTTCTAGAAAAACAACACTTGGAAAGAAGAGGGACTAGAGTGTAACTTGTATTATTATAAATACATCACTAATAAACAAACCCTAACTTATTATTAACCTACAACCCTAAATCGGCTCTCTCTCCCTCTCTTGATCCACGGCTGCCGTCCACCTTCATCACACACACACACATCAATCAAGAGATTAATCCAAGAACTAGGTGCTAGGAAGGTATACTTGATCATCTCTTACCTCCTTGTTGTGTAATTTTGATGTTTAATGGGTTGTATGTAAACCCTAACTCAGCCGATTATATGTATGTATGTGATCAATATGATAGTTGTTAGTTGGATAATAGATTGATAACTAGATTGATGTTGTTGCATGATTGATTGTTGTTCTTGATTTGAATTAAAACACAAACCCTAATCTTGTATGTATGGTGTGATTGATATGCATGGATAGTAGTTATAGTGTCTAGAGGGTTATATGGATGCATAATAGTTCATAGATTGTTATTTTGTTGAGTTTTGATGTGAACAGATTCTGGACAGAATGTATATACGATGTTTAACTGACTGTAACGAAGTGTAAACGTGAAAATTGATTGAGATTGTGGGTACTGCAGTAAACTAGGTTGAGTCTAGTTTCTATAAAGTATAAATTCGTAATTTTTGGATAAGTGGAAGTATACTTTTATGATTTTACAAAAACGTGATGCAAAGCTGAGCTGTTAGACCTGCTGTTAGGTTATATTGTAAATTCTATATCTCATGAACTACGAGGCCAATTGGGTTGGTTCCACTTCTGGAAGTTGACTCACTGAGTTAGGAACCAAACCCAAGTGGTCTTGCATTTATTGGATTTTTCGTTTACCGGGAATTGCAAATAACATTCTGTTGTGCATGAATCTGACTGATATGAGTTTACTGTAGTGTTTTGATCATTATGAGAAATCTATATGGAATAAAAATAATATAAAATATGTTCTGGAAACCTAAGACATGTATGTTTCAGTGGTGATTTTTGGTGAATTAATTGAGATGATATGATCGGTGAAATAGTACAATCTTTCAAGTAGAAATTCTGTCACAATGAAACTAGCTGCTGAGTTGTATAGGAATGCATGAAATATGATAGTTTTTATATAATTGTGGTATTTTGACCAAAATACCCTTGCGGGGAATAATTGCTAGTTGATTGCCATGAATTGACCAAATTGCCCTTATGGGGAATAATAGTTAGTTAGTCTTTGTTTGTTGACCAAAATGCCCTTACGGGAATAATTGCTTGTAAGTATGTTATTAATACATGACACGAAAGTAATTGCTCACTCGTGTATCGTATCACAATTGTACTTGTTTAAATCACACACGGTTCACAAACGAAACACGAAACATGATACGTGCATAGGTATTGTGTGCCGAGTCTAGAGACTCGTTAAACGTTCCGATACTTAGAAAATCTCTTTGTTATTTTAGAACGCTAGAGAGTTTTCTACGACGCGCATCACTCGGTGATCTAATTTGGAATATTCTTCGCAAACAGTGAGTTCACTTACCCCGCTCTTTGAACTGTTTTCAAACGTTTTTCACTTGGGGGAGATAACATACTCCGATAAACGCATTTTTGAGATAAACACATATTTAAGATTTTGTTATAAATTATATATATCACTTGTAGAGGCTAAGCGGCACGTAACCCTTGAAGTCCCACGCATCGAACCGGTTAATATTTGGAATAGCGAGTCACTGTTGAGTAGTACTACTGGGTTTGACAAACCCCACCCGACGCTAAGCTCAACTGGAGGTTGAGTGGGTGTAATTTTGGCTAACACTTACCATGGTCTGGGTTGACCTGGTGACGGGCACTTGATAAACAGTCAGCTTCGGTCTCGAACCACTTAGTAATACTTGTTGTATAGATTAGCTACCTATCGATATATAATTTGACATAACATTATCTGGTAACGCTTAAACGCTGTAACATGGTTACACACTTAAACGCTGTAACGTGGTTACACACTTAAACGCTGTAACGTGGTTACACACTTAAACGCTGTAACGTGGTTACACACTTAAACGCTGTAACGTGGTTACACACTTAAACGCCGTAACGTGGTTACGCAAAACTTTTAAACGCCGTAACGTGGTTACGCAAAGCACTTAACGAAAACGCTGAACTCAAACGCTAAACGATTTGTCTTATATAACTTGTGAACTCACCAACCTCGTGTTGACCCCTTTTAGTATGTTATTCTCAGGTAGCCGAGGCGGGCGCGCGGTTTAGGAGCATGCATTAATTGTTAAACATCTTACTCTGCAAACTTAATTTTAACATTTACATTTGGTTTTAAGTCGTCCTGCGTGACGCAACTTTTGAATTAAGGTTTTACGCTTCCGCACTTATTTTTCATTTAAACGTTTTCTTTGGTTTGGTTATAACTAATGATTCCGATCCTGCCAGTTCACACCCTCTGACGGTAAAACTCCGTTAGTGGATTTTGAGGGTGTGACAATAATTGAAAACTAGCAAATATGAACAAAAAATAACAACAAACACCTATAAAAATAAACCTAATAATAACAACAAATTGGTTCTCACTGTTTTCATGTTAAAAATAAAATGTATTTGATCTTGTTTCTTTATTTTAATACATGTTATAGTATATATTTATATAAGAAATTTTATTTTTGTCTATATTACTAAAACAGTCCTAAAACAATACAACAGTTTTTGGTGCTTTTTTGACGTGATTTTGTGTTGGGGGGGGGGTCTTGCTTGCCCTACCCTCATTCGGCTTTCTGCAAGGGAATCCCGCTCAGTACTTCTTAGAGGTGGTCTTCTCTGTGTCCTTCTTAGATGGTATCCTCTCTGTCCTTCCCCTTTTCCCTACTCAAGAACCCCTAAAGCACCACCAGGCCTGCAGCTTATTAACGTTTAACCACTAGTACAACGATGGTAAGGTTTTAAATCATAATTCTACATATATGGACAATTAGGTAGCGTTTGGTAGGCAGGAATGAATGGTGAAATGGATGACCCATTGCAAGGGAATGAAGAGAAGTGTATTTGGTTGATCAAAGGAATGGAATGGCCCATTACCTAGTCCATTTCATTCCCTCTAAAACATCTCAAATTCATTCCATCCATACCCCCCATGTTTTTTTTCATCCCATTCCCCCTTTCACCCTACATCACTTCTACCAGCCTCCCACCACCACCATCCACCACCATCAACACCCACCAACACCAGCACCAACCACCGCTGTCGCTGCCACCAACCACTACCATCGCCGTTACCGCCGCCGCCACCCACCACCACCAACCATCGGCATCAGTGACAGCCGCGCCACCACCGCTGCCCGCCACCACCATTAACCATCTCCCCCGCCACTCACCACCACCACAACATTCTGTTCATTACCCACCGTCACCACCACTGCCACCTCCACCGCTACCGCCACCACCCACCCCAACACCACCACCAACGTCCAACGACCATTATCTCCTGTCGCACACCATCACCAGCCACCGCCAACCACCATCACCACCCACCAATGCCACTATCGCCACCTACCGCCACTCATCACCATTTTAATTTTATTTTTTTCTTTTTTTCCTACCTATCAAACAACGCAAAGTAATGATTTATTTTATTCCTATGTGGTAAACAAACATCTCATTGGAATGGTAATAACCCATTTCATTCATTTGTCCATTCCATTCCGTCGTTCATTCCATTACCTCATACCAAACATACACTTAGTCTCATCAAGAAGAAAACAAAGATATGTATCTTGCTGATTCCGTAATCAAACATTTAAAACCTCGTTTTCATATGGGGAATACACATTATTATTTGAATTCGTTTAATCCTCAAAAAAGGTTGAGCCGAATCTAACATGATTTAGCATCAAGAAGATTTAGCAGGTGGTTCATGTCGTGAAATAGATGTAAATGGTGAAGTTTGGATTTTTAGTGCCTGGGAACACGATTGTATTTATGTGAAATCGAGTAAGAAGAAATATAACATTGGTATACAAGAAGTTTAGGTAAAATGAAATTATGTTTTGAGTGAGAAAGACAAGGATAAAATTGTTATAAATAAAAGAGAATTAATTTATTATGTACCCTTACAAACAATAAAAATATTATATATGTCCAACCAAAACTACACATATATCATATATACCCAGTGTTAATAAATTGACCATTATACCCATTACCATTTGTTTATATCCTACTTTACAATTTATGATTTTGATTGACACATAGATAATTTTATCACCTTACATCTCATGTAAAATTTGCAAATTGCATTACATAATCACAATTCCTAATTGTTCATAGCATTTGATCGTTTGTTATGTAACTACAATTCATAGCACACTTGAGGACAATTGAATGAAAATTCAAAATTGGAATTGGGTATATGGGAAGTTCAAGAATCTCGATGACAAATTTCTACATAATTTGCCAACTCAAAATTCACAATTTTAATATAATCAATTAGATACTTTTAATCAAATTAGACAAAACTGGAAATGGGTATGTGAAAAATTCAAGAACTGTGACAAAATTTTACTTCTTTTTTATTGCACATTATTGTGACCAAATTTAAGACCGGGTAGGGTTTCCAGGTACTGGTTTTTATTTCTAGAGTTGGATCCAAAAACAACTCAAACAGAGTACCAATCTATCCAAATTGTGTATCAAGAACAAACAGATGCAAGCAATTGCCAAGAACGAGAGCGATGGAGCAAGAGATTCCACCGAATCAATACCCATTTAAAATAAGGTTTTATAAAAAAGAAAATAAGAATAAAATGGTCATTTATCAGACTACTGACAATGAACTGGGTATATATAATATTATAATTATTTTGTAAGGGTATATATGGTATTTTTATTTTTTGCATGGGTATTTATGATATTTTCCTTGTTTGTAAGGGTATATATAAAATTGTCCATTGATGGTGCTTAGAGCATGAATGTATTTACACTATGTTCCCGAGTTTCATTTAACAAGAGAAAAGAAAAGGAAAATAAATGAAAAGAAAAGAAAACTGTGATTTCATTTTGTGTTCCCGAGTTTAAATGAAAGAAAAGGAAATAAAACATTTTATGTGTTCTTGAGATAGATGGAAAAGAAAATAAAGTTGCAATTTCTTCCCTAGCCGAGTGTGAACGATTACCCTTTGATTTACCATAAGCAAAAGAAGAATTTTTTATTATTATACCCTTAGAGAAAGTTAAATAAAAAAACACTCCAACATGCCAAAAAGATTATGTTTACTTGTGGATATTTGTTAACATCGAATTTTGGCATGTTTGTTTAATGGATATCTTTTATCACAAGCGAATTTAATTGTTCGAATCAGTTCGTTCTAAACAACATAATGTTTTACTACATATTACAAACCTTTCATGTAACGTGCAGTGTGTTAATGGATTTTTTTAACTGTCTGTACCTTTGTATTAATAAATGATTTGCATGGTTTGCCCTTGAAATTACTAATAACTTAAGTATAATAAAGCTCTAGCAATTTTTTTTCTCAACCAAATAATGTTAACTGTTAACTGTGAATACCCTTAGCATATATACTAAAAATACCATTAAAAATTATAAAACAATACTTGAGAGGATTTTATAATTAATGATATGTGAGAAGCTTTGATCAACTTATTAAATTCAAAAGGCTAATGTATTAACAAAGAACATGCATAGCCTCTCATTTTGTCTTTCAAATTAACAAATTTCAGGTTCTTATTTAACAACTAACAAAGTACATGCTTAGCCCTTGACTAACTGTACAATAGATAACCATATTAGTCATTCATTCATTAGTTAATAAAACCTAAAGATGTAAAATCAAAATACAGTGTTAGATATTAAATTAAGAGTATATACCTAATAAAAGAGGGGTTGAAGCAAGAGATGATGAAGCAGGTGGTCTGTGGATATGCTTGGGTCGTCACTGGCGTAGTGGCGTTAAAGTATTGTCATGATGAACTGCTATGATTAGGTTTGGTGAAGGTAGAAAAATGAACAACACATGTGAATGGATGTAGATAAGATGATAAAATGAGGGCAAGATAGTAATTACATTATAGCTCATTTCTTTTCCATCTAATTTCTTCCAATTTGGAAGGAAAACGAATCATGTTAATTTGGTATATCACTTTCTTTTCCTTTCTCTTACATTTCCTTTCAAAAAAATCTATGGAATACCTTTTTTTACTATTTCCTTTCACTTTCTTTTCTTTTCTTTTCCCTTCATTAATGATACTCTGGAAAAGAGTGTTAGGTCCTCATAATTTACTCTACGTCTAGATATATACCGAAGAAGTGTAAATCGTTTCTCTCTTATTTGTTGATCTAGTTAATTGATATTTTGTAAATTTGCTAAGCTTGTTAGTTACTAATCTATGAATCAGTTCATTTTGTTATTCTGTTAATATTGCTTATCTATTAATATTGCTTATCTATTAATTGCTAATTATATACTTCTGTTGCTTAGACTTTTGTCACAAAATTTCACATATGTATTTTTGGCACCTCAATTTTATTTAAAAACTTTGGATCGTTAGACTTTTGCAACCAAAATTTTACATATATATTTCCCCCCTTAACTTTAGTTTCACATATTTATTTTCTGGTCATTCCACTTTAATAATGAAACTTCCATCTTTTCAACTTATATCTTTACTTTCTCGATCTTTTATTTAACTTTGGTAATAAAATGTTTGTCACAAAACTAAAGTTTCATCTTTAGTTTCACATGCTTATTTAATACAAATATTTTAAAATGTAATTGTTACGTTTAATAATAAAATATAAAAGACAAGTTATTTATATTTATACTTTAAATAAGATAATTTGTTATGTTATATCTTTATTGTCATCATACAAGTCACGTCCATTAGAAATCTAAATCAGAGACTTGAGAGCCGGTTCCAGCCCTTCCTGGTTTGGAAACCTGGGTAGGAATCCGTTTTAATTCTTGGGTCGTATCCAGTTTTTTCACCTTTATTTATTGCCATCTCACAAGTCACAAGTCACTAGAAGTCTAGAAACAGATATTTGAGAGCACGTGTATTTTCTTGGCTTGAATAAACACATTGGCCCACTTTTTCTTAAATCGTATTCTCTTTCTGGCCCATATCTTTAGCTTGGTTCATTCGATCACTGTTCACATTTATTGGCTCACAGTATTCTCTGGCCCAATTGCATTATTCTCTCTCTCCCATCTAATCTAACTAGTACAGTATATTAAAGCAAAATATAGTTTTCATACGTCATTTAAGTAAGTTATCCAAATTCCAAATAGGATTGCGTCTTAACAATTTTCAAAATTATAATTTACTCCTATAAGCTATTTACCATTTATATAAAAGGGATTTATTAATACCTATATTCAAAGTTTAAATCTATCTCTGTAGACTTAAATGGTTGCTGTCATTTTGGATGCACCATTGTTTTTTTGTTTGCTTTGTTATTTTTATTTCAAAAAAATTTGTAATTACAAAAACTTCTATTGAAAAATGATCCATATTCGAATATATGTTGGCTGTTGTGGTTAGAATTAGAAGTACATTATTCTTATATGCAAAATTTGAAATAAAGTGCATATTTCATTCAGATGTCATGTAAATAAAATTGGATTTACTTCAACAGGTTGAAGACAATTGGGCCGTATTACAAGCACTCGGTAGTGCAGTCGTCACTATAGTGGTCGTTGGCGCTCCCAAGCGATCCACCCCGTCAAAACGAAGAGTTTACGAGTTTCAGTTTTTGTTCCTAATTATGTTCTAAAGTTAATATTATGTGAACACACAAACAGGTTCACGCACCGCATTACACGGGTAAAGAACTTTTTTATATATAAAAAGTTTAGTTGTTAAAAGATCTTTGATTAGTTGATTTTAATGTCATGCAAGTTAGGTAAAATTTGCAGGCTATGTTCTAATTCTAATTATGTATAGCATCACTGTTTGTTTCCTTGGATCTCTCTTTCACAGCCACGTCTTGCTGTAGAATTAACCACTGGAAACGTAATTTTTTGTTGGTGCCAAACTGTTATACCAGTCTACATTGCATAATTAGATTCAGTTTTCTTAAGGCAATAATACGATTAAAATAAAGACAAAACAATAATGGTTCGTTTATATATTTGCGAACGACTAAAAAGTTCGACTTCTATTGGATTTCTGAGCATTCTATATGCTCTTGTTAACGCTGACTCAATTTGAATTGAAATTGGGGAGATATGTAAATGATGTGGTTTAGGAAGGAGATATATAATAGTTCTCTAATTATTTCATTAAGGGTAAAAAAGTCATTTAATAAGGTAATTTTAATAAAATGGGGAGATATGTAATATATATGGTTTAAGGAGGGGAGATATGTAATTGAATTTTAAGGGTTGGGTAAATATGTAATAAATGATCTTAGGAAGGGGATATATGTAAATGCCCCTTTATATAATTATTAACAAAGTTACGGATATAAATTCAAATGTTGTATTAAATGAGGTTTTAGATATTTATGAATTATAAAACTTTATTTATCATCTAACTATACTATTAAAGCAATAGGCTTTAAGTCCATTTCCTCTCTTCCTATTGGTTGTTGATTATACTTTCCATGTATATCAATCACTTGTCTAATTTTCATCTTAATAAAATAAATTAATAATAAATTTAAATAAAATACATTTAATTCTTTTTAATTATTCTCTTTCATTTTTAATAACAATAAATAAATTAGAACTTAATAATTTTAATTCATAATTAATTACGATTTCTTTATTCTATATACTATAACTATAATTTTCTTTTAAAACTAATATTATTTTTTAATTAGAATTCATAATTAATACCGATTTCTTTTATATATAGATTACAGATTTAATTTATAGGATTCAAGGATTCAATATATAGAGATTACGGATTTAATTATAATTTGTTTTAATTTTATATTTCTGAAACTTTATGAAAATTTTTAATTTTGATTGATTTCATTCACATAATTATTCTTCCCACCATCTTTAATGTATTATAGATAATTAATTGATAATTCATCAATAGGATTCAATATACAGAGATTATAGGATTCAATATACATAGATTATCAACTTAAACTTTAGTATAATTGGTTATAATATTATATTTCTGAAAATTTATGAATTTGACCGATTAACTCATACAAATATTACATTTTAGGAATGAATTAGCCATTTCATTAAAGAATTCTTTAATTATGGAATTTCTATATTGTTGATTTTAAATTGTGTAGTTCATATATGTTTTTTATAGCTTCATATATATTGATATATTGACTCATACAAATTTGAAATCATGGAGTATAAAGTCTGATTTCTAAACAATTTATGTAAATTAGGAATTAAGGACTTTGTATACATGATTATAGTTTAATTCGATTTTAATTCGCTGATGAAGCCGCAGTATTACATGTTAGTCATGCTTTGACAATTGATATTACATTTGCCTTTTTATAACTTTATTGTTACGGTCATCATTGAATATCGATTTCCATTTTAACTTGTTTATTTTATAATTTTATTGTTACGGTATTCATTTTTGTAGGTGTATTTCTTTATTTCTTTTGAACTATGAACTATTTGTTGGTGTAATTCTTGATGCATATGAGTCAACTAGGATTCTTTGTAGATGACTCTTTAACCGTTGTAATTGTATGAACTATTAGATGTAAACTAAACTTTGTTAAAAGCATTAATCCATGTAATTTCTATTTGAATTTCTTACATTTTAAAGTTACTAAATATCTTAAATCAAACAACCATAATTATCTCCTTTAATCATACACACGATAACTAAGCATATGTTTTGTCAATTCTCATCAGTCAACTTCTTACGTTTGGAAATAATTAATCGTCATTTAATTTATTGGCTGTTTTTTTTAATATAGCAATGTACTAAAATACCGGTTTCACATTTCCAAAATATTATTTATGTCAATTTTCTTCACAATTTTTAAAAATTTGGTTATAACACACACACACATCTTTTATGCATGAATTAAAATTTGTTTTATATACCTTCCATATTTATCAAACTTTTGAAAATTATACTTATTTTCACCTTCTATATAGGATCTACTAGCACATCGGTCTTTCACAACCAATCTTTCCCAGAACTTCACAACATAATAGCAAACTTCTTTGTAACTCTATTGAATTCATTTATATTTCTAATTATAATTCATGAAGGTACTAATTTTTTTCAATAATAATATTAATTTATTTTTAATCTCATTTTTTATTTTGATTCAAGATCCCAATTCATGTTCAAGACATAATCAGTGTTGTGTATCTCACGCAATTTGATCGTGATGCAAGACAGGTGTCGAAGAAATGTGCTGATGAGTTACTTTTGGGTGTTCATGAGGTATTGTTACTTTTAGGTGATCATAAGGTATTATTTATTTTACCCTTGGATATAAACTAAACATACAAACACTAAACTAAAATACTATGTTACTTGAATGTACTTTTATTTGTCAACTATCATTGTTTTTGTGTAAATTAAGATCAATATTTTTTTTATTTGAATTTAGTTTGCTCCCATGCAAAGTTCTCAACAGCTCAATGCCATATTGGTGAGGAAAATTTCAATCATAATTGATGTTAATGACTATAATATAAAGAATTGTTATGAGGAGTATGGTGTCACTAAGCTAAAAGATGATAAGGTGTTGTGTATGAGCTTGAGAAAAAAAGTTTCTGTTGGTCAGGTATAATATATACACTGCATAGTATATAGTACGTAGGGATGAGCTTGATGATACCGGTACTGACCGGTACCAATCCCAAAAAATTGACATATTTGATAACGCAACCGAAATATTTGGTTCGGTAGTGTTACGATACTGGTATTCCGTGCACAATTCGAGAAATGCTTGTACCATACCGAAACGTACCGATACCAAAAACTCAAAACTTGGTATCGACCGAAAACGCCCATCCCTAATACTACCTATTAATTTTCATATTCTGAACACACTGACTCATTAACATTATTTAATGTTTAATATTTTCTATCATGTTAAGCCTAATGAAAATGACTCCTTAATGTGAACTCGGATTTGAATTGTACTAAGTCACATACTTTCAATATTAATAATACTAATTATTTCTTTACATAATTATCACATTTTATAGGGTTATTTTACTCCGACCGATGACAAGTGACTCATATTTCAATTTCTCAAGATGTTGTAGATGTTCCATCGTGTGATGAAAAAGTTGAATCCATGCCAGTTAAAGATGCCAAACTAAAATGGAAATTACTTGATACTTATGACGTTGGTGATGAGACAAGTATGTCGGCTAAGAAAGCAATAGTAAATAAGCAGACCAATATGAATGTTGTTGAAGGGATGGTTCTTCTAAACCCAAATGTTAAAAATTGATGGACTTTACCTCTTACCTAAAGGCTCATAATAAAGGGATTCATTGAAGACGATAAGTGTTTTAAGTTTATTTTGTTACAGTATTTTATCTTTATTTAGATGTGTTTTTGTTTGAGTGTGTTGCTCAATTTTAGTTTTTGTTATCAATTTTATGTTTCCTTTCATTTTGTTTATTAGTCCAAACATATTGCTTTCATAAATAATAATCACTTCTTTGATTTTCTTCATAGTTAAATAATTTAAAAAGAAAATAAAATATCAATTGGACCCATGACCTCTTTTAACTATACGCTTAAGTTTGATACATTCTATATATTGTGGATTATTATATTTCGTTCACTTAATAAAACTTAATTACCAAAGTGCATTCTTTTTCTTCTAATATTATTAAATCCGATTGTGTATATTGATATTTTTTATATTTATGTTGTCGCTCATTTTTATTTTTATATGGTTGTGTATATTGATATTTTTTATATTTATGTTGTCGTTTATTATTTTTCTTATTTACTACTCTATTAAAGCAATACAATAGTTCCACATGACATCATTCTAGGGTGTCCATCTAGATGTCATGTCACATATTTTCTTTCTTATTAAAGCCAAATCACCCTCTTCATCTACCTATACTATTAAAGCATAAGGTGTTTGAACACTTGCGTTCTTTTTATTGGTCAACTCCCATAAATTCCATATATATACTACGCGTTCTTAGAATTTCTTGGAATTTAAATAATTCCAAACTAAAATGTATTGTTAGAATTTCTTGAAAAGTAAACATTTCCACCCACCAAAATTGTTCTCAATAATAACTATGTTTAATTAATTCATATAATAATGTAAATGCATATATATACTACGCGTTCTTAGAATTTCTTAGAATTTAAATAATTCCAAACTAAAATGTATTGTTAGAATTTCTTGAAAAGTAAACATTTTCACCCACCAAAATTGTTCTACAATAATAACTATGTTTGATTAATTCATATAATAATGTAAATGCATATTGTGGCGTTTAAAATCAATTCAACCATTCTTTATCAAAAATTAAGCCACAAAAATGGCATGAAATTAAATTAACAAATGTTTACGTTTTATTTTTTTTTTTAATTCACACAACCATAAATATTCAAATAATTACTAAAATATAATTTCTAGATTCATTAGTCCACTATGTGTTGTGATTCAAAATTAATATTCAACTAATTAGTAATGCAATTTGTATATATTTTCTAACACAAAATATACGTCTAATTATATGAATACGGTTATTTTCCTTTTTTATAATTTCAAACAACATTCCATTGTAAATCACTTTTTATTAATTACCTTATATAAACCTATTCCAATCAACATCTTTTGTAGTTTCCTAATTTGAGCATGGATATATGAATACTATATAAGTTTGCATCTTTTATTGATTTATATGCAATATACAATATTGGTGGGTTAGACACTTTTACGTACAGGAATTTTCTAATCGTCTGTGCCGATTCAAGTTAAATGATAGTCTTGTTATCCAGCGTAGTAAGTTATGTTATTGTTGTTTTCGTGTAATATTTATAATTTCCATTTTTTTAATATTATATGAACACCAATATGTATAACCTACAATTGTGACTAAAGTTAATACTATTTGTTGTCTCGGTTTTCTAATTTTTCTGTTTTGTGTACTAAAATCCTTCATTAAGTCAAACAAAATTGAAACATCATGCTCTATAAGTTTCGGTTTTTATATTTATTCTATTACAGATATCTTCACAATCAAAGAAACACAATTTTGGTCAATCAACGTTTTCCAATAAGAGGAGCAATTCAAATGGTTAGCCATTATGATATTTTTTATTTGCCCTTTAAATGTTTTTTGAGAGTGCATTTTTTGTAAACGTATAGTTTCAACGCCAAGAGAAACTCTAACTAGCATTTCGATGGTAAACTTTACAAACGCGTTAATACACTATAGTTTATTTTAATTTATTTTGTTATGTTATTATCTTCATGGTAAACCTATTACATCAACAAATACAATCTACTGACGACAAAATAAAGTAAATCAAAATTAATTTGTTATTAACTATAAATTAGGTACCTATAACAAGAAAATTTAAATGATTTTTAATATAATTATTCTAAACTCATAATACCTTTTAGATAATCAAATGCTTAATATTATTGTATCTATGTTTACACAACTTTTTTCTATTTTTTATTTTTGAAATGATACGAAACATAATTTTCATATATCCAATACTATTTTATTTTCTTAAAGCCAAATAGAATACATGCTTTAACTAGCATGTATATTCAAATCAATTTATATTAATTAGAGCACCAAAGATATTTCTACATAATTTATTTACTTATATTTAGTTTACTCAATTTATAATATTGTTTTCATAGTTGGCAACAAAATTTACAAATTTAGATGTGGTTCATATAAAAAAACAGTTATTTGTTCTTTATATGGGATCATACCAATTCTTATTTTATATTTAATTTTGAACTAAAATTTTCATAAACACATTATGATAAATAAAATCAAAAAGACCAAAATTACTCAGACTCATACAAAAATAAATAAAAAATAAATAATAAGTAATTAAATACTTGACTTTATGGTTAAAAAACTTTATGCACCATAAGCATATGTGTTTTAATTATAATTGATTCAATTCTTTATATTGGGTAACCGTTAAAAGTTTTTAGATTATATTTACATAAACAATTCCTTTTTATTTAATTAAACAACTTAATGAATTTGACAATTATCTTATTATGTTCGGTAATTAACTTGCATCTATAAATCAGTACATTGTTTATAGGGGTTTTCATTGTTTTTTTATTATTATAGATAACTATGCTGTTACTTATCCAATTTCATCATTTAATAATAATCAATATTATATGATGGTAAAGAAAATTAGATTGAAATACTATACAAGGTTGTATGGAAACAACATCAAGTAATATAGGTATATTGCCTGGAACAAATTAAAATTGCACATATTACATGTAATCATAACTAATTTCCTTTATTCTTAAAAAAATGATTTCCTTTATTATATCACATTTTATTAAACAATGTTTTTTTTACCGTTAATGACATATTAGGTATGTTGGTTTGAACCTTTAAATGAGGTTGTGCAAGACATTAATTGTAAGGCCCCGTTACCGGTAACCCTACTTTCATGTTGAATTTACTCATAAACACAGTTCTAAATATCAGAGTTAATTAAAACATTTACGCGGAATATAAAACTTTCATAAAACATTACAATATTCCATAACTTGTCTCAAAACATCCTTTGTTTTTCACATTAAAACATTAAAATTAAAACATCATAAGTCTTCAGATGCCAGGCTCTTGTTCAGTGCCACGTGTCTCCTCAAGCGAGCCGCCTCATCCTACTCACCTGCGTGCATACTAAAAGTCAGCTACGCTGAGTGAGTTCTAGATAATCACATAATCATACCATTCACATAACATTATATTCTTTCATTCATACTTTCATACTTTCATACTTTCTCACTTTCTTACTTTCATACTTTCTTACTTTCTTACTTTCTTTTGTATTAACTTACTTTCATATCTTACGTTATAAAGAGCATTACGCCCTACATTCCTCGAGTATTATTAGGGCTCGGTACCCTCCTTCCTCGAGTATTATTAGGGCTCGGTACCCTCCTTCCTCGAGTATTATTAGGGCTCGGTACCCTCTTTCCACGAGTATTATTAGGGCTCGGTTTCCCTCTTTCCACGAGTATTATTAGGGCTTGGTTTCCCTCTTTCCTCGAATATTAGTAGGGTTCGGTTCCCTAGTTCTCGAATATTAGTAGGGTTCGATTCCCTCTTCGTTACCATACAACCATACATCATACCTCGAGTATTATTAGGGCTCAGTACCCTTTCGTAACCATACAACCATCCTTTCCTTCTTTTATTAACTTTATCACATTCATTCACATAAGCATACATATCATACTTACCTTAACTTAGCGTTACAACCTGACAGTACGTGCAATATCCGAAGATCGTTCACGTACCGTCAAGCCATCATTCATACATTTCATATTATTCACATAAGGCATACACTTATCTCTTAGGATAAGCGTATTAACAAACATATTGAGTATGCACACAGCCCCGAAAACATAACACATAAATGGGGCTAGAAACTCACCTGAACACGGTTACGTTCACCGTTAATCGTAATCCCTTTCTTCAGTTGTGCACGGCTGACTGTATAACAAGTATACGTATTAATTAACTATCACTTCTCATAATGTATTTCTATCTTTATATGACCCACAACGAACGGGGTCCGGGGACAGCGCCCCTGGCAGCGGGGTCTAGGGGCGGTAGCCCCTAGCAGGGTCCAAGGGGCAGAGCCCCTGGCTGGGGTCGAGCTGCCAGGTCAGCTTGGAAAAATTTTATTTCCATTAACTGTCTTAACACATTTTTCATTAGATTTTTAACTTATTTTCTAAACGAACTTGGCTTTAGGCGAAGTTAAACCTCAGGCGAACTTGTCATCAGGCGAAGTTAAACCTCAGGCGAACTTAGCTTTAGGCGAAGTTAAACCTCAGGCGAACTTAGCTTTAGGCGAAGTTAAACCTCAGGCGAACTTGTCTTCAGGCGAACTTAAACTCAGGCGAACTTATCATCAGGCGAACTTAGCTTGCAGGCGAAGTTCATCAGGCGAACTTAGCTTGCAGGCGAAGTTCATCGCTTGAAGGCGAAGTTTCCCAGATGAAGGCGAAGTTGCCCAGACAGCCTGCTGTTTGGTTTCTGTCCAACATTTCGAGCGATTTTAACACCCCCGCTATGGTTCAATATCACCCACTACGCTTCCCGACCATTTCCGGTCACCTAACACTAAAAAAAGCTTGGATCTTTAAACTTCAAAGTTCAAGAATCTTACCTTTTTGAGCTTGTTGGATCTTGTTTCCTTGCTTAATCACAACCAACTGCTCTCTCTTCTCTCTCGGATCTTGGTCTCTCTCTCTACGGCTCTCGGCCTCTCTCTCTCCTCGGATCTCGGCCGCTGGTCGGCTTGTGTATGGGGTGTGTGTGTGTGTTTTGGAAGTGTGAAGGAATAGATGTAAATGAAGATATTTTTGGGTTTAGGGGATATTTATATCCCTTAAATCTCATTCACATTTAACCCATCTCAATTAATCCAAGTCCCTGATCCGCTCCTACCCGATATTAATAATTAAAAACGCGAAATCACTAACATAACTTTCTTTATTCAACATTATAAATTTTAGGATGTTACATTAATGACAGAATTTTTTATGTTATTTCTGGGAGAAGATGTTGAATACCTCAGTTTTAATAGCATAGATCAGCCTTGGCCCTGGTTTAGATTCAGCTTTACACTTACCGAATTTCCTAAGAGGTTAAAAATTGTCTGAATTGCCTAACCATAGATTAGTTCTAAAAGTCGGTATGCCAATAATGTTATTAAGGAATGTTGATCAGAAAAACGGTTTGTGCAACGAAACTAGATTGCAAGTAATTAATTTGGGTAGGCTTTTAACTGAAGTAAAAGTTACTCCAGGTATTAATATTGGTTATCGCACTTACATAACTCGTAGTGGTCTAACTACTTCCGTTTAAATTGAAGAGAAGACAGTTTTCAGTTACAGTTTGTTTTGTAATGACCATTAACAAAAGTCAACGTCAACCTATGGAAAGAGTTGACACATATCTCAGAGACCTAGTGTTTACACATGGAAAACTTTACGTAGCTTTTATGAAGATTGAAGAGTATAGATGGCATTAAAATATTTATATTAGACAAGGAAGGTAAAGTTACAAATAAAACAAGAAATATGGTTTATAATGAAGTCTTTAGTAGTTTATGAATTTTACATTTTCAACTTTTGATTATTTTTCTAAAGATATGTAATTTGAATGTTATTATGGTTTATCTTGATGTTACACAATCATTTGTTTTCGTACCAATATTATTTACTACTTGAAGTATGTTGTCGTCGTCCCAAAAAAACATATAACAACTTATGTTGTCCTTTAAGTTACATGTGTTTATTAGACAATTTCAATATTTCCACCAATGTCGTACACGGGTTAATAACCTAGTTATTTATATTTTATAAATCCATAAGGTATGTTATTATGCGAAGTATATTATTAGATTTAACTTTTTTGCAGCATTTTTTTAACCACCAGTGTATTACACGGACTATATCCTAGTTTATGCAAATATAATAGATTAAAGGTTCCTCATTCGCATATTTAAGGATTCGTAGAGTTGCTTTAATTTGGTTCTTAATCGGCTTGTTAAATACTATGATAACTAATTAGAGCCTAACACGTGACTTTGGAATCTTTGTTGTTGCCACAACAAAAAAAAGTAGGCTAGAGATGATTTAGATGACTCCAAATGCGGATAGCTTGATCGGTTCCTACAAACATGAACAACCATTAGCACACCGGAGGAGAGAGAGAGGTGTTTAGTGTATGGGATGGAATGAATATACCTGGAACTAAGTAGTGTTGAAGGTTGTGGCCAAGCTGAGCTAGTGTGCTAGCTCACCTGCTTGATCAGGGAGGTCTTATCCTTGACTTCCTAAGCTATAGGTTTTTGTCCTTCTATTATAGTGAAAGTGTTAGTCTCCTTTTGCTTGGAGAATACTAACCATGCATGTGTCCAACCTTCATATCTCTTTGGCAGATAAAGTTGGTCAACTTTACTGTTCACGTCACATCATAGATGAGGAAGCGATCGAGCTCTTGAGATGTTTGAGCCGAAGTGTTCACTACCGCTTTGGCTTTGGAGATTGGGCTACCCCGGTCATCATATACAAAATAAATAACTAGTTGAATCACGTGAGTTTTCACACTATCTTGACATAGTGTTTAAGTGGGTTCACTATCTTGACATAGTGTATAGAAAAAGGTTATTACTACCTTTATCTAGTAAAATATTATTTTGTGATCCCTACCGTTTATGGAGACAATTAGTGGAAAAAATATTATCGATTGGAGGATCAAAGAGAGAGCTAGAGTGGATTAGTTAACATTCACTTTGTCACACCCCGACCAAAGGCGGTGGAACATGCCGGGGTGCAACGGATTGCCCATGAACACAAGACACTATTAAAGTGACGATATTTAGACATCTTATTAATTTCATTCAATCACCAAAAGTACACATCTTGTTCTTACAAATAACACCAAATATAATAATTTAATTGTTCATTCTTCTAATAGCCTAAACGGTCTCAAATAAGATAGCATCTTCAAACTCCAATCAACCAATAATTAAACCTGTAACAATGCATACAATATTATTTGTCAACATGAATGTTGGTGAGCAATTTCATAGTTTTGAGTATATATAATATGGAGCAAAATCCACAAACGTATATGAGACTATAAAAAAAAGTAAAAATTGTGGTATATAAATCATAAGTAAATGATGACCCTTTCCGATCGATAACAACCGACATACTCGGATAATGAGGCTCTATTCTAATAGCACAAGGCTAAAGTAGTTAGGGGTGCGTATGATCACACTTATTGAGGCTCCACAACAACATAAAAATAAACACTCGTGCACGTAAAGCATGTGAAACATATACCACACAATAGAGCAAGTATTCTAAGTATCATACACCCTAGAATTTGTGGTTTGAGGATAGAGTGTTATAAATCATTCTTGTTTTGAATAAGTATGCATGTCACCCCCAAAGTATAAAAATAAAACGAGGGATAAAATGTACTCATGTGAAATAAGTAACTTGAAGGATAGTTTGCGATAAAACAGGGAAGGGTAAGTTCAACGAGCAAGACCTAGATTAAAAAGGGTCTTGAGTTAGTAGGTGATTTCAAAAGCTTTAAAGTAAAATGACTTGACAAGTAAAATAAATAATTAAATTTTGAGAGTTAAAGTGTAAATACATAAGAACTAAAGTAATGGTTTTAGAAAAGTAAGTTTACTCGAAATCAGGTCTCGATATTCTATTCACTAGTTTTACTTAACCCTTGTTAAGTAAATATTTGGGTAAGGTTGCAATATTGCAAGATCCTTTGTTAGATAGATACCAAAACGAGATTTTACGAGTTTCGGATTTGCCTGTTCGAGTCTTGATAACTGGTCAAGCTCGAAGCCAAGATTCCAAAGTAATAAATGTTATGAGATAACTCAATGAAATCAAAAGAAACTTAACCAAGTGTGTAGTTCTATTAAGGAGAACCTCGACGTCCGTTAAGAGGGTGTTTGGTTTTATCGGTCCAAACTTGTTATGAGATCAAGTTGGATCCGACATGCCAAGTTTTTTGAGAAAATAATTAAAATTAGTTTATAATATAGTTTTAGAGAAAAATACGAGATTCGGCGACCCAAAACACAACTAGTGTGTCTTAAGCGAGTGAACTCGGTTTAGTTCGGTCCTTGACTCAGAATAAGACCGAGGATGGTTACCACATACCCAATACCATAAAACTTAGAATTTATAACATACAAATCTTACGTATAACATATTATTAAATCATTTTAAATATGAAGCGTCTTGACACTCTATCTTCACGGGAATCAGAACACTCACGGGCTCGTGTATGACTGGGTAATCGCTTTTCTGCCTATCATTCGGAAAGATATGTATGAAGACATGCACAACTCTTAAGGAGTTTCCACATAAAATCGAGTAGATTTAGTTAGTATCACTTCTACTTTTACGCACCATAAAAAGCTACCATGACATACAATGACTGTTCTAAAGTCGTTTAGGCTTTATAACTTCACTAGTTAAGCACACAGAATCAGTATATCTATCACTTTCCAAGGTTAGATCAATTTTCTGTTAAACATAGTAAAGGTACTTCTTACGAAGTAGTAGACTTGAAAAGTAATTTCATCTCCCGAAAAGAAAAAAATTTTAACATCAATCGCCCCGACCAACTCAAAGTCTACAGGGAAACGGCTATCCCGAAGATCCTATGGATCAGCTGGACCGACCACATACTAGTATGTGTCCTTTTAACTAAGTATGATCGACTAATTTTCAGCGAAAGAATGAAAACACATCATAAACCGCCCCGGTCACTTTCAGTCATCTGGTTAATGGCTATCCTCATATTCTACAAGTAGAAATGTGGACCAAACATATCCGAAGACATGTCCTTCAACTGAGGCAACCGACATAATTCTAAGCGATAGTGACGTTTTTTTTTATATATATATATAACACAAACACAAAGCATGGTTACTCGGGATTGATCATCCCATTCAGCTCAACAAGGTTTTGAAATCTAGTTTTGTCAAACGCTTTCGTGAATAAGTCAGCGAAATTATCTAACGTGTCAACCTTTTCGAGCTCAATCAGTTTCTTCTCAGCACAATCCCGTATAAAATGATGACGTATGTCAATATGTTTAGTTTTACTGTGCTTCACGGGATTGTTAGTTACTGAGATAGCAGCAGTGTTATCAATGCAAATAGGAGTAAGTGAGAAATTCAGACCATAATCGCGCAACTGTTGTTGAATCCAAAGAACCTGGGAGCAGCAGTTGGATGCTGCCATGTATTCTGCTTCACAGGTTGAAATTGCGACTGAGGTCTGCTTCTTGCATTGCCACGACACTAATCTGCCACCAAGAAACTGACATCCACCAGTTGTAGACTTCCGACTCTGATTGCACCCTCCATAATCAGAATCTGTGTAAGCGACTAGCTCCAAGTCTCCTCCTCTCGAGTACCACAACCCCAGCTTCGGCTTCCCTTTAAGATACCGCAGTATCCTCTTCGCACCCTTCAAATGAGATTCTTTTGGGTTTGCCTGAAAGCGTGCACAAAGACAAACAGCAAACATTATATCAGGCCTAGAAGCAGTTAAGTACATTAAAGAACCTATAATAGCCCGATATTGGGTTGGGTCCACGTCTGCATCGTTGTCTGAATCAGCACCCAATTTGTGATTGACGCAGACTGGAGTATCATATGGAGTGCTGTCCTCCATCTTGAAGCGTTTGAGAACATCATGGACATACTTCGTCTGATGAATGAACATCCCGTCTTTCTTCTAATCAACCTGCAATCCTAAAAAGAAAGTTAGTTCACCCATAGCACTCATTTCAAATCTCTTCTTCATGACGGCCTCAAACTCCTGACACATGGCGACCTTTGATGCAGCAAAGATAATATCGTCCACGTAGACTTGCACCAGTAGGAAGTCGCTACCCTTTCTCTTGAAGAACAATGTGCTATCAATTTTACCTCTTTCAAACTCATTCTCAAGCAAGTAATCTGATAAGGTTGAATACCAGGCACGAGGTGCCTGATGTAGTCCATACAGCGCTTTACTTAGCTTGTACACGTGATCGGGAAAGTCAGGGTCAGGAAAACCCGGAGGTTGCTCAACATACACAACCTCGTCGACTTTACCGTTTAGGAACGCACTCTTCACATCCAACTGAAAAACCTTCATCTCCTTATGAGCAGCAAATGCCAAAAACAGCCGAATGCTTCCAATCTTGCCACAGGAGCAAACACCTCATTGTAATCAATCCCCTCTTGTTGATTAAAGCCTTTAACAACCAGCCTCGCCTTGTTCCTGAAAACAATCCCTTTCTCATCTCTCTTACATTTGAAGACCCATTTCGTGCCAATCGCATGCACATTTCTTGGTTTTGCGACCAAGTTCCATACTTCCATTTTCTTAAACTGAGCTAACTCTTCTTGCATGGCTTCGACCCACGAGCTGTCCTTAAGAGCCATTTGATAGTTCTTTGGTTCAATCTGGCTGATAAAGCAGGTGTACAAGCACTCGTTGATTATGCCTGATTCTTTAATGCTTGTGTAAACACAGGTGTGCTCATTCAAGCTTTGTCTTGTTTGTACACCGGCGGACAGATCACCTATCACGTTCTCTAAAGGATGATCTTTGTGAATTCTCGTAGTCGGAACCGAGCTGACATTCAGATTATCTTCCAAGTTCGAAGATAGCTCATCAATGGGTGATTGATGTTGAGAGTGAAACGGATTGATGAATTCCTCTTCAGTAGAGGCAGCAGGGGTATTGATAGCATTTGACGAGGAAGGCTGACATTCATCATACTGTGGTCGTTGCACCAAAGTGTCTTCCTCATCGCATATCATCTTCGTAGCAATTCTTTCCTCAACTTCTGCAAAATCCAGATAAGGTATGTTAAAAGATTTAAAAAGTCTATCATAGTCGAAAACCCCAGTGGGTCCCGAGCTTGGTTTTGGTGATTTGTAACTTGTGATATCAGTGTTACACACCACCTCAACCTTGCTGTTCGATGTATTAAAGACCCGTCTGTTGGGAGTCCCAACGACGTATCCGACTAAGATTCCTTCGTCGGCTACTTCACCAAATTTAGAATTAGTCTTTAATATCGAACATGGGGACCCGAATGGTTCAAGACCACTCAGGTTTGGCTTTCTCCCATGCATAAGTTCATAACAGGTTTTATTTAATCTTTTAACAGTTAACACTCTATTAAGGATATAACAGGCTGTAGCAACAGCTTCAGCCCAGAACACCACGGGAAGTTTCGAATCAGCCAGCATGGTTCTGGCTCCTTCAATTAAGGTTCTGTTCTTCCTCTCAGCCACTCCATTTTGTTGCGGTGTATACGGTGCGCTGTATTGGTGTTCTATCCCCTTCTGTAAGCAGAAGATCTCCATCTCGTAGTTCTTGAACTCAGTTCCATTATCACTACTGATGAATTTAACCCGTTTCCCCATGATATTCTCCACCTTGGTAATCAAATTCTTTACCATCTGCACTGTTTCATCCTTTGACTTCAGGAAATATACCCATGAATATCGAGAGAAATCATCAGTGATCACCAAGCAATACGATGTTCCTCCTAGACTTCTTACATTCACGGGACCGAAGAGATCACCATGTGAAGTAATTCTAGGGTACTGACAATTGAATTGACCTCCTAGACTTGTATTGGTGTTCTATCCCCTTCTGTAAGCAGAAGATCTCCATCTCGTAGTTCTTGAACTCAGTTCCATTATCACTACTGATGAATTTAACCCGTTTCCCCATGATATTCTCCACCTTGGTAATCAAATTCTTTACCATCTGCACTGTTTCATCCTTTGACTTCAGGAAATATACCCAGGAATATCGAGAGAAATCATCAGTGATCACCAAGCAATACGATGTTCCTCCTAGACTTCTTACATTCACGGGACCGAAGAGATCCATGTGAAGTAATTCTAGGGTACTGACAATTGAATTGACCTTCTTGGTGTGATGGGATTTCTTGTGTTGCTTTCCCTTTTTGCATGATAAACATTTGTCTTCAAAGTTGAAATTCTTCAAGGGAACACCCAGCACAAGCCCATTTTTGACAAGGTAGTTCATTTTCCGAAGATGAATGTGTCCCATTCTCCTATGCCACAACTCGGACTCCGATTCAGTCGCTTTTGACAGAAGACACGATTCTTCTGTGGCCATCTCAGTCGATCTCATATCCATGATATACGTATTCTTCACTCTTGGAGCCTTCATAACAATCCAATCTTCTGGTATCTTAAAACCAGGATACAACACAATCGCTTCATTCTTTGTAAAATGTACGGTGTAGTCTTTGTCACAAATCTGCGAAACACTCAGCAGATTGTGCTTTAGTTCTTCAACAAAGTTTACTTTCTCCAAAGTCATCTTTCCATTCGACACCGTCCCTATTCCTGTAATCCTTCCACCGCTCTCTCCTGCGAAACTCACTCTTCCTCCTTGAACAGGTTTCAAGTCGTGTAACAAATTCTTGTTACCCGTCATGTGCCGGGAACAGCCGCTATCCACAACCCATTGATTGTTGGCAGCCCTGTTCAACTGTTCCTGCACGATTAAAGCAGATGATTAAAATCTGGGGACCCAAGACCGATTGGTCTTGGGTCTATACATTCCGTACCTTGGCTGTCCAAAGTTAGTATTATAATGATTTCTGTGAGTCCTAGCAGGATACCTTCTTGTGGATTGACTATGAGGCCATCCAAACATTCGTGAATTAAAAGAATTATTACTTAAGGTTTGGTTGTTAGCAGTGAAAAACTGAGATCTATTTCTTTGAAAACCTGGATTAGTCCATTTTCTGAAATTTGATGGGTTTTCATTTTTACCATTATATTGATTACCGTTAGTTCTTTTCTCAGATTTTGAAGTCCTCACACCTCTGAATTTCTGCTTCAGAGGGCAATCAGCAACAAGGTGTCCTATTTGATTACATCTAAAACAACTCCTGTGTCCAACTTTCTTATCAAAAGTTGTCTTAGATGTTGAGGCTGTATTACTGCCCGTTTGTCTCACATATGGTGGGACATACGGGTTTAGTGGAGACTTCTTTTCAGGTGTTTTATTTTTCTCTCCACTTTTCGGTAACACTTCCTCTTGTTTTGTCTCACACGACTCAGAGGACTTGTCTGAGTTAGATGAGACAGGAATCGGAGCAGAAATCTTAACACTTGCAACAGGCTTACTAACTTCTGGTTCTTTAGTAGTAACTTGAACTGGAACTGTCTGACCATAGTCAACATCAACAGATTTTTGATTACTAGGGTCATAAGTGTAATTATGATTGAAAGGTGGTGGAACTTCATGATAACCAATTCCTCCCCTTTTTGGGGAACCTTGATCACTAACGAGGTGATCAAGTATAGCAGAGGAATTTCTGAATTGCTCCAGTTTCCAGTTAAGTTCCACCACTTTTACCTGGTGATCAGCTATCTGTTTTTCCCTATCAGCTATTAGTTTGGTTTTCTCTTCTAGAACCTCATAGCTAAGATCAATCACTTGAATTTTTTCAGCAAGCTTTGCTTTAAGACTTTTAATATCTTTCTCACTAGCTTTAATTTTTACTTTGTAACTATTTTCTCTAGCTTTAGTGAAATGATGATCTTCTTTTAAAGTTTTAAATTGCGCATCCAAACTAACAAACTGATCAGTTATAGTTGTCAGTTGTTCAGACAGATGTTCACACTTAGTACAAGGGAGTTCGGTACTTACCTCGGAGAGCTGGTCTGCTACATCTGCCATGTATGCTTCATTTTCGCCAGTTCCCTTCTCACTATCTGCAGTTTCGATTTTTGCCAAATTGGCCTGTTCAAATACTTCTTCAACATGCAGATTCCAGTTATACTCCTCGTTCTGTCTGGAAATCATGGCTCTATAGTCATTACCACTATCACTCTGCTGTGTAGATCTGTTTTGACTGCGTTCTACACGTTCATTTTTGCATTCTTTTGCAAAGTGGCCATTCTGCTGACAGTTGTAACAGTGTACCTTCGACTTATCAAACCCTGGCTTCTCTCCGACAAACTTCCTGCCAGTTTTCTTCATGAACCTCTTTACCCTTCTGACAATCATAGCCATCTGCCACTGCAGATCCATCTCCTCCAGATCATCAGCATCGATCTGATCATAATCTTCATCCAAAATTGCAGGATCAACAATCTTACCCTGAATGTAGTTCTCATACGAAGCAATAAAAGATGCATAGAGAGCAAACTGCTGTTCAGCAGATTTAACACTCATGGGCATCTTCGAGTAGTTGTTGTTTGAAACACTTGGGTTAAAACTACTCTTAGTCGCTTGAGGTTGAGAAGCATTTGATCCTCCAGCTATAAAGCACACATCACCGTTCATGTTGAGAGATACATGTCCTTCATGTGTTGAGCTAGCGCCTGACTCTCCCTTAGAGTAATAAGCAGATGATTCAGTTTTCAAACTTGATCCAGAGTTAACCTTTGCACCATACATACCCGGATCTTGAACCTGATAGGTAGGTGTCTCCTTTCGTACCATATTCAGTTCAAACGTTCTTAGCTTGTTAACTGCTGTCTCCAGGTCATAGTCAGCAAAGTATTTATCTTCTCTCATCAACACAGTATACATCTCCCATTTCGGTGGGAGAGCATCAAGAAGCTTTTCAACTATCTCATCTTCTTTGTAAGCAATTGAATAGTTGCTGAGTTCAGTCATCAGATGATAATATCTAGTGATGATATCATCAAGTGATTCATTTTTCAGATACTTGAAGACCGAGAATTGGGTTTTTAGAAGTTTAATTTTCGATGCACGGATTCCCACATTGCCCTCAAACCGGTTCTCAAGTGCTTCCCAAAGCTCTCTAGCAGTTTTATACTTTCGGAAGGTGTGGAGTATCTCTTGTGGAAGAGCCATTGTAATTGCTGCATGAGCTTCGCTTTCTGCCTCATACATTTTCTTCTCCACTTCTTCCATCTCTTTGTATTTCTTGATCTGATCACGACCCTCATACTCAGCAGTAGGTGGAATGTAACCATCTTGTATGCACACCCACATCTTGGCATCTTGATACTTGACATATTGTTCAAAACAATCTTTCCACGCTACATAATCAGTTTTCTTAAGCATCTTAGGTGCCTTTGTAGCCGAACCTGCTTCTACTTCCATCTTTACTAGTTCGGTAATGTTTATCGAAGACATCTTTTTCTAAACTCAAAGAAATCCGAAAATAAAAAAAATTTATTTTCAAACAGCACTGTAGGCGCAGTTGTGGATAACTTCGCTTAAAACTTAACTTCGCGTGAATTTGTAACTTCGCTCACTTTCTTAAATTCGCCGGATTGGCGAACTTGAGAATAACTTCGCTTAAGTTGAGCGAACTTGGGAGGTAGGCGAAGTTGTGGGTAACTTCGCTTGAGGTAAGCGAACTTGAAGAGGTAGGCGAAGTTGTGGATAACTTCGCTTAACCTTATATCTTCGCCGAAACCCTACTAACAGTGACGGCAACTTCGCCTGATGAACACGAACTTTCTGCAGATTAGATTTCTGGGTTTTTCGAGGTTTGTGAAGGTGTTATGGGTTGTTTAAGATTGTAGGAGGAGAGTATAGCACAAAAGCTCAGAAAACTCGTCCCGCGAATAGTCGAACGGAACGATTTCTATACCCGCGTGATAATCCCGAACCACACAATCGAGCAATAGCTCTGATACCAATTGTAGGTTCCCAGCCGGATCTACACGAGATATCGCGTACTACGTAGTTGCGGAATCTCTAAGTAAGACGTTACGAGTATAGAAAATAATACGAGCTAACACACGATACGATAACCAAACACACGTTGTATTCCAACCGTAAGCACGTGATACAATGACCACTGAAAACAAAACTCTCTGACTCGAATACGAATAAACTCCGATTGTATTAACTTCTATGAATAAGCCGTATACAAATGGCTTATATAGACACGACAACTTCACCTGGCATCTTCAGGCGAAGTTGTCCCTAACTTCGCTTGACTAACAAGTTCGCCCATATAAGCGAACTTGTTAGTAACTTCGCTTACATACAAAACTCAAATCTAACTAACACGATTACAGACACTCGACACTGAACTACTGACATCATGCACCAATAGTTATATACATAAAGAACCTTATTTCTTACATGTAAGAGTTATAAGCAAACATGTATGTTATCTTATCTAGAGTTACAAGCAAACATGGATTAAAGATTTTATTTTTTAATAAACAATGAATACCAACCAATACAATCACAAATGTAGTGTACAGGTAAGGTTTTTCTTATTTATAACATATTTGTGTAATTTTAGTTATGTAATTTTAATATGAATTGTAATTATATTAATAATATATGATCATTTTGTTAACTGTATTCCATTTAATGGCTAAAATTTAAAATTTTAATCAATTATCCGTGTATTACACGGACCCTAAACTAGTAATAATAATAATAAAATAATGAAAGATTAAATTAAAGTGGATCCGTCCACTTTGTTTCTTTCTTTTTTTAAACTTTTTAAATAATAATAATAATAATAATATATAATTAAATACATAGAAATTAACTTTGTCAAATTGCATAAAGCACCCTATGGTTATATAAAGAAAATTAATTGATCTTCCAAAAACCATATAATATAGTAAAGTATTTTAGTTGAAATGATATAAAATAATTTTGGCTTTTAAACGTGTCTGGTTTTCGGGTTATAAAATTGACGAATGTTACACCATTGGTATCGAACAGGTACTAGAGTTTTGAGTTTCAGTATCGGTATGGTGCTGGTATTTTCCGAATTTACCTTAAATACCGGTACTATCCTGGTATCGTACATGTACCGGTACCGAACCAAAAATTTCGGTACCGGTACCAAGGATTTGCGATTTTCAGGATCAGGATTTTTGGTACCGGTTCCCCATCCCTAGATTAGACATAGAACGAGTTGATCGAATGTAATTACTAATTAGATATTTAGATTAACATTCGGTGACCATTTGGTCCACTAGCACCAGCTGGGGTGGATAAAACTTTGTTACCCTTGTGGTCACAAGTTCAAATCCCACTTTTAGCACTCAAAAAACTCTTGCTACAATTAACAGGGTTGCCATTGAACTATCAGGCATAGGCAAGTCAAGAGGTTCTACGAGTTTTTGGTTTTCTTCTAGAACGGGTTGGCATCATCTTCGAGCATCAAACTAACAATGAACGCTTGAAATTTCGTTGGAGGTTTTCTTCTTTTA
Organism: Bidens hawaiensis; assembly: GCF_021521415.1. Lineage (NCBI taxonomy): Eukaryota > Viridiplantae > Streptophyta > Magnoliopsida > Asterales > Asteraceae > Bidens > Bidens hawaiensis. The sequence continues at coordinate 208,294 of NW_027493474.1, read as the reverse complement.
GTCCATAAACCATACAATCACCCAAACTTATACATACTTAAATACGTTACATGTATCTCATATAAAAAAACTTACACGTGCACAAACATACACATATAATACAAATTGAATAAGGATTCGACTCAAATAACTTCAAATTCAAATTCAATATTTTATTCAAGTTGAATTTCTAGTTATTTGGGCCTGATTCGAATAATGAACTCGTGCATCTTACTTAGGTTATTTTTAGTTGAAACATGATCAAATACATTTTATTCTTAACATGAAAACAGTGAAAACCAATTTGTTGTTATTATTAGGTTTATTTTTATAGGTGTTTGCTATTATTATTTTTTGCTAATTTTCGATTATGAGACGTTATAAGTATTTGCTGATTTATATCTTGTTGTTATTATTAGATTTTTTCTTTTGTTGTTATAAGTATTTGTTGGTATTTGCTGTTATTATGTTCTTGATTCTGATTATTTTGTTGTAATATTTAGGTTTTTTTTCTTTGTTATTACAAATCATTGTTTATGTATATTATTATTGTAGTTGATATTGTTTGTTACGTCTTCATTTTCTAATAAATTGGTATTATTTCGTACGTTCTCATGTTAAGATTAAAATGTACATGAGCCCTCCCCATTTTTAGTTTCCTTTTATGTAAAAGCTACTTAACTTTCGATACGTGTTTTGTGATCCTTTTATCCTTCTTTGTTTTAAATTTTAATAATTAAAAGTGGTTTTATTGAAACTTGTATGAATAACGATCAAAATTTTGTGATTACTAGATTAGTACCCGTGTTACACACGGTGGAACTTGTTTAAAATCATAATATATATGTAACATCATATAAATTTAATTAAATACAAATGTTGTACTTGTAAACAAATGATAATTGTACATGAATTATAAAATATTATAACTTATTGAATCTTATATAAAAACATACAAAGAATAAAAAAGATAATAAAAGTTTAATTATTTTATAACTTATATCATTAGTACAATAATAAGCAAACAAAGGAAATTAGTCTTCAAATCAATAAAACAAATTTACAATGTCGATTCAACATAACTACTATTTTAATGTTGATTTAAAAGATGATCTCTCTGTAAAACATTTATTACACATCAATGTTAAAATGTGTTAAAAGATAAACAATATTTAAGACATTTCTTTTTATAAGTATATTATAATATTATGTTACAAAACAAATTTTTATGAGAATCAAAAATCTAAATTTAGTTTTTCATAATACAATTATAAATTGATCTTTAAAATAAAGTCTTAATCAATATTCAATAACATATTAAGTTTCATTCAAGTGTAGTTGACATGTAGTTGATTCCTAATATATAGCATTCATGAAATATGAAAACGCTTTCTCGTTCAATTCTTTATAACTATTTTGTAGATAAATTGTGTTAAATAATCATTGAATACATATAATAATAATCTTATATTGTTTTAATAGAGTGTGCTCTTTAGCTTTATGTTTCTTTCAATATGTACTCATTTAACCCGTTTCCTTTGTAACTATATTTTTTTACCCATTTAGAGATAATGTAATTTGAAATTGTTGATGACTATCTATGAAATTTAAAATGAATGATCAACTGTGTATTGTAAGTCTTTTAGACTTGCTTGGTTGCTGCAAATTTGAATAATTTCTAACAAATGTCAGACTGTAAAAATATATATATATAGTTAGTAAATTTTCATCTTAAAAAAAATCCACTTTTGAATTAAATAACCTAGTGAGTGACCCGTGTAATACATGAGCGGGAATTATAGAAAACGCAATATATATATATATATATATATATATATATATATATATGTGTGTGTGTGTGTGTGTGTGTGTGTGTGTGTGTGTGTGTGTGTTTTGAATTTAAATGAATTGTAAATGTTATATTTATAAGAACGAATTATTTTAGATGAATTATAAGAGCATTCACATCCAATCCCCTAAATTTATGTGAGGAGAGTACGTAAATTATAGGGTGAGGTTTTGAGTAGTTGTGAGTGTGAATTATAGGGTGGAGTGAAAAATGTAGTGATTTTTTGTAAATTTGGGAAAACATTTGGGGAACATTGTTTGCCCTATTTATTTTTTAATATTTGTTGGATTGGTTGTGAGTAGAGGAGAAAGAAAACTGTAATGATAAAGTTATAAAAAATATTATTTAATTGAACAGGAGAGAGAAATGTAGTGTTTTTTAGTATGATTATAAAGATAAGGATGAGGAATAGGATGAGAATGCTCTAAGGTATTACATCATGAATATTAATTAAACGGTAAATGCATCATTTGAAATTAAATTATTATTATTAAAATTATAATAACGTACACATTTACCAAAATTAGAGTCAAGTCATATTAATAAAAATATTCAATTTGTTAACCTATTAAAATTCGGTTTTTAAAAGTATGGTCAAAGTCCAACTGTATAACCTATTTTTATAAATTTAATATAAGTGGTAAAAAATTCGTATTTCAAAATGGTTTAAATAAATAATTTTAATTACTAGAAAATATAATTTAAATAGAATTGATAAATAAATTTGTAAATAAAACATATTATAATAAAAATAGAAATCATGTCGGTTTTTAGTCAAAAATAACTATTATTATGTAAATTTAAGTTGACATAATAAAATCAATATGGTTTTTAATATACGTTTTTGTTGGTGCATAATGTCAGTAGTTCATAGTCTAGTGTCTGTAATCGAGTCTGTAATGTTAATTATGTTTTATATATGTCTTAAGCGAAGTTACTGACAAGTTCGCTGTTTAGGCGAACTTGTTAGTCAAGCGAAGTTATAGACAACTTCGCCTGAACATGCCAGGCGAAGTTGTCGTGTATTTACATACCTAGGTTACGGCTAAATAGTTTAGAAGTTGGTGTTAGTTTGTTCGAGTTGTTACGAGAGCTGTAACGTGTGTCTGTAATAGTGATATCATATCACGTGTTTGAGTTATAATATAACGTGTTCGTTTATCGTATCGTGTGTTCGTGTGATTCGTGTTCTACACTCGTAACGATCTACGCAGGGATTCCGCACCTGAGTTGATCGAGATATCTCGTGAGATCCGTCCAGGGAGCCTACAATTGGTATCAGAGCTTTTGCTCGATTGTGTGGTTCGGGATATTCACGCGGGTGTAGAAATCGTCCCGTTTCGACTATTCGCGGGACGTGTTTTCTGTGTTTTTGAGTCAATCTTACCTCCTACCACCGTATTCAAGCCTTTGCACCGTCAAAAACCTCGTAAAATCCAGATTTCAGATCTGCAAAAACGTCCGTGTTCATCAGGCGAAGTTGCCGTCAGGATACGTAGGGTTTCGGCGAAGATATAAGGTTAAGCGAAGTTATCCACAACTTCGCTTACCTTCTCAAGTTCGCCTAACTCAGCGAAGTTCTCTACAACTCCACCTACCTCCTAAGTTCGCTTACCTTAAGCGAAGTTAATCATCAGCGAAGTTCTTCTGCGAAGTTAAGACTAAAGCGAAGTTATCCGTAACTTCGCCTACAGTGCTTTAAAAAAAAAAAAAAAATTTAATTTTTCAGGTTTCTTACTTTTCGGGAAAGATGTCGTCGATTAACATCTCTGAGTTAGTAAAGATGGAAGTTGAAGCAGGGTCAGCTACTAAGGCCCCAAGATTGCTGAAGGGAACCGATTTCGTTGCATGGAAGGATCGGTTCATACAATACGTCAAATACCAGGATGCGAAGATGTGGGTATGCATCCAGGATGGTTATATTCCACCAGTTATGGAGTATGAAGGTCGTGATCAAATCAAAAAGTATAGCAAAATGGAAGAAGAAGAGAAAAAGATGTATGAGGCCGAGAGCAAGGCTCATGCTGCTATTACTATGGCTCTTCCACAAGAGATCCTTCATACGTTTAGAAAGTATACGTCAGCAAGAGAGCTTTGGAAAGCTCTTGAGAACAGATTTGAAGGGAATGTAGGAATCCGTGCTTCCAAGATAAAATTGCTCAAAACCCAGTTCTCAGTCTTCAAGTATTTGAAGAATGAATCCTTAGATGATATTATCACTCGATATTACCATCTGATGACTGAATTGAGCAACTATTCTATTTCCTACCGAGAAGAAGAAATAGTTGAGAAGCTTCTAGATGCTCTCCCACCAAAATGGGAGATGTACACTGTGCTGATGAGGGAAGACAAAGACTTTCCCACATATGATCTAGAAACGGCAGTCAACAAGCTCAGAACCTTTGAGCTTAACATGGTTAGAAAGGAGACACCTACGGATCAGGTACAAGATCCGAGTATGTATGGAGCTAAAGTCATCACTAGCTCAGGATCGAAGACTGAATCTGCTGCCTACTACTCGAAGGGAGAGTCGGGCGCAAACTCATCACATGAGGGTCATGTGTCAGTCAACACAAATGGTGATGTTTGCTATGTAGCAGGTGGATCGAGTGGTTCTCAACCCCAGGTAAGCAAGAGTAGTTACTCTCCAAGTATTCCCAGCAACAACTACTCTAAGATGCCTATGAGTGTCAAATCTGCTGAAGAGCAGTTTGGTCTCTATGCTTCTTTTATTGCTTCCTATGAGAACTACATTCAGGGGAAGATTGTTGATCCAGCTATGTTGGATGAAGACTATGACCAGATTGATGCTGATGATATGGAAGAAATGGATCTACAATGGCAGATGGCCATGATCGTGAGAAGAGTGAAAAGGTTTATGAATAAGACCGGAAGAAAGTTTGTCGGTGGAAGGCCAGGGTTCGACAAGACGAAGGTAAGATGCTACAATTGTCAGCAAAACGGTCACTTTGCAAAGGAATGCAGGAATGAGCGTGTAGAACGAAGTCAGGGCAGGTCTACACAGCAAAGTGGAGGTTCTAAAGATTATAGTGCCATGATGTCCAGAGAAGCTGGTGAATACAACTGGAACCTGCAGTCTAAAGAAACTTTTGAGCAGGCAAATTTGGCAAAGGTTGAAACTGAAGAAAGTGAGAAGGTTACCGGAGAAGAAAAAGCTTTCATGGCAGATGTTAAAGACCAGCTCTCCGAGGTATGTTCTAAACCTACATGTTCTAAATGTGAAAACTTGTCTGAGCAATTAGCAACTATAACCGATCAGTATGTTAGGTTGGATGCTGAATTTAAAACCCTAAAAGAAGATCATCATTTTACAAAAGCAAGAGAAAATAGCTATAAAGTCAAAATAAAAGCTTGTGAAAAAGATGTTAAAAGTCTAAAAACAAAACTTGCTGAAAAAATTGAAGTGATTGATTTAAGCTATGAAGTTTTGGAAGAAAAAACCAAACTAATTGCTGATAGAGAAAAACAGATTGCTGATCACCAGGTAAAAGTGGTGGAACTGAATAGAAAACTAGAGCAGTTCAGAAATTCCTCTGCTATTCTTGATCACCTTGTTAGTGATCAAGGTTCCTCTGTTAAGAGAGGAGGAATTGGTTATCATGAGGTTCCACCACAGTATAATCACAATTACACTTTTAACCCTAGTGTTCAGAAATCTGTTGACTTTGAGGTTGCTCAGACAGTACCAGTTAAAGTAACTTGTAAAGAACCAAATGTTAGTGGAGGCGAAACAAGTTCGCCTGTTTCAAGTGTCATAATTTCTGATCCAAGTCCAGTCTCATCTGATTCGGATAAGTCATCCGAGTCTGGTAAGGCAAAAGAGGAGGTGGTATTACCCAATGGTGGAGAGAAAGATAAGACGAATAAAAAGAGTACTCCACTAAACCCGTATGTCCCACCATATGTGAGACGAACGGGCTGTAATAAAGCCTCGACATCTAAAACACCGGTTGATAAAAAAGTTGAGCATAGGTGTTGTTTTAGGTGTAATCAATTAGGACATCTTGTTGCAGATTGCCCTCTGAAGCAGCGATTCAGAGGTGTGAGTCCTACTAAAACTGAGAATAAGCCTAATGGTAATCATAAAACTAGTAAAAATGAAAACCATTCAAAATTCAGAAATGTGACTAATTCAGGTTTTCATAGAAACAAATCTCAGTTTTACACTGCTAATAACCAAACCACAAGCTATAATTCTTTCAATTCACAAAGGTTTGGAAGGCCTCACAATCAATCTTCAAGGAGATATCCTAATAGGACTTACAGGAATTATCCAGATACTAACTTTGGAAAGCCAAAGTTTGGGATGTATAGATCCAAGACCAATTGGTCTTGGGTCCCTAAATTCTAATCTTTTGCTTTATTGTGCAGGAACAGTTGAACAGGGCTGCCAACAATCTTTGGGTTGTGGATAGCGGCTGTTCCCGGCACATGACGGGTAACAAATACTTGTTACACGATTTGAAACTTGTTCAAGGAGGGAGAGTGAGCTTTGCCGGTGAAAGTGGAGGCAAGATTACAGGAATGGGAACGGTGTCGAACGGAAAGATGACATTGGAGAAAGTTAACTTTGTGGAAGAATTGAAGCACAATCTGCTGAGTGTGTCGCAGATCTGTGATAAGGAGTACACCGTTCACTTTACAAAGAATGAGGCGATTGTGTTACAACCTGGTTTTCAGATACCAAAGGAGTGGATTGTGATGAAGGCTCCACGTGAAAGGAATACGTACATTATGGATATGAGGTCGACTGAAATGGCCACGGAAGAATCATGCCTTATGACAAAAGCGAGCGCATCGGAGTCCGAATTGTGGCATAGGAGAATGGGGCACATTCATCTTCGGAAGATGAACCACATTGTCAAGAATGGACTTGTGCTGGGCGTTCCCTTGAAAAGTTTCAATTTTGAAGACAAATGTCTACCGTGCAAGAAGGGAAAGCAGCACAAGAAATCCCATCACACCAAGAAGGTCAATTCAATTGCGAGTACCCTAGAATTGCTTCACATGGATCTCTTCGGTCCCGTGAATGCAAAAAGTCTGGGAGGTACTTCTTATTGCTTGGTGATCACTGATGATTACTCACGATATTCGTGGGTATATTTCTTGAAATCAAAAGATGAAACGGCTCAGATGGTGAAGAATTTAATTACCAAAGTTGAGAACGTTATGGATAAAAGGGTTAAGTTCATCAGGAGTGACAATGGAACGGAGTTCAAGAATTTTGAAATGGAGATCTTCTGCCTTCAGAAAGGGATTGAACACCAATACAGTGCTCCGTATACACCGCAACAGAATGGAGTGGCTGAAAGGAAGAACAGAACATTAATTGAAGGAGCCAGAACTATACTGGCTGATTCAAAGCTTCCTGTGGTGTTCTGGGCTGAAGCTGTTGCTACAGCCTGCTATATCCTCAATAGAGTCTTGATGGTTAAACGACTTAATAAAACGTGCTATGAGCTTATGCATGGGAGGAAGCCCAACTTGAGTGGTCTTGAACCATTCGGGTCCCCTTGTTCGATTTTAAAGACAAATTCCAAATTTGGTGAAGTAGCCGATGAAGGAATCTTAGTCGGTTATGTTGTTGGGACACCCAACAGACGTGTCTTTAATACATCGACCAGCAAGGTTGAGGTGGTGTGTAACACCGATATCACAAGTTACCAACCGCCAAAACCAAGCAACGGACCTGCTGAGTTTTTTGACTATGTTAAACTTTTTAAGTCTTTTAACATACCGTATTTGGATATTGCTGAAGAAGAAGAGAGAGTTGCTACGAAGATGATCCTTGATGAGGAAGAAAATCTATTGCAAAGACAGCTGATCGTTAAATGTCAACCTTCCTCATCAAATGCTATCCATACCCCTGCTGCCTCGACTGAAGAAGAATTTTTCAATCCGTTTCACTCTCAGCAAGAAACAATCATTGACGAGCTCTCTTCTAACTTGGAAGACAATTTGCATGTCGGTTCTGTTCCGACCACGAGAATTCATAAAGATCACCCTTTGGAGAATGTGATTGGTGATGTGTCCTCCGGTGTACAAACAAGACGTAGCTTGAATGAGCACACCTGTGTTTACACAAGCATTAAGGAGACAGGCATAATCAACGAATGCTTGTACACCTGCTTTATCAGCCAGATTGAACCGAAGAATTATCAAATGGCTCTCAAGGACAGCTCGTGGGTCGAAGCCATGCAAGAAGAGTTGGCTCAGTTCAAGAAAATGGAAGTTTGGACTTTGGTTGAAAAACCAAAGAATGTGCATGCGATAGGCACAAAATGGGTGTTTAAGTGCAAGAGAGATGAGAAAGGGATTATTATAAGAAACAAGGCGAGGCTAGTCGTTAAAGGTTTTAATCAACAAGAGGGGATTGATTATAATGAAGTGTTCGCTCCTGTGGCAAGATTGGAAGCCATTAGATTGTTTTTGGCATTTGCTGCTTATAAAAAGATGAAGGTTTTTCAGTTGGACGTAAAGAGTGCATTCCTAAATGGGAAAGTTGATGAGGTTGTGTATGTTGAGCAACCTCCGGGGTTTCCTGACCCAGACTTTCCAGACCATGTGTACAAATTAAGCAAGGCATTGTATGGATTACATCAGGCCCCTCGTGCCTGGTACTCAACTTTATCAGATTACTTGCTTGAAAATGGGTTTGAAAGAGGGAAGATTGATAGCACGTTGTTCTTCAAGAGAGAAGGAAGCGACTTCCTACTGGTGCAAGTCTACGTGGATGACATTATTTTTGCTACATCAAAAGTCTCCATGTGTCAAGATTTTGAGGCTGTCATGAAAAAGAGGTTTGAAATGAGTGCAATGGGTGAACTAACTTTCTTTTTAGGTTTGCAGGTTGATCAGAAGAAGGATGGGATGTTCATTCATCAGACCAAGTATGTCCATGATGTGCTCAAACGCTTCAAGATGGAGGACAGCACTCCATTCGATACTCCAATCTGCGTCAACCATAAATTGGGTGCTGATTCTGACAATGACGCAGATGTGGACCCAACTCAGTATCGGGCTATTATAGGTTCTCTAATGTAGTTAACTGCTTCTAGGCCTGATATTATGTTTGCAGTTTGTCTTTGTGCTCGTTTTCAGGCAAAACCAAAGGAATCTCACATGAAGGGTGTGAAGAGGATCTTGCGGTATCTCAAAGGCAAACCGAAGCTGGGGTTGTGGTACGCAAAAGGAGGAGACTTGGAGCTAGTAGCTTACACAGATTCTGATTATGGAGGGTGCAATCAGAGTCGGAAGTCAACAACTGGAGGATGTCAGTTTCTTGGTGGCAGATTGGTGTCGTGGCAATGCAAGAAGCAGACTTCAGTCGCAATTTCAACATGTGAGGCAGAATACATGGCAGCATCCAACTGCTGCTCCCAGGTTCTGTGGATTCAACAACAGTTACGCGACTATGGTCTGAATTTCTTACTTACTCCTATTTGCATTGATAACATAGCTGCTATCTCAGTAACTAACAATCCCGTGAAGCACAGTAAAACTAAACATATTGACATACGTCATCATTTTGTACGGGATTGTGCTGAGAAGAAACTGATTGTGCTTGAAAAGGTGGATACGCTTGATAATTTCGCTGATCTTTATACTAAAGCGTTTGACAAAACAAGATTTCAAAACCTTATTGAGCTGAATGGGATGATCAATCCCGAGTAACCATGCTTTTTGTGTTCGAGTTAAAAAAAAAAAAAACGCCATTATCGCTTAAAATTATGTCGGTTACCTCAGTTTGAAGGACATGTCTTAGGATATGTTTGGTCCTCATTTTCTACTTGTAGAATTTGAGGATAGCCATTAACCAGATGACTGAAAGTGACCGGGGCGGTTTATGATGAGTTTTCATTCTTTCGCTTAAAATTAGTCGATCATACTTAGTTAGAAGGACACATACTAGTATGTGGTCGGTCCAGCTGATCCATTGGATCTTCGGGATAGCCGTTTACCTGAAGACTTTGTTTTGGTCGGGGCGATTAATGTTAAAATTTTTTAAAGGGAAATGAAATTATTTTTCAAGTCTACTACTTCGTAAGAAGTTCGTTTGCTATGTTTAACAGAAAATTGATCCAACCTTGGAAAATGAGAGATATACTGATTCTGTGTGCTTAACTAGTGAAGTTATTAGGCTTAAAAGGCTTTAGGACAGTCATTGTATGTCATGGTAGCTTTTTATGGTGCGTAAAAGTAGATGTGATACAAACTAAATCTACTCGATTTTATGTGGAAACTCCTTAAGAGTTTTGCATGTCTTCATATATATCTTTCCGAATGATAGGCAGAAAAGCGATTACCCAGTCATACATGAGCCTGTTAGTGTTCTGATTCCCGTAAAGATAGTGTGTGAAGAAACTGCAGTGATCCAGATTCGGGACTTGCAGATGATTACTACTCTGAAGTCTATGCAAATGTTTATTAAAAAAAAATAATAATATATGAGTTATTGAAACACTCTAAGAGCTGAAAATGTTAAGACTTCTCAATCATGGAGTAAGAAAGAGAACGGGAAGCAGATGAAGATTACTTACAAACTTAATCAGACACTATGGGTCGAGGTCAATTCGGGGTGACTTGGGGAAAGCCAAATACGCTTTGAGAATAGATAGGAGGCATCATAATCTCTGAGTTGTTGCTCACTTAAATTTTGAGGCATAATTGAACCTAACTCGTATCACAGAAACGATGAAAACCATCTTAAGTTATTTATCTGCTTACAACCTGTTTCTTTATGTCATAATACAGCTAAACATGGATCTATGTGACATTCACGTAGTTAGTATAATTCCTGTTCGGATCTTTTCTAAAACGTAGTAGTCCCTATCGAGACTGAAATTTAATCCCTTGTACTTTAATTTTTTAAAAGTTTTTCGTACTTAGGTAGTTTATGATTTTATAACTGGTTACTTGGACTTGATCGTGTTATTTAATTCTTAAAGGGAAATTTCAAAAGTTAATTGCAAAATGTTCAAATTATAAGGGTTGATTTTGTAAATATAGGCGAAGTTGTTAAACAGGCGAACTTGTGAATAACTTCGCCTAGGTGAAGTTAACCGTAACTTCGCCTGTGTAACTCCGCCCCTATATAAAGAATTCTTAAGGTCATTCGTTCTGTATTTTCAATATCAGCGAACTTATACTCTCCGATATTCCAGCGAACTTATCTGTTTCCGGCGAACTTGTCGTTTTTCCGATTTCTTGTTCTTTTTCTCAGTTTCCGTTACCGATTCAAGGTTCGTAGTGTCGTTATATCTTATAATCGATGTTCATGGTTGTTAATCTTAGGTTGTTTCGACAACCGGTTAGTGACCTCGGACGTTCGAACCTTATACCCGGTTTCAAACTTGTTTTAACGTGGTGGTTCACACATTGATCGTCTAGATAACCTTAAAATCATGTTTTTCGGATTCCTTAATCACGAAATCACCAACGGCACGTTGTTTTATAGACCTTACTGTCGCCGATTCAGATTCAGCCGAACTTAAGGTTTGGGCGAAGTTATCCGTAACTTCGCCTGAGGCTTAACTTCGCCTGAGGCGATGTTGTGGTGAGGCGAAGTTAACATTAACTTCGCCTGGACCTTTTAACTTATTAGTTATCAGATGAACTTAAAGATGAAGCGAAGTTGTTCCCAACTTCGCCCCAACTTTAACTTCGCCTATACAGATTTTATCACAACTTCGCTCATGGTAACAAGCGAAGTTGTGTTATGCTTTAACGTTTATCTAACTTGATTCGTTTGTTGCAGATATGGCTGCAGTAGCAGGTGCTGGAGGTGCTGGAGGAGACGATGGAGATAATCAGAGGCAATTCTTCCCGGGTCATAACATGTATATCACCTTAGACCCGGAAGCGAGCGGTGTTGAGGATTACCGCGAGATAATCACATTCCTCATTCGCTCGAGGATATTCCACGCTATCACTACGACTCTGCCGATTTCCTTACCCAATATCGAGGATTTCTGGTAGACTGTGGAATACGATTGCCGCGTTGAGCCCCCGGTTATGCGAGCAACCGTCAACAATCAAGAGGTTCAGTTCTCATCTGAACAAATACGGGTGGCTTTACGGTTCGGTGAGGAGACTAGGGATGACCCTACAGAGTTTGTGGCTCCGTTCCGTGATGGAGCGTTTCTCCGAATGGGCTATTCTGGTCCATTAGGTGATACTCAGAGGAGGAAGGGTTTCCTACTCGATCAGTGGCGCTTCCTCATGCACGTAATGATTGTCTGCATGTCTGGGAGGAAGGCGGGCACTGATGGTATGGGTGCGACCATGCAGTCAGCAATGACTGCTCTGACTTATAACAAACGTTATAGCTTTAGTCAGATGGTCTTTTACGAGATCGATAGACAGAGAAGAGCGATGGCCCGTGAGAGGTTCATCATGTATCCAAGATTCATTCAGATGATCTTGAATCATGTTGCTCCCACGTTGCCTCAACGACGTCCAATAAGATACGTGGAGAGTGTGAGCAAACGTATCTTCGCTCAATGCCGAACATCCAGCGCGAGGAGCAAGCCTGAACTGCGTCCAAGGCATACTCCACTCTTTGGGTACTTAATAAACCCGGGGTATGTGCCAGCTCGTGGGGATGAGTTCAGAGACCCGGCACCACAACAGGCAGGAGCATCTCAAGCTATACCTGCTGCTCCTGTTGTGTCACCGGAGGAGGAAGTGGACCTTGATGCAGAATTCGGAGGTCAAGGATTCTTCGATATGGATCGGGTGGATCCAGAGGAGAACGTTCAGATCCGAGTTGAACGTGTCTCGACTGTGCGTGTTACTAGAGCAGCTACGACGGTGGCTGACTCAGATCTTGATGATGTTATGGATGAGGCGAGAAGGATGTTGGTGACTCGAGAGAGGACGTTAGGGAAGAGAAAGAGGACAGTTGATGATAGTGAGTCAGAAGAAGAAGAAGAAGATATTCTCAAACTGATCAGACGTTCAAGACGGGAAAGGACAGGTGCAGGTATGGGAGCTGGAGAGACTTCAAGAGTTGTACGTTTCACTCCGCCCGCACTGTCAGGTATGTCGATTGTTCCTACATCACTACAGGTCACAAGTTTAAGCGCCGCGGATGTTCCCGTGGTGGCTACATCATCAGCTTTCGGCATTCCATCTACTACTTGTCAGCTGACGACTCCGGAGATTGCGTCTTTACCACCTCCAACGCTTACTCCTTCAGAGGTGGTTGCACAATTTGTTGAGTCGACAGTCGTTGCAACTGCAGGGTTGTCGGTCACGATTCCACCTGCGGTTACGTCCACAACTGCTTCTGATGTCCCGGTTTCATTCGAAATCCCTGCTGAGTATACTCAAGACACATCTCACATGAGGTTTGATTTCGATGCAACCCTCTAAGACTCAGAGAGAATAGCTGCACTTGAGCGGGTCGTGGCAGAACAATCAAGGGTGAATCTTGTCCAGACCCAGGCTATTCAACGCCTAGTAGCAGAAAATCAACTACAGTCGTCCCTCCTGGTTGAACATGGGAGAATTATAGATGCTATGAAGGAGTTCTTGGCATCTCAGGGGGAGACAGGCTGTAAAGGCGACGAGTTAAGGACAAAGAAGAGAAATGATAGAGACGATGATCCCAATGCATCGAAAGGTGAAGGTGGTGAGTTGCCAAGAACTACTCAAGCTCTTGGGACTTCCACAGCTGAGGGGGAGTCTGCAGGTGCGGCTGGCAGTTCTGGTGGTGATGAGGTGGTGATGGTTGATGATGAAGATGATGTGATTAATGCTTTGAAAGAATTAGATGATGATATGTTTAGTGATGATGTGTTGTTTGATGATGATGTGCTGCCAATTGAGGAGATTGAGAAGATTGGCGCACAGATTGTGATTGAAGAAGATGTTGAAGAGGGTGAGATAATTGAGAAAAATGTTGAACACGAGATCCCAGATGTTGAGAAAGCCGAGATGGGTAATGAGATGGCAAATGATGAGACTGAATGGGAGGAGCAGCCTAGGTGGAAGGAATGCTATGCTCATTGGTTTATCAAAACTAAGAAGCCTGCTGTTCCAACCATGTTCAAGAAAAGTTATAATATCAAAGGCTACGCTGAGTCGAAGAAAGGAATTATTTGTTGGCTATATGATGAACAGCTAAAAGTGTTCGTGGTGAAAAGATATGATGGTATTCAATACTTTAAGAGAACGTTGAGATCTCTCAATACATTGCCTGAATGTGAGGTGAAGGATTTGGCTAGATTGGGGTTGATTAATAAAAGTGACGACAACATGGCCAGAGTTATTGGGAAGATCGTGTGGAAAGAAAGTATTAAAGAAAAGAAGTTTGAGTTATTAAATCCACAGAAGGGAAAGCTAGTGGAAGATAAAGAAAGGGGAATGAGAGCAGATGGCAAGCCTTGGATGGTAATGAAGTACAAACCGATTCGGTGTCTTAAAGATGTGCCGATGAAGACAATGCCCAAGGATGTGTTAAAGAACCTTAAATGGTGGTATGTTGATTGCCAGACTGCTGAAGCCGTGATGGAAGACGAAGACGAACAAGAAGTGCTAAGAGTGTATGATCCGATGCATCTTGTTAATTTATCGAAAGCTGATCTGCAGGTGTTAATGAAAAGAAGATATTTTATATTTCTGCTTGGAAAGACGAAGCGAGGAAATATCAGTGAGTAGTCACGGTATGTGTGAGAGAAGGAGTACATGCATGAAGACAAAGAGATTGAAGGTTACAAGACACGTGCTTGAAGATCAAGACATTAAGCTACTGCCAAGGGGGAGTCTGTTGGTGCATAATGTCAGTAGTTTATAGTCTAGTGTCTGTAATCGAGTCTGTAATGTTAATTATGTTTTATATATGTCTTAAGCGAAGTTACTGACAAGTTCGCTGTTTAGGCGAACTTGTTAGTCAAGCGAAGTTATGGACAACTTCGCCTGAACATGTCAGGCGAAGTTGTCGTGTATTTACATACCTAGGTTACGGCTGAATAGTTTAGAAGTTGGTGTTAGTTTGTTCGAGTTGGTACGAGAGCTGTAACGTGTGTCTGTAATAGTGATATCGTATCACGTGTTTGAGTTATAATATAACGTGTTCGTTTATCGTATCGTGTGTTCGTGTGATTCGTGTTCTACGCTCGTAACGATCTACGCAGGGATTCCGCACCTGAGTTGATCGAGATATCTCGTGAGATCCGTCCAGAGAGCCTACAGTTTTTTAAGTAATTTTTTATATATTATTATTATTATCTAAATTATGATAAAAATTTTCAAATTAACTTATACCAAAAATAAATATAAGAATAATAGTTTTTAAATTATTTTAGTCAACATATACCAAAAATATAATGTTACTTATTTTTCTAATTAAATTTAATATTTTCAAACAACTTACCATAATTAGTTCAATTATTTACATATTTACTTATTTTCAAACGACTTATATAAATTTACTTATTTACTTTACTAATAACGTTTTAAGTTTAATATTTGAAGTAACCGTATAACATTTGTACCAAAAAATTTGTAACTTATAATTTGTACCACGAAGTATGGTTATATACCAAAAACTTTATTGTTATTATAAAAATATTTAATTAATATTCACGCTAACTATAAATTAATATCACACGATTATATACTATAAATTATTTACTTATTTATGTAAAGATAATATAAATAGAAATGATTTGCAATTATTGTAAATTATAATATGGAAATTGGTTAAAAATAATTGTAAATAAATCGTTGCTTTGGGAAATCATGTCGGTTTTTAGTCAAAAATATAATTTAAATAGAATTGATAAATAAATTTGTAAATAAAACATATTATAATAAAAATAGAAATCATGTCGGTTTTTAGTCAAAAATAACTATTATTATGTAAATTTAAGTTGACATAATAAAATCAATATGGTTTTTAATATACGTTTTTTAAGTAATTTTTGATATATTATTATTATTATCTAAATTATGATAAAAATTTTCAAATTAACTTATACCAAAAATAAATATAAGAATGATAGTTTTTAAATTATTTTAGTCAACATATACCAAAAATATAATGTTACTTATTTTTCTAATTAAATTTAATGTTTTCAAACAACTTACCATAATTAGTTCAATTATTTACATATTTACTTATTTTCAAACGACTTATATAAATTTACTTATTTACTTTACTAATAACGTTTTAAGTTTAATATTTGAAGTAACCGTATAACATTTGTACCAAAAAATTTGTAACTTATAATTTGTACCACGAAGTATGGTTATATACCAAAAACTTTATTGTTATTATAAAAATATTTAATTAATATTCGCGCTAACTATAGATTAATATCACACGATTATATACTATAAATTATTTACTTATTTATGTAAAGATAATATAAATAGAAATGATTTGCAATTATTGTAAATTATAATATGGAAATTGGTTAAAAATAATTGTAAATAAATCGTTGCTTTGGGAAATCATGTCGGTTTTTAGTCAAAAATATAATTTAAATAGAATTGATAAATAAATTTGTAAATAAAACATATTATAATAAAAATAGAAATCATGTCGGTTTTTAGTCAAAAATAACTATTATTATGTAAATTTATTAGTTGACATAATAAAATCAATATGTTTTTTAATATACGTTTTTTAAGTAATTTTTTATATATTATTATTATCTAAATTTATGAAAAAAATTTCAAATTAACTTATACCAAAAATAAATATAAGAATAATAGTTTTTAAATTATTTTAGTCAACATATACCAAAAATATATGGTTACTTATTTTTCGAATTAAATTTAATATTTTCAAACAACTTACCATAATTAGTGCAATTATTTACATATTTACTTATTTTCAAACGACTTATATAAATTACTTATTTACTTTACTAATAACGTTTTAAGTTTAATATTTGAAGTAACAGTATAACATTTGTAACAAAAAATTTGTAACTTGTAATTTGTACTACGAAGTATGATTATATACCAAAAAATTTATTGTTATTATAAAAATATTTAATTAGTATTCACGTTAACTATAAATTAATATCATATAATTATAATCTATAAATTATTTACTTATTTATGTAAAGATAATATAAATAGAAATGATTTGCAATTATTGTAAATTATTTGAACTAACAATATAACATTTTAATTAATTTATTATTATTATAAAAATAATTAATTAGTATTCACGTTGACTATAAAATAATTAATTTCAAATAATTCAAATTAACTTTAAAATCAGTTTCTTTATAAATTAAGGAAAGTCAAAGAATATAAAATGTTTTAATGGGATAATTAAATTACAATATTTATGTTAATGAAGTTATTTAAAACAATAAGAAAAGTCAAACAAAATAAATGGTATTAATGAGATAATTCATATTAAATAGATTAAAACACGCCGGAAAAAAATATAGATCAAACTTATCTCGGATCTCCGATATACAATCGTATTTTATTTTTTATAAACACAAGAAGATGAATATACATGAATATTAACAAATTAACAAAATAAAATATACATCAACATTAAAATTAAAATCTATACATGTTATAAACTCATAATCATTCCGTGAAATTAAATTATATGAGTCGGCAATTACCTGAAATAATAAAAAAGAATATTAATATTGATATTATGGATTATTTTAATTATAACCAATAACAGGAAAATTTTAAAGATGTTAACGGAAAAACGAAATTTAAAGATGTTACCGGAAAAAAGATTGTATTAGTCGTGACACTCACCGGAAAATGTTAACTAAAATAATAAAAAAACAATATTAATATTGATATACGGAAAATGTTACCGAAAAAACTTACCGGAAATACTTATCGGAAAAATATAACAATGGAATATAAGATTTTGATTAACAAACTAAAATGAAATTTTCAGCAAATTAAACGGGTAAATAACCTGAAATAATGTAATCAACCATTGTTATAGGTATAAAACATAGCCGGAAAAAATTTAACATTGAGTCTTACTAGAAATACTTACCGGAAAAACGTAAAACGTCCCAATATCACCTTCATGCCCGTTTATGATTTACAAACTACACTGATTTTAATAAAATCAGTTAACAATGGGAATAAACATAAAAAGGTTAGAAGAAACAATAACCAGAAAAAATAATAAGGTTGCCTGAAATAAATAGATAAACAACCAGAAGTTTATTATAAAATACAAACTTACCGGAAAATTGATAAAAATCTTGAATGATATTCGCCGGAATTTATTAATAGGTGAAAGAGAGAAAAAGTTGATTAAGGTAAAAAATTAAGAAATATTATGGTTTAAATATATGTTAGTGAATGAGTTGGGTTGATTAAGAAACGTAATGGGTGACGTGACCTTCTCGAGGTGGTGACATTGATCTAGAAACTTTGTAAGTGTAAAATGCAATCTTGTATGTATAGATTATTATTATTATTGAAACTTTACTCTAGGAAAAACAAGGCCGACCAAGGTTGGGTTTGTGTCATTCTTGACGTTCACAGCTCAGCGATTCTTCATTTCTGCTTGCTCTTGATCCTTGTACCCAGTGACGTAATTATATTCACATAATAATTCAATTTCAATTCCAATTTCGATTTCAATTTCAGTTTCTTCTTTTTATCTCGCATAATACCAAATAGTTTCTGTGAATTATAAGATTTTCATCCAAATTGAAAACCCAATTTGAGCTTTTTTTTACTATGCACACAAGGTGTTTGATGAAATGTCTCAAACGGTTTACTTTTACGGAAACTGTTTGTAACTGTGATCATAAACTTCAATCTGTCTGTTATGGAGTATCTTGTGATCTTTAGCTAATTAGTGAGTTTATTTATATTTTTCTAACTCATGTTTCAAATGACAGTACATTATAATATACACACGAGCCGGATTCGATATTGATGCCTGTATTTTCAAATTTAACACTTAACCAATTTTGTTGCAAGTTTACACAACACAATTGTTGTTCATAGTAATTGCTACTATGGTTTCTTTGATATGCAATTTTCTTGTTTCATGTTTTGCGGTATATCTATACAGCTTAACTGAAAACAACATCTATCTGATTGTTTCTGTATTGCTGTATCGGAAAGTTATCATTTTATAACCTCAACAGTTTTATTTGTATTATAATATCTTTATTTTTGTTTGTTGACCATGACAGAGTCAAAATAATGTCGGTCAGAATGGTTGTCCGTAACTTGAGGAGCAAGTTTCTACCCATGTTCACTCCTGCAGCTACACTGCATTCCCATGCTACGAGCTTCGGTAGGTCAACCTTACTAGATGCTACCCTGCTTTGTTTTTCCCATTTTATTAATAATTCGTTACTGAATGTTTTGTATATACTTTGAAATTAAGCGAATTTGTTGTACCGCAGGATTTAAAAAAGTAAATGAAGAAGATAAAAGCCAATTGGTAGGCAATGTCTTCACCAAAGTTGCATCAAATTATGACATCATGAATGATTTGATGAGTGGTGGACTTCATAGGTTGTGGAAAGATAGGTAAAGTTTAAATTTTAAAACTTTATTTAATTTCATATTTCATTATTCATCCGCGCGGCTCATTTTATATCCCCACTCTTTTCACAGGTTGGTTTCAAAACTGAATCCATTTCCAGGGATGAAACATCTTGATGTAGCTGGCGGGACAGGTCAGTTTTTTTTTTAATTTATAGATGTAGTTACAGAAAACGTCCTTTACGTTTATATAAAGTGTTGGTTTCATCTTTTATCTTTAAAATCACGCTTAAAACTCTTTATGTTAACCTTTGATTACATATTGTGTCCTGTACACTAATTGCCGTTAATACCTCAGTTACCCTTTTGAAAATGTCAAATTTACCCTTACCCTTGAAGGACCAAAGCTGTAATTTTCATAACTGTTCTATTTCTTTTCTTTTTTAAAATAAAATGACCCGAGATTTACATCATCATAATTAGGTGATCTCGGGCTCGACTCAGCCCGTTTACACCCCTATAATAGGTATTTAGTTTAGGAATAAGGGTAGAATTGTCATTTTATAAAAAGCAGCTGAAGTTTTTGACGGTGTAAGGGACGTAATCTGTTACAAAAAGTTAGCATAAAGGATGCTCAACGTTATATATAAAGATAAATGATGAAACCTGCAGTTTTTTATAAACGTAAAGTGTTTGTTTTGTTTAATATTTATGATTCACATTCTTTCTTTTCAAAGAAGTTGATGTTTATTGAATTTCACAGGCGATGTCGCTTTCAGGATTCTTGAAACTATTAATAGTGTTAGCCGCAGGGCCATAGAAGACACATTCGAAGATAATTTGCATGAAGAAACTCAAATATTCGTTTGTGATATTAATCCAAATATGTTAAACGTTGGTAGAAAGCGAGCCCAACAAAGAGGTAAGGGTCCTCCGCTTATATATGTGTGTTAGTGTATGTATATATGTATAACACATGTATCTATCTTTCAACTTTTCAGGGCTTGGAGATCTAGGATCTCTTGTATGGGTTGAGGGAGATGCCGAAAAGCTCACGTTTGATGATAATTCAATGGATGGTTACACTATTGCTTTTGGTATTAGAAATGTTACACACATTGAAAAAGTTCTTGCTGAAGCACACAGGTACTTTGATTGATACTAATATACTATGCGCTAAGTTTTTATCTAAACAATTGTCACATTATATATGTGCATGAAAAATCGGTCTCCGTTAATAATTTTCTCTTACTCAGGGTATTAAAAAAGGGAGGGAGATTTCTTTGTCTTGAACTCAGCCATGTAGACACTCCAGTTTTCAAGCAGTGGTAAGTACTTTTTAAAACAAAAGTCAACGGTTGACTTTTGTGTTTCATGCAGTTTACAGGACATTGTAAGTTTGCTTCAAGCAAAAGAATAGACGGTAGACACGTTTTGGATTTAAAAAATGCATTACTACGTTGACTTTTCAAAGTAAATAGTTGACTTTTAAAGTCAAAAGTGATTTTTTTTCAAGATGGTAATTTACTAACTGTATATTTTTCTCCACTTTTCAAGCAGCAGTATGCACTTTAAAAATAATAGTCAACTTTAAAAATACATGTTAAGTTTGCTTCAAGCAAAAGAATAGGCAGTAGACACATTTTGGATTTTTTTACAACACATTATGTTGACAAGTCATTAGTGGACTCCTTTTCAAGATGGTAATTTGTTAATTTCACTCTGATATGATACAGGTATGATCAGTACTCATTCTCAGTCATTCCAGTTCTAGGAGAGCTTGTTGCGGGAGACCGTGATTCTTATCAGTATTTAGTGGAGAGCGTGAGGCGTTTTCCTCCTCAGGTATAGTTTTTGTTGGCCCGTAAACGTTGGTTGATTTTTAACATGTTTGACCTGTTCCACTTTTAGAATAAATGTTTTAAGATATGGATTACAAAACATGGTTGTTTTTTAGGAGGTTTTTGCTTCAATGATCGCGGATGCTGGTTTTCAGAAAGTTGAGTATGAAAATCTTGTGGGAGGAGTGGTGGCAATCCATTCTGGGTTGAAAATTTAGGTGCTTTTGAAACCTTTATCATTTTATTATAGTTGAAGTATTAATTTATTTAAGAGGCATGCATTCTTTGTTTTGCAATTTATACAAAGTTTATATATTCTTTTTTTGATACTTTGATTAAAAATATATTTATAAATGAAGAATAAATAGTTATTTATAGTTAAAAATTTGATGCAGCGGTGTAAACAAAACGAAGATCGAATCACGTTGATTCAGTGAATACCTGTGATGAACTTCAAACCCCCAAATCCCACCCAAAGGTCTAGGGAAAATGAAGAGAAAAACGAAATTTATTATTATTCAAGTCTGATCATTCATCTTACATAACCAACATATAAATAAGTGTTCTAATACGAAATGGGCCTAAAACGGGTCATGGGCTAAACACAAACCAAAAAATAAAAACATAAAAAGTGCTGAAAAAATAATAAAAGGCCCATAACTTTATTTAGGAGTCGTTTTTGGGCTTCGGACAGGGGCCAAACCGCCGTGGGCGTTTGCCACAATGTGCTCCTCGTCTCAAGCTTTGATTTGACTGGTAATAGGCTTGACACAGAGCTTCGTGGGCCAAGGTATGCCCGTTTTCGTGGGCCACCTTTGGAGACACGATCATGAGCCTCCAAATATAACATGGCCTGTTCGTGAATACCTGGGCCTTCATCAAAATTGTAAAGCCAAATTAACGCTATTACTTTTGGTTATTCAATATAAAGCTTATTTACTATAAAAGAATCGATGTATTGTATAAAGTGCTTCTAAACTTTTGTTATAGGTATAATAGTAATTATCAAGGTTTAAGTTGCTCAGACTAATTTGTTTAATGTGCCATATTTAGTTAAATATGTCTAACTAGTTTAATAAATATGACGTGTTTAGTATGAATTAAAATTAAATAGATGGATCTATTAACCCCTTTTAACTTTTAAGAGTAAATGTATTGAAATACATAACTAATAAGTTTAAGCCTCTTATGGGGCGTTTGGCCTAGCTTTTTTAACAAAGCTTAAAGTTTTTTTTAGCTTTTTTTTTTTTTTTTACAAAATAAGCTTAACTTGGTGTTTGGTTTAGCTTTTTAAACTTATGCTTATTAGCTTATAACTTGCCAACCTAATATTAAACAAGCTTGTTCTATCTATACTTCATATAATTTTTAACATAACTTAGCCACATTCAGGATAACATATTTTATTGTTTGGTATCCAACGGTTTGCACAAATTGAAAAAAACCAAATCACCCAAGTAGGCCCGAATTTTCCTTTTATATATATATATTGTAAAAAATATGTATTCTTGATTTTAAACCCAATTACTCAACTCAAATAAGCCTCTTTTTACCCAAATCATAACTAAGTAAGCACATTTAAAAATTTAATTGTAAACCTAATAAGAAATCATTACTTGAGACCCATTTTGTTTTTTTTTTTGCCTCTCAGCCCAAAATTTTTAACGATTATCAGAGAGGGCCATGTTTAGACGCGATTTTCTTATAAAAGTTTATATACCTGTAATTTAATTTACATAGAATCGCAGTCCCTCCCGATACTAGATACACCGCTTGCAAGCGCAAGGCTTGGTTTTGATCATTTTCTTTAGCATACATGTTTTGTTAGTTATAAGAAGCATGATAACTAGATCACATATCAAGATAACTTTTGTATTTTCATGTTTTACGGACAATGAGGCAGCCAGTTGGATTTGACTCTCAAGTTTCCAAAGGAAGTCTTAAAATGTCACATAAATCTATTGTATGCCAAATATTTTTATTTAACAATTATCAAGAAATACAATAAGCTAAACCAGATGTTCAAACAACCACACTTAGACAAATAGGTTCACGAATATACAAGGACAGATGCTACTCCACATCCTGTGAATCGCATACGCGATCTGTACATGTCGACTGATGCTTTCAAATAAATCTTTTTTCCATTTTTCAATTTCCATACAGCGTGTGCAGCAAGATTAAGTTATGAACTCGACCCCTGATCCTCTGCAAGCAACATGACTCAAAACAAATGTCAGATTCTTTCCAAGATACTCGGAAACATACATATAACAATAAACTTAGGATAGAAATAAGAACCGTACCTTCGCCATGCAACTGTTCAAAGAGAGCTACAATATGTTTTCCGTACGTATATTTCTTCAACGAATTTAGATGAATCTTTATTCGATCGAGTAACAATTTCCTTTGATCATCCGTGCACGTTTGAAGCACCTTCTGAACAACATAATTTGCAAACTGGTCCTTTACCATCGCCTACATCACATTAAAAACCACATTTTATCCTACGGGTGATATTTATAACTATACGCGCATTAGAAAAAGATTACTCACCAATAAATTATCACTATTGTCACCAACACCGATGATTTCGTCAATCAAGATTCCCCTTGCTTTTGAATCACCATATTCCAAACACTTTTCAATCACATTTGATGCAAATTTATGCTGGCTCAGTTGTACAACATGGCCCGCCAACCGGTTTACAATTTGGCTTCTTTCTTCGGGCTTTCCCCTCTTTATCACATGCTGCAAGTGGGTCAAAACGGGTTCCGCACGGGCGATGTTAGGTTAGGTTGGTCCATAAACATTATTTGCCCATCATTTTGTATAAATGAATTATGTGTTAACTATGATACAAAAACCAATATTATTAAGATAGTTATTTAAACAAACCTGAGTTACATAATTTCCATATTGATCCTGTGAGAGAGTATAAACGGATTCCAATATCTCATCAACTATAAACTGGCTTTGTAATTCATCTGTAGAATGCTCTAGAACCCTCTATTTAACAGCAAAAAGGTTAAATCAGTCACATCCTTCTAAGTAATATCATTAAAAAACAAAAGTTAATAGTGTCGTCTAAACCTGTATGACACGGCACCCGTATGGATGTGTTGAAAGGGCTGCAACTTGACCGCGAAAAGATGAAATTACAAATTTTATTTTTTCTATTGGAATACTTTCTATACACTTTTGTATCACGTGATTTCCATTTTGATCATGAACACATCTCAAAACATGCCCGTCAAGCTCACGAACGAGTTTGACCTTTTGTTCTAGCTCAATAACATCAAGGGCCTAAAAACATTAATAGTATCGATTTAAGGGTATTTTAGACATTTTTCACAAACAGTAAAACACAAATTAGTTATTTACCTTTTGGATGACTCGACAACCGTACATTTGCAAACTTAAAGGTAATATTTGACCTTCAAGTTGGTTTGCAAGCTCCCTCCTTTGCTCACCGGTTCCATACTCGAAAAACTGTAAGGCACGAAAGTTGAAAAATGAAATATAAAAATTAAGTGGTCGGTTGAATTATTATGTGAAATTTATAAAAGCTATGATATACCTTTTGAATAACATAGTTACCGAACACATCGGTAATTAAACTAGAAGCATTAGGAAGAACTTCCTTAAATACAGATTCCTTTTCCTCAATGCTACATATTTCCAACTTTTGTTGAATGAATCGGCTTCCATGTTGATCACCACTATACGTGAATAATTACAAATATAACGTTAATTCCTTTAAAGAAGCAAATACAAAGACGTAGCAATTTCAACCCTTTTACTTGTGAATGGGTTGATTTGGGTTGTATTTATCTTAAAACAGATATCTAATAATCTAGCTAATGGGAAACAGGTTGTAGTCAAACAGGTTGAAAGTCTCCTAAAGTCTTTTTAATCCGCACAACCTCCAAATCGTTCAGGTTTATACTGTAATAATATTGTTTTTAAATCGCAATCAACAAACTTGGAATATATAAAAATAGACAAAAGTGTTGAAAACGAGCCAAGCATAAACGAGACTGAGCATAAAAATAAGTTTGTTAAATAAACGAGCCAAACTCGCGCTTCACTTATCAAGCTTGAGCTGGCTCATGAGCCTATTAATTATTTATATTTTGTTTAATATTAAATATATATTTATAGAATAATTATTCTTATACATAAATCTGTGATAAAAATAGCTAAATAATATATATTATGCTATATATGAAAACTATAATTAAAATACATAAAATTAACAAATAAAAATGTATATAATTTAATTAAATATATAATAAACGAGCCAAACCGAGCCCAATCGTAGCTCGAACTTTATAAAAACTACTCAAGATCCGAGCTCCTGCTTCAGAATAGAGCTCAAAACGTCGCGATCTCAAGCTCTCGTAAGTTAACCGAGCCGAGCTTGAGCCTAGTTCGGCTCGGCTTGGCTAGTTTACACCCCTATTTTCAGGTCAGCCCAATCCCACCCAGCCCGTTTAGTTGCAGACAACAAAGGGACGTTTTAAACTTCAAACCCAACTTTTGACCCGCTAATCACTAACCAAAACTCAACAATGTGGCCAAAGATATCAGAAAGCTCGATCCGGCGACCTTTAACAGACTTTAATTCTTCAAGAAACGAATATGTTTTCGGATCTCTAAAAACATGATTTCCGCCATACGGTCGCAATTCGTTTCTTTGAAAACTGGGCCCCCCTATCGGTGACCCGGGCACAGGTGGACTAGCATAAGCCGTGTTTGGAAACTGCAGAATACCCATATTACTCGAACCTCCAAAGTAGTACGGGCTCGTGGGTTCCATTCTTCTCGGGTTCAAATTACCATGGCCCACAAACCCTAAAGTTTGCTGCTTTTGTATCAGCTCGTCTGCACGAGTAGCAACTTGCAAACTTTCTGCATACGGAGGTTGAATCGGTAACCCAGGATGATGCCCATAGTTCAAATGTGGGCTTTGATTTTGACTTTGACCGAAATAGCTTGGAGACGGATTAATGTCTAAAGGCATATGAGCAGGTACATATGGTGGATTATAAGCATACCCACCAACTGTATATTGTTGAGGAAAATAAATATTCGGGTAAACATGATTTGGTGACATCATATACGCTGAGCTGGACGCGTAGGGTGACATGTATCCAGATGACTGCAACGCCCGT
This sequence comes from Bidens hawaiensis, assembly GCF_021521415.1. Taxonomy (NCBI): domain Eukaryota; kingdom Viridiplantae; phylum Streptophyta; class Magnoliopsida; order Asterales; family Asteraceae; genus Bidens; species Bidens hawaiensis. Next base: position 181,967 of record NW_027493474.1, on the reverse strand, counting down.
TGTACGTCAGATGGGAAATTAGAGGGAGTTTGAAGATACTGACTCATCCCGATATAAGTTTGACCTTGTGAAACCATTTGAGGGTGTTGACCGCTAGCTTGAAGTTGAAACATATTTCTGTGTTGTCGTTCCCTTTGGCTTTCTGTATTTGGCATACTCGACATATTAATAGCAGCCATTCTACTTGTTATACTCGATATATCATCTTCTCGTGGGTTTGAAATAGCTACATTTGCAGGATTCGGGTACAAATTTTTACCTGTGTTGACTTCATCACGATTATTGGTTTTGTCATCTTCTGGAGAATTTTCCTGTATAATAATTACTTAAAAACTACAACAAACAATATGGAAAATAATAAAGAACTTAATACCTGTTTTGTAGATTGATCATCATCTGATTCTTCATTATGAGTGGAAAGGTTACTCTGAGTCAAACGGGTCGACTCATCAAACGATGTGAATCTTTGATTATTTGCTACACCATGAAACATATGTCGGTTTTGATCTGAAACTATAGGTGGAGGAAGTCTTGGGTTCTGTTTAACATGGGCCGAATAATATGCAACATAAGACGGGTCAGCCCGAAGCTGTTCTTCAGACTCGGTAGCATTCGCAGCAGCTTTGTGTCTAGACATTAAGTTTTCAATTGCTGCAAATGATCCTTCAATATTCGGAGGTGCGCTTCCGCTCCTATTCGGGCCCATATTTTGGCCCGTTATCACTAATTCAAGATCCTCAAATGTACCCTGTGACGCCCACTTTCCACTTGCTTCACTGATTCTTATCAGGCTTTCCGTCGCCATTTAAATAAAAAAGATCGAATCTTTCGCACTTTTGATGACAAATTCCTCACATCTTTATTGAATTTTTACTGTCCTATAATGTCCAAAACAAAAACACATATGTAACTAACTTTATTGAATTTTACTATTACTAGTTATATCTTTGCTAGAATTCACCAAACACACAAACAAAAATAGCAATAAATCAAATAACCATCACTTCCAAATAACTTCAAATCAAGAAAACCCTTATTCAAACAGACATAAAGATACAAACTTGATAAGCTAAACCTCAAGATTCTGTAATTCAACAAAAACCATATCAAATTATTGGTTTTCTTGCATGTTCTTGAGCTTAAAACACAAAAAAAGTAAATAAAAATAAAAACTTGTTTGTAATAAGAGAACCCTAAAAGTCAAAGAGTGAAACAAAGAAGAATCTGACCTGGGTATTGTCTAAAACATCTTTATCATGAAAACCCAAGAGCAGGTGGAGGTGATGATCAAGAAAATCAAGAAGAAAATGAAGAAGAAATAGGGGTGGGTTTAGTTTAATTCAGAGGTGATCAAGAAAGAAAAGGTGAAAAAAGTGCTAATTCCAGTCTTGGATTATGTAATATGGGTGTGCAAAGAGGGAGAAAACGACAAGAGAGTAACCTGGTAAAGAGATTTTTGGTATAAAAATAGGAATAATAGTAATAATAATAATAATAATAATAATAATAATAATAATAATAATAATATTCATTAGATGATGGTGCAGTCAGCATGGTGTGTTTGTGCAGCTAGATACAGTACACTCAACTTCCTCAAGTCTGAGTATAGCGACTGGAAAAGAAACTTTGTTTTTAGTCCTTTATTTGTTTTTGGATAAATATCTCATGGGACAAGTGTCTTTACTCCCTTTGTCCTATGAATTAAATGGAATTTCGTGTTTTCTAGCCTCCTAGGGTTGAATTTGGAGCAATATGACTGACTATTATATTACTCTTGCTTTAATTTCTTTAATTATACAATTACTTAAGGATATTAAGCCACGAGTTTTGATAATTTTATTCTTATATTTATCTATAATATATATAAACGAAAACCCAAAAATCCTACGTGTCGCGATATGGTCGCTCCCCCTTTCTGGAGTCATCGGCTTAATTTTTAAATGGAGACTTCTCATGCATTTGACCCGAATTCACAGGTATGGGTCTAATCAAACCAATATATTTCTTAAACGGGTTATAACATCTCATTTAATCTCACCAAATATTTGATATAATAATCCTATAAAGTAGTGATATACTAAAAATTAATATTTGATTTATTTAAAAACAGATATATATTATTTATAATTAAAAACCAATTTGTAGTAAAAAAAAAATAAACGGGTCTTTGGTCTCATCAAACTTATATAGCTTTTAAACCGGGTTATAACATCTCATTTATTTGTGAAACAATTTATTATCAAACCATAAGTATATGATTAACTTTCAAACAATAAAAAAAGATAAAAATTCAAAAAATAAATAAATATTAGAAACAAATAATATAAAACAACCCTCGTAATACGGGGGATAAAAACTAGTCTATAATATATATAAACGAAGATATAAAATCCTACATGCCGTAATGTGGTCGCTCCCCCTTTTTTGAAGTCACCAGATTTGCTTGATTTTTAAATGGAGGTTTCTCATGCATTTGACCCGAATTCATGGGTATGGGTCTAATCAAACCCATATATTTCTTAAACGGGTTATAACATCTCATTAAATTAAAAACTAATATCACCAAATATTTGATATAAAAATCCTAAAAAGTAGGGATATACTAAAAATTAATATATGATTTATTTAAAAAAGATATATATTATTTATAATTAAAAAACCAATTTTATAGTAAAAATAATGAACGGGTCTCGAGTCTCATCAAACTCATATAACTTTTAAACCGGGTTTAACATCTCATTTATTTGTTATCATCAAATCATATATATTATTAACTTTCGTATAATAAAAAAAACAAAAATTTAAAAATAAATAAATATTAGAAACAAATAATATAAAACAACCCCGTAAATTAACAAAACATTTAATAGCTCTATGGTTGTTTTATCTGTAAAGAAAGATTTCTCATGCATTTTACTCGAATTCACGGTATGGGTCTCACCATACCCAGATAACCTTAAATGGGTTATAACATCTCACTATTCTAAAAATAAATCTCACCACTCACCAAGTATTTGATATGCAAATCCTATAAAATAGGGATATACAAAATATTAATATTCATTTTTAAGAAAAATATATTATTTATAATAAGAAACAATTTTATAGTAAAAAAAATAAACGAGTCATGGGTCTCACAAAACTCATAGTTTTTAAACAGGTTATAACATGTCAGTTATTTGTGAAACTATGTCATCATCAAACCCTAAGCATATTATTAACTTTTTTATAATAAATAAAAATAAAATGCAAAAAAATATGAATATTAAACACGAAAAAGAAACACAACCCCCGTAATACGGGGGATAAAAACTAGTTTGATTATAAATATAAATTTGTGTCTTGTATTCGGTCTCACACATATTAATTAGTTGTTACTTATTACTTTTCAGGTTTTTAGATTTTTTTCACAAATATTAAATAATAGCTGATATATATTATTATATGTATAGAATAGATTGTGTTTGTATTTGAATATAATTCATTCCCTAAAATAGAGGAGATATCCATGTATATATATGTTTAGGGATTACATTAATGAAATCATCGAACATTATTTTGCTATCATGGTATCACAGCCAAAATCAGTTTTCTAATTAACGATCCCTAACCCTAGCCGCCAGCCTCCCTCCTCTCCTCTAATCACCATCTGTTCTTTTCTCCCATCATCATCCTCTTTCTTTTTCAATGGAGAAAATACATCCTGCGGTTACGGTTACCAACATCAAGAACGTTATTACCATCGTTCTTGAAACAGAAAGTTCTCAATACAAATCATGGGCTGAGTTGTTCAGGATTCATTGTAGAGCCTTTAAGGTCTCTGTTCATATCGATCCTAAGGTTACCGCTTCTGCTGCTACTACATCTTCGTCTACAGATAAAGATGCACCCGAAACTCCCCAACCCATCACCCTAGCACTATGGAATCGACTTGATGCAATCGTGCTCCAGTGGATCTATGCAACTATTTCTCACGACCTCTTGCATACTATCTTGAAACCACAGTCCACGGCTCTTCAAGCTTGGACAGCTCTGGCGAATATTTTCCAAGACAATCAAGCCACAGGGGCCGTTTACCTAGGCGAAAGTTTGCTACCACTCGTTTGGATGATTTTCCAAACATGTCAGCCTATTGTCAAGCTCTCAAAATGCTTTCAGATCAGCTTGCCAATGTGAATGCACCGGTGGATGAAGAAAGGCTTGTCATTCAACTAATCACGGGTCTCAACGAAAGTTATGAAAGCACAGCACAGATTCTTGAAGGAACTGTCCATTTGCCAACCTTCTATGCAGCCCGCTCAAAGCTTATCAATAAAAAATCCGGAAACAACATCAGGCTGCAAGTAACTCCCCTCAATCCAGTGGTACGGCTCTCCATGTTTCAAACCATCGCACCAATGATTCCTACCACCAACAGTCTGATTCCTATTCTAGTTCACGAGGGCGTGGTCGTGGCCGTGGTGGTTATGGAAGGGGGCGTTCTTCTGGTGGTCGTGGCAGGGGGTATTCTGGTCAACACTAACAGGGGTATGGGTCTTCTCACAATCTAGCTTATGGACAACAACCTGGGTATAACCCACCCCTAGTTATGGACAACAAGCTTTTCGGCCCAACAACCCAACCTGGCCCACTCCACCATCCCCATGGGCTCAACCAACTTGGGCTCACCCCTGTCCATACCCAACCCAGCAAGCTCCCTGTACGGGTTCGAGACCCAATTCTACTCCCGGCTATGGTATACCAGCAGGTCATGAACCCGTAATTTTAGGCCCCTGTCCCCAACATGCTTATGCGGCATCAGAAGCTAGCTACACACCCCACTGATATTTAACGGGCCTTCAATACAATGACCCTTTACCCTCCAGACCACCCTTGGTATGCGGATTCGGGAGCCACCGCACACATGACAAACTCCTCAGGTAACTTCTCGTCTTATTTTAATAAAGGTCCTTTTCGGAATATTATTTTTGGTGATGGGTCCCATATTCTAATCCAAGGTACGAGACATCAGTACCTATCCCACCCGTTCCCACCTTTAAAACTTTATGATGTCCTTCACGTACCTAATATAATTAAAAATCTTTTGTCTGTTCGTCGTGTTACAACTGAGAATAATCTTTCAATGGAATTTAATCCTTTTGGTTTTGATGTGAAGGACTTCCCTATGCGGACACCCATCCATAGATGCAACAGCACAGAGGACCTCTATCCGTTTACTATTCAGTCCCTGTCTTAGTTTACAAGTCCGACAGCTTTTGCGGCCATCACCAAAGATCTATGGCATCACCGTCTCGGTCATCCGGGATCATTTATATTAATGTCTTTGAAAAATAATTTGTCTTTTACTTCTTGTAACTAGTAATTTACCCGCGCTTTGCGCGGCTTTCGGGTGTTAAGGCGTTCACTCGACATGAATTTGGTCATTTTTTGTTACATTCATTACACTACTAGAACATAAACAAAAAAAACAGTAAAAGAGGACTAATGGGGTGATGTCGGTCGGTAAAACTTGGGCGTTGGTAAAACCCAAGCGGTGTCGATCTCATGCGTTGAGGCGGTAAGTCTGTGCAAATTTGATGTGTTTCCGGCATGTACATTACGCTTTTGGTTACTTTTGTTACGGTGACGAAACAAAAACAAACACAAACAATATAAATATTGATGCGGGCCAATAAGGTGACGCCAGTTGGTAAAATCGAATGTTCGTAAAACCCGAGCAACATCGGTCTCGGGCGTTGATGCGGGTGAGTCTACGTGTTCGTTTTCCATGATCTTCGTTACGGTACCGTAACTAAAACAAAAAAATTTGTTCGGTTACGTTGGTTACAGTATCAGAAGTAATACAAAAAATATATATAAACTGAGGTTGGCCAATGGGGTGACGTTGGTCAAACTCAGGCGTTGAGGCGGTTAGTCTACGCAAATTTGGTCGGTTTCATCATATTCACTACGGTACCGAAACTAAAACAAAAGAGTTCGGTCGGTTAGCGTTACGTTTTGATTGGTTCCGTCACATTCTACCGAACCTAAAACAAAAGAGTTCTATCGATTAGCGTTAACTTTTTTGTTATGATACCAAAACAAAACAAAAAGAAAAAACAAAAGAAAGAAAACAAAACAAAAAGGAAAAACAAAAAAAAGAAAAACAAAACAAAATGGTCGGTGCGGCGCCAGACCTCACGTTTACTTCTAACTAATAGATAATAAACAATCACCTTCTATTTGTTCTTCTTGTGTGTTTGGAAAACATCTTAAACTGCCTTTTAATAAATCTACTTCGGTTACTTATTTGCCATTTGATATTGTGCATAGTGATTTATGGACATCACCTGTCTTATCGTCTAGTGGCCATCGGTACTACATTTTATTTTTGGACGATAAAACAAATTTTTTGTGTACCTACCCTTTAACGAATAAATCCCAAGTGAACACAATTTTTTAGCAATTTCACTCCCTTATTAAGATCCAATTTAACCAGCAAATTAAAACTATACAATGTGATAACGGTCGTGAATACAATAACACATCATTCCACAATTTTTGTGCCACAAACGGACTCCAATTCCGTGTTTCATGCCCATATACGTCCCCTCAAAATGGGAAAGCCGAGCGTAAAATACGCTCCATCAATAACATCATCCGCACCATTCTTGCCCACTAGTCGGTTCCCACCACCTTTTGGCAGCACGCCCTTCAACACGCTACTTATCTCCTTAACATCCTACCCTCCGCCGCTCTAAACAACCTCTCCCCTACCCAACCCTCTATAACCGACATCCCAGTTACACCCATCTTCGTACCTTCGGGTGCTTGTTGTATCCTCTCCTACCTTCCGTTAACATTAATAAACTTGATAAACGCACCGTCCCTTGTGTTTTTCTTGGATATCCATCCAACCTCTGTGGATATAAATGCTATAATATCCAAACTAAACAGATATCCATCTCCCGTCACGTGATATTCGACGAGACAATTTTTCCCCTCGCTACTCCTACTCCGGCCAATCCCGCTACATACACAATTTGTACCGACCAGTCCTCTATTCATCCTACACTCTGGTCTTCAGCTCAGCCCTCTAATTCGTCTCCTATACCTAACCTAAATGACCTTCCAAAGCCCCCGTTGGTGAACACTTACTCCCGCCGCCCCAAAACGGTTCTCGTGCCATCCACTACTTAGCCTCCTCCTACTACATCACACCCTCATGTTGTTATATAACCCCCATCTCTTGGCCAGCCTGCTGTTACAGAACCCACACTTTCTGGTTCATCCCTTCCTGTTCCAGACCCGGTTTTTACAGCCCTATCGACTCAACCATCCCAACCTCCCACTCACACGGTTCATACTCGAAGTATGTCTGGTATTACCAACCTCCAACAACCTTTTTTAATCTCAATGTTTCCATAATTTTTCCTATACCTCACAACCCCACCATTGCTCTTCATAACAAAGATTGGAATATGGCCATGAACGATGAATTTCGGGCCCTTATTAATAATAACACGTGGGAGTTAATCCCGAGACCTCCTCATGTGAATGTTATTCGTAGTATGTGGATATTTAAACATAAGACTAAATCTGACGGTACTTTAGAGCGTTAAAAAGCTCGTTTAGTCTGTGATGGTAGGTCTCAACAGATTGGAGTGGATTGCGGGGAAACATTTAGTCCAGTGGTTAAGCCAGCTACCATCAGAACTGTTCTATCGCTGGCTGTGTCACAAAATTGGCCTATACACCAGTTAGATGTCAAGAATGCATTTTTACATGGTAACTTAAAGGAAACTGTATACATGTATCAACCCCCAGGCTTTAGAGACACTCGTTTCCCGAATGTTAGTACACGGTTTTGCGTCTCGAGTCTTTGTATTTATCATTAATGTATTTGTCATTTTGTTTAATGTAATAAACAATTATTTTATCTTATAGTTCGTTAATGTAATGTCTAGTTCCTAAGGATGTTTAGCGAACTAGATCTTAGTTATTATCCCCTCTGATTCGTTAACGATGTTTAACGAATCAGGGAGTGATTCGTTAAGTTTATTTCATTTAATGTATGTAACGAAGTGGACTCTAGTTTGTTAGGGAATGTTAACGAACTAGATCCATCTTCTATATATAGTGAACACTGTTCACTGTTAATTTAAGTTTGGAGTTTATATTATCGAATCTCTGCTGAATTACTCTCTAAAGCTTCAATCTAATATTATACATAATCATACATACAATTAGTATATGCAGTTAAGATATATCATATAATAAGTGTGATCATGAACTAGATCCGTAATCGTACTAATTATATATATCAGATCTGAGATCTGAGGTTAGTATAACGTATTGTCAAGTGGTATCAGAGCTTTCGGTGCTCATTTACGCTTGATTTAATGGTTAATTGATGTTATCAGATTGTTAATTGATAATGTTTTGTGTTAAGTCTTTGTTTGATTTAGTTTTGGATCAAATTAAGGTTAATTGGAAGAATTAAGGAGTGTTTGGTTTGGATTTGAAAGTGTTAAGGTATTCGAAGGTTATTGTGGTTTGGAATTGGATATTGGTTTGGTTTGGTTTTGGATTGAATTGGTATTGGATCTGTTTTAGCCGAAAACAGAGGATTGTTTTGGTCAAATTGGTTTTGATTGATGGTTAATTGAGTTACGAGTGAGGTTGATTTGGATTCGCGTGGTGATTACGAGTGTTTTGATCGGCTATATGAGCGATTTGGTTAAGTATTGACATAGTATAACAAATTTAAGTGTGTGTATTGGTGTTCTTCAATTTCTAGAACTCTGGAAATCTTCGTTTGAAGATTTGAAGATTCAAATCTGATTTGTTAATTTCGGCTTGATTCGTTACCTCATTTAACTTGATTCGTTAACATATTTTGGTTGATTCGCTATGAGTTTTGGTTGATTCGTTAACCAATTCGTTATACATTCTGACTCGTTTCAACAGATTCGTGTGACACGTGTCTTTCCTCGAAAATTGAGTTATAACAACCTTTGCCACGTGGCATTCGTTGTCAGAGTTTGTTACAAACCGTTGTAACAACCTCATTTGCTATAAGTTGATTCGTTATCAACTGTAGCAATTCGTTATCTAATTCGCTAAGCCTTTCTTAGTTATTGCTAAAGACAATCACCTGATTCGTTGACTCAATTCGTCATCCAGTTCGTCATAAATCTTTCTAATTCGCCAAAGTTACTGTTTCTAATTCATTAAAATCATTTCTGATTCGTTACCTAATCACTTTTTACTTCGTTAAATTGTGATTCGCTAATTACTGTTCACAGTTCGATACAACTGTTCACAGTTCATTAACTTTACTGTTCATCATTCGTTTAGGATTTGAAATCGATACAACTGTTCACAGTTCATTAACTTTACTGTTCACAGTTCATTAACTTTACTGTTCATCATTCGTATGTATGCACTAGCTTCTCAGAACATGTAATGCAACAAATTTTGCAACTTGATACCGAAATAGGTTCACATTCGAAATGTCCAAGATTGATGAAAGCGACTTTGCTAAATAGGAACCCCGTTTTCGTGCTCATTTGGGTTCTGTTCATCCTGACTGCTCATATTGCTTAGATGAGGTATATATTGTTCCAATGATTAGAGATAACACTATTGGTTTTACTCCTAAAGCTATTTCTCAATATTCACAAGAAGAGAAGAAAGCATTAGAGATTGAAACAAAAGCTTATTCTACTCTTACTATGGCTTTACCCGACCACATCTTTCACCAAGTAGGTAGCATAAAGATATGTGCTTCTTTATTTCAACATATTCGTATGAGGAGTATGGGAAATACAGATGAGAGTAAGAAGGTAATGCTTAAGGTTCAATTTCGAAACTTTAATTTGTTAAAAGGAGAAACAGTAGAGGAGATGACTACTAGGTTCAATCACTTGATTGCTGAGATGGATAAAATGGGATTGGAAACTTATGAGGTTGACAAGATTGACACGATTAAGAGTGCACTACCAAGTTCTTATTCAACATTCCTAATGGTTTTAAAAGAGAATAACTATTTTGCGAATGAAGACTTGACTGCCACTGAATTCTTGCAAAAGATTGAAGCAAGAGAATATGATCTTAAGTGTCAGAAATCCTCCAAGGATAGCCAAGATCATGCTTTCTATGGTGGTAGTATGCCTCTAAGTTCTACCATTTCCCCTATCACTTCTTTTTTCACACAACATGCCGGTGAAAATGAAACAACAATTTAAAATGATCCAAGAACATGTTTTTACACTACTGGTAATTTTGGATCACCTGGTATTTCTGTTGGATCTGGAAATTCATCTACTACAAATCCATTTGCTCCACCACCTAGTGTCAGCATGAAGGAAGCTGAACAAAATTTTGCTTTGCTAACAGCCTTCATGTCTTCATATGAAAACTTGGTGAGTAGTAAGATTGCCACAAGTGATCTGACTGATGAGGATTATGATCAGATTGATCCAGATGATTTAGAAATTATGGATTTAAAGTGGAACATGGCTATGATCGTTCGTAAGGTTAAGAGATTCATGCAAAGGACTGGCAAAGATCTTCTTGCCTTGAACAAGAAATCGGGGGTTGACAAGTTAAAAGTGAAATGTTACAATTGTCAAGAGTTCGGGCATTTTTCTAAAGAATGTGACAAGCCGAAAAAGGAGTATACTAGTCCTCGTGGTCAAAATCAAAATTCTTCTACACCACGAGGTAATGATGCTAAAAAGAAACCGTCTACTTCTGGGTCACAAGCAATGTTAGCTGATGGAAATGATTGGTCACAACGACTGCTGTGTAATGATAACCAAGCTAATTTGGCTTTGTTTGGGCTAACTAAAGACTTTCAAGATGCAAGTGGAAGTGAGCTGTCTTCTGACAATGATTATGAATCTGATTCTGACGAATCTTGTGACAAGTCTACAACTGTGTTTGCTTGCATGGCTAAGATCAATGAGGTTAGTTATTCTATCTCTGCTACTTCATCTGTTAAAGTAACATGTGTTGAATGTGAATCTAACAAACCTAAGTTAGAATATTTAAAGAATCATAATGATAATTTAGTGAGAGAAATTGCTTCACTAAATGATACTTATCGACAATCTCTTGAATCTCAAATGAGAGCTCGTGAGAAGATTGAAGCATTTTCGACAAGTAACCACGATCTCAAGGCTGAGTTATCTGTGAAAATGACAATTAATGACCAAAAGTTTCAAGAAATCTTGAAACATCGTTAAAAGATAACTGAACTTGAGAATGAGGTTCTTGAATTGAAGAACATATTGGGTAAATTTCGAAACTCTTCTTTTCCGTTGAATGAAATCATTGAAGTGTCTGGAAAACAAAAAGATTCAAAGAAAGGTATAGGTTTTGTTGAAATTCCGCCACTGTTTCACAATGATTATAAAATTAATCCGTTTTCTAAAAGAGAAGAAGAGGTAATTGTGAAAGAACCTGTGATTTCAGAAAATGCTAAACCTGTTACAACTGAAACTGTTAAAACCCAATTTGCTCCTCAAAACCCTCATGTTGAAAGCAACAAAGTCTTTGTTGAAAATGATGACAAAGTAATTATTGAGGATGTGTTTGAACCAGAGGTAATACACAAGAATAAGAATATCCCAAGTTCTAATCATATTCTTTGCGAGCCTCATGAATTTGAGGAAGCTGTGTATAGTTCACACAAGCCTCATGTGACAAAGGTAGAACACGTGAAAGTTAAACCTGTGAAGGCAAAGAAGTCAGAAAAACCAAAAATTTCTGATGAGGACCTGATGCGTTTCATTAATCCTCCTAGTTCTGAGCCAGCATTTGCTAGAGTTTTTAAGTTAAAGGGTATGGATACAATGTTCACTGAAAAAGATATCCCAATTAGTATCATTAAACCAGAATTAATTGAGAGTGTCTTTTACATAGAAACTGACAAGTTGAAAGAGTTGGAACGTCAATATGTTTGTGCCAAAACATCAAACTTTTCAGACCCGGTAATGAAAGCAAAACAATTGTTAAAACAAGCTAAAAAAGTTCAGTTTGTTAAATCAACAGGAACAGATACATTGAAAAGTTTTTCCAATTGTTCTAACCTTAATTTTTATATGAAAAAGTAGTCTGTTACTTCTGATGATTTGGCCAAACGATTCACTGAAATTGTAAGTTATCAACCTTCGGTTGCATATGTTTCTGCCAGACCTCAACATGGTCATGTTGACATACGAAGTTGCTTTTTGTGTGGTCAACAAGGTCATATAGTAAGAAAATGTGGTCAACAGAAAACTCAAAATCTCCATCCTTTTGTCAAGGACCATTCAAATCGGTTCCTGTGATAAAGGAGATCATGAAGTGACCTGTGTCATGTGAGGATGATACACATATCATGTTTTCAAACGTGCATCCTCCTAAAGTAATTCATGTGAATGAAACTCATGGTCATGTGAAACCAAAATTCGTTCCAACTGAGCCCATATGTAGGAACACAGTTTCAAACATTGTTCAAGCTGCTTATCTAAGACGAAAGTCTAGGAAGCCGGCAACATATTCTCAAGTTGCTGAACAACAGTTGAAATCTGTTCAGATTAATGATCAAAGAGAAAACCAAAAAGTGCCCAAGACTGAGGCCTGGGCTTCCTTTTTGAACTCATCACTTTTACTTGTGTGTAGGGTACATCCAAGACTGTGTCTGGTGAAAACTGGATAATGGATAGTGGATGTTCTCGTCATATCACTGGAAATCTCAACCTATTGACCAACGTAAGAAATATTCAAGGGGGGTTATGTAGCGTTTGCTGGGAATTCTGGGGGCATGATTACACAAGAAGGTAAAGTTACAAATGGTCACATTACTTTTGAAAAGGTCAATTACTGTGACAAAGTGGACCATAACTTATTAAGTGTGTTGCAAATCTACGATAAGAAGTACACCATTGTATTTAGTGATAAAGAGTGTCTTATCTTGAAACCGGGATACGTGATTCCCGAGGACATGGTTGTCATGCGATCACCACGATCAAATGATATTTATGTCTTAAATGTGAGTTGTAAAGTATCAACGTCTATCGAAACATGTTTTGTCTCCAAAGCAACTGAGAAGGACTATTCTATGGCATCGTAGAATGGGTCACATTCATGTTCGAAAGATGAATTATTTAATGGCTAATGACCTAGTTGAAGGTGTGTCTCTAAAAAACTTTAAGTTACCCGATCACTGTGTTGCTTGCAAAAAGGGTAAACAGAAGAAAAAGTCACATCCATCTAAGTTATTAAATTCCATTGATACTCCTCTTGAACGACTTCATATGGATTTGTTTGGTCTGGTGAATTGTGTGAGTATTTCTGGGGATTGGTATTGTCTGGTTGTCACTGATGATTATTCAAGATACTCATGGGGTGTTATTTATGAGTTTGAAAGATCAAACGCCTGTTTTGGTACAAAACCTTATCACTAAGATCGAATCACTATACAAACACAAGGTGAGGAGAATTCGTAGTGATAATGGTACTGAATTCAAGAATACTGTATTAGATTTCTTTTGCATTCAAAAGGGAATTCATCAAGAATACAATGTAGCCTATGTACCACAACAAAACGGTGTTGCTGAACGAAAGAATAGAACTTTGATTGAAGCTGCAAGAACTATGCTTGCTGATTCTAAGCTTCCTGTCCAATTTTGGAATGAGGCGGTGAATACAGCTTGCTATACGCTTAATCGAGTTTTAACTGTTAAACGACTCAAGAAAACAAGTTACGAGCTTTTAAACAATTGAAAGCCTAACTTAAAGTATTTGGAACCTTTTGGGTGTCATTGTACAATGTTTAAGAAGGATACAGGTAAATTTGAAGAAAAAGCTATCGAAGGTTATTTTTTGGGATATGCGTCCCCAAAGAAACGAGTATTTAATTTCACTTCTGGTTGTATTGAGGAATGGTATCATGTGGACTGTCAAAAGTACACCACTCATCCTCAAGGGAAAGGTCCCGATTGGATGTTTGACTATGAAGGCTTATTTAATTCGTTTACTCCATCAACTGAGCACATTGATGAAGATCTGGTTCGAGCATATTTTGAAGATCATTTGGCTATTCCAAGATTTTCAAGTTCTAATGATGTTGAAGCTACAACTTCTGCTCCAACTGAAGATCCATGTGATGATAATCAGATTGATAATGTATCCACTTCTTCTGATGACATTCAAGTTGATGATCCAGTTATTGAGCTTGACTGTGATAATGTTTCATCTCCTGAACTTGGTGAACATTACACTAAATTATTTGATAATGTTGTTGTTCCTGAGAATCCCACTCTTCGGATTCATGGATATCATCCACAGGAAAACATCATTGGAGAACTTGGTGTGGGCGTACGAACACGTTATCAAGTTGCTTCGTCAAGTGAGAATAATGTGTTGTGTGCATATGCTGATTTACATTCATTGGGAATTGTGAATCTTGCAAAATTCACTTGCTTTCTATCTCAAGTAGAACCGACAACAACTTGTAAGGCACTTGAAGATCCTTCTTGGGTAGAAGCTATGCAAGAAGAATTACAGCAATTTGCATGTTTAGGTGTTTGGGATTTAATCGACAAACATGCTAGAGTCAAGAAAGCTATTCCGACTAAATGGGTATTTAAGTGTAAGAAAGACGATCGAGGTTTGGTCGTAAGAAACAAAGCTCGATTAGTGGTGCAAGGTTTTCATCAGCAAGAGGGTATTGATTATACTGAAGTGTATGCACCAGTTGCATGATTAGAGTCAATTTGAATCTTTCTGGTGTATGCAGCGTATAAGAATATCAAGGTCTATCAAATGGATGTTAAAAGTGCTTTTCTCAATGGTGAACTACACGAGGAAGTGTTTGTATTACAGCCTCCTGGTTTTGAAGATCCTGATTATCCGGACCGAGTTTACCGATTAAACAAGGCCCTGTATGGTCTACATCAAGCCCCGAGAGCTTGGTATGGCACGCTCGCCGACCATCTTACTGATAATGGCTTCAAACATGGGACTGTCGACTGCACTTTATTTCATTAAACTGTTGGTGATGATCTTCTCCTAGTTCAGATTTATGTCGACGACATTATCTTTCGGTCTATAAACGACACGTTGTGCAAGGAGTTCGAGAAGTCCATGCAAACGAAGTTCGAAATGAGCTCGATGGGAGAGATGATTTTCTTTTTAGTGTTGTAAGTTCACCAGTCTGCAAACGGAATCTTTATTCACCAGACCAAGTATGTGAACGATGTCTTGCGCCGATTCAAGATATCTGCCGGAAAAATCCCTTCTACTCCTCTCCCCGTGGGTCACAATTTATCACCGGATGAACTGGAGGATACCGTTGTTCCTACCCTCTATCGTGCCATGATCGGTTCTTTAATGTATCTAACGGCTTCTCGTCCCGACATTATGTTTGCTGTTTGTCTTTGTGCTAGGTTTCAAGCAAGTCCCCGAGTGACTCACCTAGCTGCGGTTAAGCGAATACTTCAGTATCTGAGGGAAAATCCAGACATTGGGTTATGGTACCCCAACGACCATAACTTTGAGCTTACTGCCTTCTCAGACTCGGACTACGGAGGCTGCAAGATCAACTTTAAATCAACGACAGAAGGATGTCAATTTTTGTGAAACTGGCTTGTTTCCTAACAATGTAAGAAGCAGACAACGGTCTCCACTTCAACCGCCGAAGCTGAGTATGTTGCAGCCTCGAGTTGCTGCTCCCAGGTTTTGTGGATACAACAACATCTTCGCGACTACGGTTTGAAGTTTTTACTACTCCTATATTAATTGATAATTCTGCTGCTATATTTATCACAAAGAATCCCGTACAACATTCAAAAACAAAACATATCAAAATTCGATATCATTTTATACGGGATTGCTTTGAGAAGAAATTAATTGACCTTGAAAAAGTACATACTGACTTTCAGAAAGCCGATCTATTTACCAAAGCTTTTGACAAAACACGTTTTCAATTTTTGTTTGGTTTAAATGGATTGAAGACCCTCGCTGATATCCTGAAACAAGGATATTTATCTTTATTTTTTGTTAATTCTTATTTTAAAATTTCTTTTGGTTTTTAGGTTTAAGCGATGAAAATTTAGAAAATACAAAAAGATTGTGCTCTTCGTTTGTATAGATAAAACCCAAAAACATTAACATTTTTAAAATCCAAAAACAGTAGAAAATTTTAAAAAATAAAAAATATTGTGATTTCTTTTCTTTACTGTTTCTCTTAAAATTTTTTTTGAAAAATCCAAAAACATTTTAAAATTTTGAAAAGTCAAAAAGATTGTGTTTTTTCAGTTTGTACACAAAAATCCAAAAATTCAAAAAGATTGTGAAGTTTATTTTGTTTATAAGAAAAGTGAAAAAGACAAAATGATTGTGTTTTTAAAGTATGTATAGAAAAAAACCAAAAAGATTTTTGCATAAGTTCGCTGAAAAATATGTCAATTACCCAAATTTGAAGGACATGTACTCGTATATGTTTGGTCCTGACATTTACTTGTAAATGATCGGGTTAGCCATTCACCTGATAATGGAAAGTAGTTGGGGCGTTCGTTATGTGTTTTAGATTATTTTCTCGCTGAAAATTATGTCAGTTATTTAAGTTTGTGAAGCATGCTTGCATGTATTGGTCCTATTATTCACTTGTGAATTAATAGGTTAGCCATTTATTTATAGACTTAAGTTAACTGGGGCGACTAAATTTTATGTTTATTTTTGTTTTTCTGCTCCTCAAATTTTAAGTTTTTGAAGCAAAAAGAGAAAATGATAGTACATTGATTATCTTGACCCCAAATCCAGCAAGAAATAAGCTTAAAAGACTTTGTGCTTAATTGCATTGATGCATTGGTAGGTCTTAAAACAAACAAGTAGAATAAAGTATGTGATATAAACATAAAGAAATGCCAAATTGAAAGAGTTGTGAGTCTCTAGCAAAAGTCTCGGTGAGGATGGCAGAAATGTAATAACCTGTCATACTCAAGCCTTATATTTGCTTGATCAACCAAAAATAAAATAAAGCAAATAACAAGCTTTGAAGTTCTGGAGTCTTTATGCGGCTTAATCATCTGGGTATTCATATGTATGAATATTTCACTCGCTTTTAGAGCAAACCCAAAGTCATTAAACCTGATCACTGTGTACTTCGTACAAATCCAAATTACTGACTTGATCAAAATCCGCTGTTAGTCAGACCCTAGGGGATACAATGTATGTAAGCCGACAGATGGACTTGCGCATATTCACTCATAGTAACGAAAACTCATTACATTGCTCATAAATGTTTATAAAATTCAAACTTTGATCAGCAATATAATGGTTTAAGTCAAGTTGGGGTGATATGGCAAAAATCAAATTAAGCTTGAACCGGGATTAGAGGCTGATAGTTTCTGATATTCTGTGCTTTAATTGAACCGTTAATAATATCACAAAACTGCTTGAAAGTTTGTTATTATATTTAAGTGGACAACAATACCAATGACTGACTTAACACCAGTCATAATATCGCTGAAATATAAAGTTGTGATAGAAGGGCAATTTGGTCAATATGATTCTCTGCTCAAACTCAACAAAATTCCAAAAATATGTACTACTTTTGAAAAACATTCAAAACTACAAAAAAAATTTCTTGTTTACATTTTATTTTTCGGATAATTTTCTGGTAAATATTTAGTTTATGTCGAAAAATTTAAAATACAAAAAGGGTATACATTTTCTTTTTAAATATTATTTAAATACCTTATTATTGATGCATCAAGTGCAGCTCCTGCCTTGATACGTTTGAAATTATTTATATTCTTTTAACTTATTGGTTTTCAAAACGAGAAACGTTTTTAAGTTATTCGATTATCGAGATAAAGGTTCTCGGTAATTGTTTTATGTTATTTTTATTTTTTATTCTTTATTTTTTATTTTCTTTTAATTGATTTAAATTAATTTAATTTATTTTTTTTATTTTTAATATAAAATTAAATAAAGCATCATTCGTTAATTATGGATAACGAATTAGGATGTTTTTAACGAACTACATCCCAGTTCGTTCCCTAATTCGCTTCCGCACCCTGTAACGAAACACACCCACTTCGTTATGCATATTTAACGAATCAAGACACGAATCAAACCTGATTCGTTATGCCATGTATTCAGTTCGGATAACGAATAATCTGATTCGTTATTTCAAATTTCAAACGAATCAGTTTGATTCGTACATTGGGAAACGTGAAAAGACATTGTATATAGGACGGCGTGCATATGAACCGTCCTATACATCTTCTTCATCTTCCTTCTTTACAAAGTTACTCTGCCAAAATGTTTCCAGAATTATCAACATTTGATTTTCTATGTTTTGATTATATCATTGTGAGTGTAAGGTAACAACGATCATAACTTTGTAACTTTCGTCAAAAATCACACACTTTTGATAGGGTAATTAAGTTAATAGGGTTACCGTCATTTGAGGTTTCTTTGAACCTTGATGTTTATACTGTAATGGACCATGAATCGATTTTCATGATCATCGGAATGGGATTCCGAGTTCAATGGTACCCTTTGATTATCTTTCGATTACTGATTGATGGGTGGATTTTAAGTGGTCATTATCGGGGTTTTGTATTCCGGTTTAAACCCCTAATTTAAGTATCTTATTTCCATGATTTGAACTCTCATATCTATATCATTTGCTTCGCATTGTGTTTTCGGGATCTTTACGATTGTTGATTCAGTTATCCAACGATAATTATGGAGTAATCGATACTGGATTCGTCTTGTTGACTTTTAGTGTTCTTGGTTAATTTTGACCTTGACCAGAGGAGTCAAAGATTAAGTCAGACCTTGACCATTCGTTAATCTTAGCGAATTGGAACTTATTTGTGTCCAATTCGTTAAGCATTTCAAACGAACCAGAATGGGCGAATCATTTTCATAACGAATCAAATATGGACACGTTAAATTATAACGAATTAGTTGTAATTTATAACGAACCAGAATTTAATTCGTTTATTTATAACGAACTAGAGGTTAATTCATTATTTTTAATAGTAATTCGCTAGTTCTTCTTCGTTAAATTATTTACTTGATAGCGAATCAGCTGATTCGTTACAATCTTATAACGAATCAGACTGTATTCTTAATTAATGACATTTAAAATTTAATTATTTTAATAATGTAAATTATGATACAAACATTTCATGGATCTAACCGCGTCGATACATTGATTACACACACGAAATCTAAAATTAAATATAAAAGTTGTTGATAAATTCATAAGTATTCAAATTATATAAAACAAATAGTGTTTAAAAATTTTCAATTTACTGATAGTTGACATTATTTATTTAGTATTATGCTGATCAAATGGATCAAGATCCACCTGTTACTCAACAAAAACAGCAACAACACCAAGAACAGGAAGAGGTGCCCCTACTGCTTTTTGACAAGAAACACAACATTTGTGCTTATGTTGATCCAAATGTTGCTGACGAAGCTTTATTTGGGACTATGCTCGCATTCTTACGCCGTTCGGTGATACACTTTGCTATAACTGCTCGACCCAAAGTCTATCTGAGCATTATTAGACAATTCTGGAATACGGCTGAATACGTTGAAGTAGAGAATCACATGCGAGCCTCAATCAATCAAATCCTATCACAGTGGATACGGAAGTGATTCGACGTGTGCTTCGTTTTGGAGACAATGATGATAATCCATGTGAGTTATACAAGAGATTGATCAAGGGTTTGTTCCGGTGTGTATTTTATGGTGGTGACATCGAAGACTCTATGTTTAACAAGAATGGACTGTGCCCACCCTACAAGTATCTCCTACACGTATTGATTCATTGTTTGGGTGGTCGTCGAGGTGGATTTGATGAATGCCGAATCATGCTGCAATAAGCTTTTTTGGCACTTGTTCTCAACAAACCATTTAACTTCTCAGAAATGATCTTCTTTCATCTAAAGGAACAAGGTCAACAAACGGCCCAAAAGAAGAAGTTCTTAATGTATCCACGGTTCCTAATGCTTATTATTCAAGACCTGATTCCAAATTTGGTCATCAATCAAAATTTGGTAGAGGATGTGTTGGATTTAGAGCACATGAAAGCTGACACTGTACGTCGAATGACGATCTATCAGAAAGAAAAACCAAGGACCAAACGCCTGATTGGTCACATTATTAATCCTGATTATGTATGTCCTCCCGAGGATCGCTAGATCCATGATGACTCGGATTCCGAGCTTGAGGGAGGAGAAGGTGGGAACAATGATGGTGATGATGGAGATGATGGAGGTAATGGTGGTAATGGTGATGCAGCTCTTCGAGAACAACAAGCTGCAGTCGAAGCTGCGTTAGCTGCTTCTATTGCAGCTTAACAAGAATGTAAATGAAAGGGTAAAGAACTGGCAACTGAAAGTTCATCAAAACGTCGAGTTTCTTCTGGGCTGGCATTTCATTTGGAGTTCAACCTCCTAGGTCATCCACTCTACAACGCCCGGTAGTGCCGCTTACTACTAGCACTCCGGAGCTTACATTGATGACGACGATGGTTGCTCATGACAGGCTTGGTATGATTCCTCAAACTGATTTGGCTGAGATACCAAGACCTCCTATTACTTCATCAACTGTTTCTCCAACACTGTCCATTATGCCTCCTCAACTTCATTCTGTTCCATTTATGAGGATTACACGACCTCAGGGACCAATTCAGCGAGTTCATCCATCTCTATATGCCATGCCAGCACATCGTCAAACTGACATGCTTTTGAATCCCCTTCATCTGTGTGAAAATCAAATGGCTGCTGATAGTCAAAATCAAGAACAGTTGATGGAGAATCAACAAAAGTTGATGGGTTATGTTGCTTATTGCCAGAAAGAGACAAAGGCCCTTCGTGAGATTGTTGAGTCTCAGGGGGTGAAAATCAAGGAACAAGAGGAGCTTATTCTGCAACTTACATGAAAAGATGACGAACTGAAAAAGCTTAAGAATGATGAGGAGGATCCGGATGAGTTTGGTGCTGGTGGTGAGACTAAACAAGCTCAATACCCAGCTTCAGGTGTGGGTACGAGTTCGGTTGATGATTCGGGCAAGCAGGTCATTGTTTATCATGATTATTCGGCTGCAAAACCAATTGAGATGATTGAAGCTGATACAGTTATATTTGTGGATGGATCGGGGGTGGTCAGGAGTATGGTGAATAGAGAGGAGATTGAAGAAGGCCAGTTTGTTGATAAGTCTCTAACACGAGAGCAGATTTCCATTCTGTTTGGTTTGAATGACGATGAGTTGACCATGTTAGAGGCTGAACCAGATGTTGAGGTCGAGAATTATGAGGAGATCTTGAATGATCCATTCATTCAGATGAATACGAGTTTTATTTATGAAGATGAGGAAGTCGAGGTTGAAGATGTCACTGCTGAGGAGTATCCTGACTTGTTTCAACACACAAACGTTGATCAAGGTGCTCCTATATTTGATGAGAAAACTGTAAAAGAAGCAGAAGATCATCTTGAAAAGACGTCCAAAGGGAAGAAGGTCGTTGATACAAGATTTGACTCGCTTGAGAATCCAACTGATGATGACATTGCTAGATGGTTCAGTCATGAGAAAGTTGGTAAGATTATTGATGCATTTCGGTACGTGGATCAGGAACAGAAAGAAGAAGCTGCTGCACGTGCCAAAGCCAACTAGAAGACTACATTCAAGGCCGTGTCAAAAGTACAAGGTGATATCGTTTCTTGGCTTTTTGATTCTGATCTTAAAGTATGTATTATCAAATGGGAGAAGGGCATCCGGTACTACGAAAAGATGTCTGATGTTCTCTCATTACCGAGATGGGACGTACGTACTCTGGCGTATCGTCCATTTATTAATCGTGGAGGGAATCATCATGCAAAGTGGTTTCACCAACATTTATTGTTTGAGGTAAACCACGGTTTTAAATTTTTAAGGCACAAATTCCAATCCGCAAGCGTCTCGATGAGATCGACCCAAGGTTAGGTTGGAAAAAGCTGGTACTTAAAGTAAAGCCGCCGAAGACGATGAAGCGTGTGCCGGTGAAGCCGATGAATCAACACATTTATTTATCTTTCAACCGTTGGTACTATGATAATCGTACTGGCGAGGCCGTCATTGTCCCGGGTAAAGGGTTGAAGACCGAGCTGATCAAGATCATCGATCCGATGTGGCTGGTTAACTTAACTGAGACCGACAATGACGTGCTACACAAGAATAAAATATTGATCGAGCGCAATGAAGACTATGATCTGGCTATGCAGTTCCAATGCGTTGTGCGTGTATGTTATGAGAACGGAATTCATAGTTGCAGAGACTGGCGGTCCAAGCGTTTCAAGTAAAGTAATGACAAAGACAAAGAGCTCAAGACGAGGGGGTGTCTGTTAGTACACGGTTTTGCGTCTCAAGTCTTTGTATTTATCATTAACGTATTTGTTGTTTTTTTTAATATAATAAACAATTATTTTATCTTATAGTTCGTTAATGTAATGTGTAGTTCGCTAAGGATGTTTAGCGAACTAGATCTTAGTTATTATCCCCTCTGATTCGTTAAGGATGTTTAACGAATCATGGGGTGATTCGTTAAGTTTATTTCATTTAATGTATGTAACGAAGTGGACTCTAGTTCGTTAGGGAATGTTGACGAACTACATCCATCTTCTATATATAGTGAACACTGTTCACTATTAATTTAAGTTTGGAGTTTATATTATCGAATCTCTGCTAAATTACTCTCTAAAGCTTCAATCTAATATTATACATAATCATACATACAATTAATATATACAGTTAACATATATCATATAATCAAGTGTGATCATGAACTAGACCCGTAATCGTACTAATTATATATATCAGATTTGAGATTTGAGGTTAGTATAACGTATTGTCACCGAATCATATTCGTTTTCTAGAGAAATCCCTCTATGGCCTAAAATAGGCACTGCGAGCATGCTATCAATGGTTTGCAGATTATGCCAAAAAACTTGGTTTCCGTCACAGTAGATGTGATCACTCACTTTTTATTTATAAACATGGTCCAGATATAGCATACATTTTACTTTATGTTGATGACATTATTCTGGTAACGTCACCAGATTCTTTAAGGGACAAATTTATGAAGCATCTGTCCACCGAGTTTGCAATGAAGGATTTGGGATCGTTGAGTTATTTCTTGGGTGTCTCGGTTACCAGGAAGAGGGGTTCTCTATTTTTGTCACAACAAAAGTATGCACACGAACTGCTGGAATGGGCCGGCCTGAACTCGTGTAAACCAATTGCTACTTCAGTTGACACTAAGTCCAAGCTTAGTGCCACGGCTGGCCTGCCACTTGATGATGGGGGTACACAATACCGTCAGTTAGCTAGGGCTCTTCAATACCTCATGTTCACACGTCCTGACATTAGCTACGCCGTTTAACAAATGTGCATGCACATGCATGCCCCACAGACGACTCACATGAATGCTTTAAAGCGCATTTTGAGGTATATACATGGCACTATCACTCATGGTCTACATATCTTTAAGTCATCAATTTCCAAACTGCTTTCCTATACTGATGCCGATTGGGCTGGGTGTCCTAACACCCGTCGCTCCACCTTTGGTTACTGTGTTTACTTGAGTGAAAATCTCCTATCTTGGTCGTCCAAACGCCAAGCCGTCATCTCACGTTTGAGCGCTGAGGCAGAATATCGAGGCGTCACCAACGTCGTGTCAGAAACTTGTTGGTTGAGGAATTTATTACTAGAACTACATTGTCCGCCAACTCATGCAACCATTGTTTATTGTTACAATGTGAGTGCCGTGTACCTATCATGCAACCCGGTTCAACATCAGAGAACCAAGCACATCGAGTTGGACATTCACTTTGTTCGTGAGAAAGTTGCTGGAGGTGAAGTACGTGTTCTCCACGTCCCCTCTCGTCATCAAATTGTAGATATTTTCACTAAGGGCTTGCCATCCTTTTTATTTGACGATTTAAAACACAGTCTCAACATCCGTGAACTTCCGGTTTCGACTGCGGGGGTGTAATAGCTGGTATATATTATTATATAATAGCTTATATATATTATTATATGTATAGAATAGATTGTGTTTGTATTTGAATATAATTCATTCCCTAAAATAGAGGAGGGATCCATGTATATATATTTAGGGATTACATTAATGAAATCATCGAACATTATTTTGCTATCATTAAGAATACTAACTTATGATCTTGTCGATTAAAATTACCCATTGAGATTCCCGTTAATTGAAACTCAATCGTATATTAACCGAGTGGCCAACACAAGATTCTTTTTCATGGGGGAGATTGAGATTTTCAGGCATAATTTACACTTATTTTTTTAAGAAGGACAAATTAACCACATCTATCATATCATACACAATCTTTTATTTTTCATTTTTTGAAATACCAATATTATAAAAATAAAAAGAAATGACAGCTTACAAAAAACCAGAAGCCTAAACGTATAAAGAAACGAACAACATAACAACGGAAGTCTCTAATACAAGAAATAAACAATAAGGAAAATTCATAAAATTCAACATCGACAACTTCTCCCACTTCAAGCTCTATCTTGTGTTCCTATGGGGACTCATAAGAACGAGGTTTCTTTGAAATTATTTACCTGTTTGTCCACCGAGAATTGCTTTATATTGATATCATTTTTTATTTCTAAATCATTTAATATGTAACCATTGAGATTGATTGAATTACCATATACATCTTTATTTTTCTTATGTTTGTTTGGGTATTCTCTAATTTTTTTCACGGAATCAAAATAAGCCGAGTTTGATAACTTAACCCATGCATGTATAATTGGCCAAACCCAGGGTATCATATCGTGTAAACTTTATTTATATATCTACTTTTTGTAAAGGCGAAAATTTTCGTAATTAATCATAAAAGTAGGGATAATGCTTAACGTCTAGCAAAAACTTTAAATACATGTAAGCAGCAATCATAAACATATAATAAATTACATAATCAAGTTGATATATAAATGATATTTGTGAATTCTTGAGTGCCTATTCTCAATCATCGATGTCTAAATATAATACATCATGTCTCTATAATGAGAGATAATAACATGATACAATATATACTATATATATCTAATTCTATTACACCCCGCAGTCAAAACGGAAGGTGATTAGATATTAAAACTGAATCCGAAGTCTTCAAATAAAGAGTGAGGTAGACCCTCTGTGAAGATGTCCGCTATTTGAGAAGGAGAAGGCACATGATGGATACGAACTTGACCCCACTTAACATGTTCGCGGGTGAAATGGATGTCAACTTCAATGTGTTTCGTACGCTGATGATTGACTGGACTCCCTGAAAGAGATATGGCACTCACGCACAATACACGAGTGTGCCATGCGCCAAGGGACGATGAAGTTCCAAAAGTAAATTACGAAGCCAACAAATTTCAGCCACCACGTTGGCAACGCCTTGGTATTCAGTTTCGGCACTAGATTGTGATACAATCGGTTGTTGTTTTAAAGACTAGGAGATTAGATGGGACTCGTAGTAAACACAATAACCTGATGTAAATCGATGAGTGTCTGGACAACTTGCCCAATTGGCGTCCGTATAAGCGATCACAGAAGGAGCATCAGACTTACCGAGAGTGAGACCAAAAGTAATTGTTCCTTGAATGTAACGTAAGATACGTGTGTGAGCATCCCAATATGTGGACCGTGGGGCATGTACATGCATGCAAACCTGTTGGACTACATAGCTTATATCAGGTCGGGTGAATGTTAGGTACTACAAGGAATTAAGGACCCAACTGTGTTACGATATAGAGTCGAACCTCAAAGGGAATGCCCGAATCAACACCAAGTTTACCATTTATGTCGACAGGGGTAGGCCCTGGTTTGCAGGTTCGCATTGCAGCGCGTTTAATAATGTCAAGTGCATAGAAACTTTGTGATAAAAACATACTATCCCCGGTTCAAGTTACCGAAATTTAGAGAAAGATACTTAGATGGCCTAGGTCTTTCATGGCAAATTTGTTTCCCAAGCTAGACATTAATTGTTGACGAAGAGTTTCGGAGGATGAGGTGAGAAGGATATCATTCATATAAAGTAGTAAAGATGTTGTATGATTTCCGGAGTGCAAAATAAACAATGAATTATTATATTGACTTTGTTGGAACCCCATGTGTAAAACATAGTCAGTGAACCTTAATACCATGCTCGTGGTGCATGTTTAAGCCTAGGAGTGTCAAATGTGTCGGGTTGGCGGGTTAATGGGTTGCGGGTTGGCAGGTTGATGGGTTGAAATGTGCAACCCGAACCCGACCCATATTATTATTCGTGTCAAATATGTCAACCCTAACCCACACACACATAAATTTGGGTCGACCCGAACACGACTCGTTTAACCCATATTTTTTAAACAAGTTAATTTATATAATCAGACATACAAATTATAATAAAATCAAACCATATAATGCAAAATTTAAATGAAATATAAGCATTAGTCGATTTAGATATAGATGGATTTGACGATATGTTCATGCATATTGGTGAATGGATAGAAGAAATGCCTCTTGGGTAATGAAATTTTTGTTGAGAACTTAAAAGTGTCGTTCACGAAAAATAGAATTTAAGAGGAGACCTAAAAAGGTAATATAGGGAATGAAAAATAATTAAATTGTTCAACACATTTTAAATAATAAAGAGGGAATATAAAATTTATTTTAAAATATCTAAAATTAAACGGGTTAACGGGTCAACCCATTTTTATGCAGGTCAACCCGAACTGTTTAGAAAAGGTCAACCCGAACCCGACCCGTTTTTTAAACGGGTCGTGTTAGCCAACCCAAAACCTGTTTTTTCGTGTCGGGTTCGGGTTGGGTTTCGGGTCGTGTCAAGAATTGATACCCCTATTTAAGCCCGTATAGAGATTTTTTAAGCCGACACACATGATGCGGATGAGTCTTGCTACGAAAACTATTAGTTTACACATATAGACCGTTTCATGAAGTGTGTCGTGTAAAAATGCATTTCTGACATCAAGTTGATGTACCTGCCAAGACCTGGATAAAACGGTTCGAATTATAGCAGATTTTACCACCGAACTAAAAGTTTCTCCACAATCTATACCAACCTTTACCTGACAAGATATGGAATCTAAACTCCAAAGAGTATCTGATGTCTCTCATCCATTCACTATGATCAATGTTTTAAAAACCGGTATTTTACTTTTATCGGATTGGACTAAAATATAGTTCAACTGGTTGAACCATGTGAATATGTTAGCTTATAATTTCCTATAAATGTAACTTCAATCCAAAAATAACACAAAACTAAATGATTTCTATAACAAAAAATACTCCAAAAGTTAATCCATATTAGAAAAATAACGCAAAAGCACTCAACTTTAAAAAAATAGTCCTAAAATTTACACGTGTGAATAATTGTTGGGTTAAAAGTAATTTTGAAAAAATATGGGCCACAAATTTCAAAATTTTCTCGGTCTTCAAATCGGTTTGCCGGTAAAACCGGTATTTTGGACAAAAACCGCCAATACGATGTTCAAGGAAACCGGTCAAAAATACCGTACTCATAGTACCGTCCTGCTGTGCGAAATCCGGTTTAACCGGCCGGTTTGAACGGGTTTTAAAACACTGACTATAATAGTATAATAAGACATATTTCAACGTATAATTATCACTCAAATTATAACAAACTAGCTTTTTACCCAGCGCATGTTAGTAAAACTCGAACGATGATAAAATCCAAGTGTTGTCAGCCCCAATCATTGAGCCAGTAAGTTGACGCGAATTCAGTCGGTTTTGGTGATATGTTTTATTGTACCGAAATTAAAACCAAATATAATACAAAAAAGTATAAAAGTTGATGTGGACCAATAGGGTGGTGTCAGCCAGGAAAACTCGGGCGTCGGTAAAAGCCGACCGTTGTCGATCCCGGAACTAAAACAAAAAAAAATCCAAAAAAAATTGGCATTCGCTGGGCTGTCGTTACGTTCGTTACGATGACCGAACTAAAGAAACAAAAAATATACGCGCGTTGCGGCCGCGAACTGATCTGAATTCGCCTGAAATGGGCTGGCAAAAAAGATTCGTATGGAAACAAACCGCATTGCGACCAAGAGCTGACACTAATTCGACCAAACTCATTTAACGGTATTAACAGTAACAAAAACTCACGTTTACAGCAACGAATTGACGCGGATTAAAACAAAAAACAAATAAAAAGCAAAAAAAAAAAAATAAGTCGACAACCACGTGAGGCAACATGGACCAATCACGTGGTTGCGTCGCCAAACTTCTCTATTATTCTAGATAAATAAAATAATTCGTATAAATAAGACATAATATTATAGTTTCTTTCAATCATATAATTGTATGTGATCAGTGGCGGACCCAGGAAATATTTTCTTGGGTGTGAGACATCGGGACTTAACACTAATTTTAAGGGGGGCGGTCGAGATTTTCACATACAAATAATACTAAAAAAATTTTTTAGGTGGGCGGCCGCCCCCCTTGATTTGCTAATAGGTCTGCCCCTGTATGTGATGGCGTAACTATGACTCGTTCGAACCTCATCATCCTAGTAAGTTCTTAGAGTTAACAAGGGATTTAACTCGTAAATAAGACTAATGGATAAAATTTTGGCCAACAGAGGGGATAAAGTTTATGTTTGATTAGTATGAAGATAGATTTTAAATATAAAAAATTCCACATATTAGTTAGGAGATTAAATGAGAAGAGTTGGAGAGAGCAATGCTGGATTTGGAGTTTTTGTAGGTGGGTGCAAAAATTTGTCAACTCAAATCAAGTCGGATCAAAATGAATCAGCTAAAAAGTAAAAACAAGTAGAAAAAAACGAGGCAGAGACAAATATATCTCACATATTTAATCGACGATATTGTCAAACTATTCATACATATTTACCTAACAATATATTAAAGACATGTTCAAGATGTAAGGCAAAAATGTAAGGCATGCTCACGATGAATGTAATTGACATTTTTGGACCGAACCAATATATTCAAGATGAATTTGAACAAAACTTAACTCGTAAAGTTTACGAAAATACAACACACACATGTACACCTAACGTTCTATTAAATTATTTTTCACAATAATCTCTGTCATAATGACATTATGTCCATTACTAAACGCACATGTGAACCCATAAATAATCTAGATACAAAATTATTTTTTTAAAGAAAAGCCAAACACTTTGACAAGCACACAAGCAAGAAACGTAAAACCAATATATTTATGCAACATCACACATATCAACGTGAATGTAGAATGCAATGTGCATTCAATAATTTATATAAGGAAAACAAACAAATTCATATGTTTTGTTTTACAACTATTGAGATAGGGTACCAAAAAGACCCAAATACTCTTAAGTACTACCCGCGGGTCGGAGAGGAACCCCTCATATACCACCTGCGGGACATATGGATCACCCGTTTAACCGTCTAAAGTAGAAACACCCACATGACGCATGCAGAAGCATCCTGGCGCCCTAAGAAGTCATCCGCAGGATGGAGTATCCGTCCGCACAAGATGACCGGGAGGCAATACCTCAGGCCAGCTGTTATTTACTAATTACTTTCCAAAAGGTTCCCCAAGATGCTTTCTTGGGCGATACGTGACTCGTCAGCCAATGAATGAAGGACATATGGCCAGGTTGTTATAACCGTGCACATGGTCAGGGCTTTATCCGTCCTATCATAAGATGACACGTGTCCAGGTTGTTATACCCATGCACTTGGGATGTATAGCTCAACCTATCACAAAGGGACACGCGTCCAGACGGTTATTGAGATCTTCTAGAAAGGGACAGCTGGCCCAATCACCTTCCCACATCCTTCAGCTATAAATACCTTGTCAAACTGCATGAGGTATCCATTCACTCACAATCACTCCTACTGTACTTACTCTGTTTACTTTAGTACTTTCTCTCTTAAGAACTGTACTGATTCTCACGCCGGAGGGTGGTTACGGGAAGACTCCCCCTCTTGTCCTTCCCGTGACGAGACTCACGGTGTCTGTTTTGCAGGTTCTGGTCACTGGACTTTGGGAAGTCGTACTCATATTGTGTTGGTTGTTATCATATCCTACCCTGTGGACTCATTGGATTCAGGACCCGTATAGGAGACCGGATCCGTGTTTCTTCATTGGCGCCATCCGTTTTGGTGTTAGAATTGCATAAAGTTTTCGTTGGTTTTTTGGTTTGTTTAATATGAGTAAACTTCCTGAGGGGCCGATAGGAACTCCTGCACCTACTTCACGTGTTACTAACACGGAAATACCTGAAGGTTTTGCTTCAAGGGTTTTCACACGTGTCACGGCTCCAGGTTCACGAACCACCGATACAACACCAGGTGGTCGTACCCTCGAGTGTGTCACTGCACCAACTGGGCTAACCCCCACTGATTTGGGACGTGTTATAGCATCGGAAGGTTCCAATCTGGGTGACCTCGGACGAATTATGAGAGACACTCACCGAAATCAATCATTATTAGATCTGGAGGATGATTCAGGCGATTCCGATTTGGCGAGAGCTCATCGACATAATACCAGATCTAGAGGACCACTATCTCCGGAGGAATGGCTCCGTGTACAACAAGAAAGTTTGGCAGCCGAATATGAGCGTCGAGTGCGTAACGAGCGTTTCCACGCCCGGACTCTGACTTATGAAGAAACTCCTCGGAGATCTCTTTCTCCTCCAACAATAGTAAGGGGAAGTCAGATTCGTTATAGTCAACAGACAGAACAAGAGTTTGGTGAACTACGAAGGTTGCATCCTCATCCTCGTATAGACATGCGGATGCCATCTTACGTAGATGAGTATGATAGTTACGATTCAACTTATCATCCAGGAGACTTCAGTTTTTACACTGGTGACAGTAGGATTCTCCCGCGGGAGAGAAGTAGTCACCCGCAAGATGTAATCCGTCATACTGTATATCACAGCGATGCGGAAGAAGATTTCACTAAACCGTATCACCCAACAGCTTTTGCTAAAGAATCGAAGTTTATAGCAAGCATCGCTACAACACCTTTTCCTATCAATGCTAAGATACCTACTTCGATGGGTAAATACAATGGTATGACTGATCCAAGCGATCATCTTCAAAACTTCATGGCAGTAGGTGGTGTTAGCGGTTGGGCGCTTCCCTATTAGCGTCACATGTTCGCATTGACACTAACAGTGGCAGCGCGAGAATGGTTTGAAAAGTTACCTGATGGTCAAATCTCAAGCTGGGATGATCTGGTGAAAAATTTTTCTCAGTTTAGCCAGCAAAAGAAGCATACTCGTGACCAGTCAGAAATTCTGGACGTTATCCGCCGAGATAACGAATCTGTGGAAGATTTTATTACCCGATTCAATGACGAAAGTCTGAACATCGGTGGGATAAGCAACGACATGCTTCGTGGTGCCTTCCGCAAAAATGTCAAGTGTGATGCGTTGATCCGCACACTAACTGGAAGAGATGGAATGCCACAGGAATGGGATGATATCATGCCCGCGGAAAAGTTGTTTGCCAGAACCGAAAAAACATTGGGGGTATAATAATTCAAAGCTGAAGTTTAAAGTAGAGTTCCAAACTCCACGACCTAATAAACAGGCAAAGGGATGAATCTAGTCAAGACTTCAGCCAAACACGGAGGTGTCAAAGCCATTCGACGCGAGATCTCTCATTGATAATAAAAACAAAGCGGGACCCTCGAACCGATGTCCCAACAATTGGACTTCACTTTCAAAGACTCCCGCTGAAATTCTCACCATAGAGAATGTTAATTTTAGGAAACCACAGCCACTCACAAGGAGGTCATTCCTTGATGCCAAAAAACATTGTTCGTTTCACGATGACATTGGTCACAAAACGAACGAATGTAATGCTTTAAAAAGCGAGATTGAGGCGGCTGTAAAATCCGGGAAACTTGGACATTTGGTGAAAGGTGGAAAGCCTGGGACTAGTAAGGCTCCCGCGCGAGATAACCAGGGCCCGCCAAAAATGCAAGTCAAGGACTTAAACGTTCATATGATCCAAGGCGGATATAAGGTGGGAGGGAAAAGAAGAGAGTCCGATGATGAAGCGTGGAAGAATGAGCCAGTGATTTTTTCACGAATCAAAGGAGGTCCTAGTAACAAAAACCCCTTGATCATCACTGCTCTCTTCGGCCACTATCGTTCCCAATATGTTTTCTTTGACACTAATAATACATCTGACATCATGTACGAATAGTGCTTTGAGCAACTCGATGAGGAAGATAAAGAGAAATTGAAGCCTATTCATGCTCCCGTATCTGGATTTTGAGGGGAGGTAATGCACCCGCGAGGGGTGATTTCCTTCCCAGTCACTTTAAGTGACGGGATTCATTCAAGAAACGAGGAAGTTGAGTTTTTGGTCCTTCCAGCAACTTCCAAACATGACATCATCTTAGGGCGAGAAGCAATCGGTGACTTTAATGCTCACCCATCCACAGCTCACGGTGCGGTAGGGGTTCCAACCCGCACCGGTGTATCAATAATTCATGTTAATCGACATTGCTTCACAACAGAAAGCTCAAAGCCCAACAAAATTCCAAAACACACTCAAAGGACTGAACCTGAAAAATGGGTATTAGACAAGAAATTCCCAGAACAAACTGTAACAATTGGACCTGCTATCTCTGAGACAGTGAGGACTTTTTTGAAACAGTTATTAACAAAGAACATTGATGTATTCGCATGGCAACCTGCGGACATGACTGGTGTCCCGCGGACTATTGCGGAACATTGATATACATCTATTTATACATCTCGAATCCCTTGTAAAGTTGTGTTTCTTTAATGTTTCAAGTACGATTTAGTTCGTGTTTAGTTCATATTTTATTAATTTAGGTTTTGAGTCAAGTTTATTATATGTTTACGTGTTTTATATCTTTTGTTGTCTTGCATGTTAAACTTAATTATTTCTATCTTTTCATGAGAAGTTTAAGTTTGTTTTGCTCGTTAATGATTACATGATTATTCCACTTAGTGTTTTGATTTGTTTGCATGTAGATGGTGGTTTGAAAGTCAAGGAAAAGAAGGTCTAGAAGTTTCTAAGAGTTACTTGGAGTTCAAGGAAGAAGATTTATCAAGATTTTACAAGGTATTTAATAAAATAAAAAAAAAAAAATCTCCTCCTGGAGGGCGCTGCGCCACGCGACGGGGAAGGCTAGGCCGGTCGCGGGGCGCCTAGGCATTCTGGTCAACATATTTTGGCAATTCCAAGCCCTTTTCTCGCTATATAAACTTAAGATTGCAAACCTAGACGAATTGAAAACTTTTGGCAGCCGATTTTGGAGATAGAACAAACGTTTTGAAGGTATTTCGAAGCTAGGAACCAAGGAGGATCGAGAGTTCTTTCATACGGGTGTTCAAGGATCAATTGCAAAGGGTTTTATCGCTCTAAATTTCGTTCCTTGTTCATTATTTGTCATGTCTTTCCTCTTTGTTTTTAATACTTGTTTAGGATTGTTTTTAATAATGATTTTAGGCTAGACTTCATGTCTACCTAGGTTTGATGAACATGTATTGACTTGATTCTTGCTTTGGACAATTGATTTGATTATGGTTTCGTTATTTTAATAGTAAAAGACTTGATTTTGCTTTCATGATGCATATGAATGTTTATTATCTTGGTTGATTATTAACTATTGCTTCAATAGATATTTTATCTCTTGATTGTGTTCTTTAGATTTAGGGTTTATGTTTAATCATTACTTGGTGTTTTGATTATTGTGATTGAATGGGCCCATTAGATCATAGAAGCTTGTTGATAGTTGGTTAGGGTTTTGAATGTTCTGCCAAATTCCAATAGGTGTAAGGTGAGTAGTTGTTCATATGTCTTGGTCAATCGCATGCTAGGATACATTAGTGACAATATTCTTGCTTATTGTGTTGATCCTTGTTCATGATGTCGTGTTTAGCTTATCAAGTTATCTAGGGTTTAGTGAATCATGAGATTACTTGCTTTAGATACTATTAATTAACCCTATTTGATAACCGTGAGGAAATCAATATTACTGATTGCTTTATAATCTAATAATTATTCTTTGGGATGTCGTTTGGTTCGCTCAAGGGTCCTTTAGGGTTTGTTAGATGAATATATTTAGAAATTAGTTTCCAAATCATGTTATTTGTCCATTGCTTGATGATTGTTGATGCATGGGATTCTTACTTAGGTAGATTCCTTCTCTGATTGGTTTCGATCTCGTGATTAATTGCTTGTTTTCTAGTTTGTTTGTTTATTTACTTTATTAGTTTAATCTTAGTTTAAAAACCCCCTTTAAACATTAATAATAAATAGTCGTGTCGTAAGTCGAGTCTAATTAGTTAATTAACGTAGTATATAGAGTCCTGTGGGTTCGATATTCCAGAATTACTTAGCTTTAGTACAATTGACCGGTTCACTTGCTGGTGTTTTGTATAGTTGAGTCTTAGGTCTAGTTTTTTTTACTTGTCTAAATCAGTCAATATTTAATTGACTGTTTTGAGCACACCAAGTTTTTGGCGCCGTTGCCGGGGACTCTTGGCAATTGCGTTAGTTTTAATTGGACTTATTTGCTATATACGTGCTATTTATTTTATTTTCGTTTGAGTCGTAGGAGTCTAATTAAATTTTAGTTTAACTTAGTTTTATTTTTTATTTTAAGTATACTCATTTAGTCCGTTGCGTCTTTAAAGGTTTATGCCACATCTTCGTTCGCAAGGACCACCGTTAGATAATCTGGATTTTTCTCCGTTGAAGACCGAGGCTAGCTCGTAAGCAGAGAAACAACCGTCAGAACCTGCGTCTACACCAAATTCGTCACCACCCAGTTCACCGCCTGAAAGTCCGAGAAATCAAGAGCAAATGGCCGGCGATAGAACAATTGCTGCCCAAGCCTTCGATGGCTTAACCGGAAACCAGTCATGCATCTTCGTTCCCTCAATCGACAACCCCAACTCGTGGCAAATTCCGTCTACGTCATGAACAACATCGTTCAAACTAATCAGTTCACGGGCCGTGATGACGAGGATGCACCGGCTCACATTAACCGACTTTACCGCGTTCTTAAAACTTTTAATTTACAAGGTGCTACCGAAGATGCTCTATTCTTACATCTATTTCCGTTTTCACTTGCGGGTAAAGCTGCTATTTGGCTTGACACTCAACCACCTGGAACGTTTACTACTTGGGAGGCGTTACGTTCAGCGTTTATCAAGAAGTACTTCTCACCTGCTAGAGCGGCTGTTCTTCGCGATCAAATTCATTCGTTTCACATGGAACCGGGGGAGAAATATTGTCATGCTTGGGAGCGTTTTCAAAACATGCTAGTTCGTTGCTCCCAGAATGGTCTCACACCATGGGCTCTCGTGGAAAAATTTTACAATGGGTTGAACTAAGAAACCCAAGTTCGGTTCGACACGGCCGTAGGAGGAAGTTTACTGGCAAAGAAGAATGTCACCGAATGTAACGAGATGTTTGAGAGCTTTGCTCAATCCGATTATACGAAAGAGACACATCGCGGAAATTCCACTTCCATCACTACTACGTCATCGTCCGCTGGAGGTGTACACCAGGTTAATCTGGATACTAGTGTGGCTGCTGCTTTGGAATCACTAACCCGAGAGGTTAAGGAGCTGAAGGCCAAGGTGGACAGGTGTGAGTTTTGTAGTGGTGGACATGGTACGTTGGAGTGCCCGGTGATGAATCAGCATGTCGATTTTGTTGTTGGTCAGAGTAGGTTTCCCAACAGTTATAACAACAACAATCAGAGTTGGAACACCTACAAGAACCCGAATCAGAATAATGCTAATTGGCGTCTGTCGGGTGCACCACCCAGATTTCAAAATTCTTATGCTCCAGGAAAAGATCAGTATTTTAATAATAATAAGACCGATGGTACTAATGGTCAAAATAATGTGCAGTATTCGAACGGTGGAATTGGGCGTTTGGAAGAGATGATGAAGCTAATCTTGGAGAGAGATCAAGTTACACAGAAAAATTTAGCCGAACACGATTTGCTCTTCAAGAATCAACAATCTTCTATTCTTGATATCCAAAGGACTGTTGGTGATGTTGCTCGTCGTTTAGAAGAAAGGCCCCCAGGTCAGTTTTCGGGTATCCCTCAAACTAATCCGACTGCTCAATTGAACGCCCACTCCACTCGTAGTAGTAGGGTTTTTGGTCCGGAGTTAGTTAGTAGAGAAATTAGGGAAGATGGGGATGATGAGTTGATAGATGAGGAGATAGAGGTAGAGGTTCCAGGTAAGTCACAAAATACAACACCAATCATAGAGCCGCAAGTTAAGAAAAACACCGATAAGAATCCAGTTGGTGTCCGGCCACCACCACACACCATTGACCTAGCCTATGTCCCGTATCCCGCTCTTCTAAAGAATAAAAAATTTACGAAAGATTACGGGCATTTTCTTAATATATTTAGCCAATTGAATGTCAACCTTCCGTTCGTAGAAGTCCTTCAGCATATGCCTAAGTACGCCAAATTTTTGAAAGACCTTCTTAAAATAAAGGATAAGTTGGAGGAGCTTTTGACTATACAACTAAATGGAGAGTGTTCCGCAGTAGTTCTTAATAAAGTTCCGGAGAAATTACCCGACCCCGGTGTTTTTACCATTCCATGCCTTTTCGGAAGTGATACGACGTGTCAAGCATTGGCCGATCTAGGAGCTAGTATAAACCTTATGCCATATTCTTTGTATGAAAAGCTAGACCTATGAGAGCTCACCCATACTCGTATGACGTTGTCTTTAGCCGATCGTTCCGTTAAGTATCCGAGGGGTTTAGTAGAGAATTTGCTCGTTAAGGTAGATAATTTGGTTTTCCCCGAAGATTTCGTTGTTTTGGATATGAAGGCCGACGAGAGAGTTCTTATTATTTTAGGTCGTCCGTTTTTAGGTACTGCTAGGGAAATTATTGATGTGCTTGAAGGTAAGATCACTCTTAGAGCCGGTGATGATAGTGCCACCTATTTGGCTAAGTCCATGAGACATCCGAGTGGTCAAGACGGTCTCATTGATCCATGTCACCCAGTTTACTCGATGGAATCATTTATCTCGGGCATGGATCCTAGTCTTGATTGTTCCCGTTCTGTAAGTTTAAGTGTGGGGAAGGAGCGAGCGGTTTCTAGTTCTCGGGAAATGGTGAAGCATGTTGGAGAAAAATGTGGTGGTAAGCGAAATATTGAGAAGGTTCGTGGTGTAAGAAAGAAAAAGACCAAGATTGACGAATGGTCGGATTGTGATTCGGTATCTTTAAGGGCATTGGAGTTCTAACGAGGTGGAGGAAGCTCCACTCGGTCCGCCATGTGATT
Organism: Bidens hawaiensis; assembly: GCF_021521415.1. Classification (NCBI taxonomy): domain Eukaryota; kingdom Viridiplantae; phylum Streptophyta; class Magnoliopsida; order Asterales; family Asteraceae; genus Bidens; species Bidens hawaiensis. Next base: position 144,609 of record NW_027493474.1, on the reverse strand, counting down.
CGCATAGCATGGGTTCTTGAGTGAAAACTCAAGTGTAGAGTTTGTAGATTTTTCTTTATTTTAATTTCTACTTTCTTAGTTTCGTTGAGTCATCGAGTCGCTAACGTATTCTTTTGTAGTTCTTCTTTGTGTTGGTATTTTTGAGTTTTGCTAGGTTAAAGAGAGACTGTATGAGCTAGAGATGATCCCCAATGAAGACTTTAATGAAAAAGACAAGTGTGGGAATGGAGTGGCAGTGGAGCCGTATACTTCATGCTTGTTTATTTGCTCCTGATTATTATATTTTCTATATTTATATGTGAAATACTTTGAATGCATAATAACTATCGTTATGATAAGATACAGTTTTTAGATATGTTTATTTGTTTTGTTTGGCCGCTTACGTTCGTGAGAGAAGGAGTTACCATTTGCTGAGCACGTTCGTAGTTGGAGGGCATTTTTGGAAGAAGACTTTGGCATCATGTTTCTTGCGCATATTAACAGATAAGTCTTTTCCATTATCTAGCTTGTTAATTTTCTTTTTATTTTTCTTTTGTTTTTAATTTTTAGATTTTTAGTTTTTGTAGTCCGATTTTAGTTTATTTTTTGTTTTAAGTCGTCATTATCCTTGCATTGAGGACAATGCAAAATTTAAGTGTGGGGATAGGATATTTGAGTCGTAGTTTAAATCGAGTTTAAATTTAAAAAAAAATTAATTTTTTTTAAAAAAAAAATTGAAAAATGTTTTAAAAATGTCCCTTGAATATAGCTTGTTGTGTTAAAGTGGGAGATTATGATATTTATTGGAAAATCGGTTTTTCAAACTACTAGTAATATGAGATAAATAAAAGTAAACGCACTTAACTTGGGATGTGTCGGTAGGCTCAGCCTTGAAAATGAAAGGGCAAATTTGATAAAATGGTTAAAATGGAAATCTTTTGTGGGTAAATTGTTTTGTCCGTGAAAAATAAGTAACGAAAGGTCGGGCCATACTCAAGCCTCAATTATTGGTATGAAAAAGTGAAAATATTATGAATTTTTAAATCTGAATACGTTATCATATGATGCTTGGGTAGATTTAACGTTTGAGTATGCCGTGTAGCCTGTGATATAAATCTTAAACTGCTAGTTTAGTGTTTTACACCTCATTGGCGTATTGTTTTATAACCTTAAATCTTGTATTGATGGGATGCTTCGAGTCCGGAGACCATGGGTCTGTATGTAATCTATTCATCTGGGTATTCACAATTCCTAAGTGGGGTTGTGGATATTTAAAATTGAGCCAAAAAGAGCAAACCCTTTTAAGTTTATAAACATGATCACAAAAGTACAAAAGTACAAATACACTACAGACTTGATCATCCACGCTGTTAGCCATGTGGGGTCCCCTTGCTCGCGTCTCATTACCATTAAGAAACAGACCACAAGGGACACACTACATGTAAGCCCTACAGATGAAATTTTGCATGCTCACCTATGGTGATGGGTTCGGGGTGCTGCTTGATAACGGGGGTATGTCATGTTGTGGGGAACACTAGCTATTAATTAATTGAACCTTAATCGTATCTAATGGCTTCTTGGTACACTTTGATGCTTAAGCTTAGATGGATAAACAATACCCTTGATCTTCTTAACTATTCATGAAAAAAATAGAGCAGCAAAAGTTTTAATTCTGCTAATTTTGAGGTTTAAGTCAAGTTGGGGTGGTCTGGTCCGGTAAAAGCTGAAAATAAGCGGGTCTTAATTGTGTAAACCACTGAGTACTAATTGTCGGATCTTATTTGTCCCGGTAAAGATTAAGGAATGGGTTTAAGTGGACAACAATATCGGTGATCGCGGTTTTTGCGTTCTTCTAAGCTTTAAAAATTAATCTATATGTTTGTTAGACTGTAATTTTCCGATTCTGATCCAACTGCATCAGACTTTTTCAGGGACGAAAAAAGGGTAAGTGTGGGGATATTTGATATACATCTATTTATACATCTCGAATCCCTTGTAAAGTTGTGTTTCTTTAATGTTTCAAGTTCGGTTTAGTTCGTGTTTAGTTCATGTTTTATTAATTTAGGTTTTGAGTCAAGTTTATTATATGTTTACGTGTTTTATATCTTTTTGGTGTCTTGCATGTTAAACTTAATTCTTTCTATCTTTTCATGAGAAGTTTAAGTTCGTTTTGCTCGTTAATGATTACATGATTATTCCACTTAGTGTTTTGATTTGTTTGCATGTAGATGGTGGTTTGAAGGTCAGGGAAAAGAAGGTCTAGAAGGTTCTAAGCGTTACTTGGAGTTCAAGGAAGAAGATTTATCAAGATTTTACAAGGTATTTAATAAAATAAAAAAAAAGAAAAATCTCCTCCTCGAGGGCGCCGCGCCACGACGGGGAAGGCTAGGCCGGTCGCGTGGCGCCTAGGAATTCTGGTCAACATATTTTTGCAAGTCCAAGCCAGTTTCTCGCTACATAAACTTAAGATTGCTAACCTAGACGAATTGAAAACTTTTGGTAGCCGATTTTGGAGATAGAACAAAGGTTTTGAAGGTATTTTGAAGATAGGAACCAAGGACGATCGAGAGTTCTTTCATATGGGTGTTCAAGGATCAATTGCAAAGGGTTTTATCGCTCTAACTTTCGTTCCTTGTTCATTATTTGTCATGTCTTTCCTCTTTGTTTTTAATACTTGTTTAGGATTGTTTTTAATAATGATTCTAGGCTAGACTTCATGTCTACCTAGGTTTGATGAACATGTATTGACTTGATTCTTGCTTTGGACAATTATTTGATTATGGTTTCGTTATTTTAATAGTAAAAGACTTGATTTTGCTTTCATGATGCATATGAATGTTTATTATCTTGGTTGATTATTAACTATTGCTTCACATAGATCTTTTATCTCTTGATTGTGTTCTTTAGATTTAGGGTTTATGTTTAATCATTACTTGGTGTTTTGATTATTGTGATTGAATGGGCCCATTAGATCATAGAAGCTTGTTGATAGTTGGTTAGGGTTTTGAATGTTCTGCTAAATTCCAATAGCTGTAAGGTGAGGAGTTGTTCATGTGTCTTGGTCAATCGCATGCTAGGATAGATTAGTGACAATATTCTTGCTTATTGTGTTGATCCTTGTTCATGATGTCGTGTTTAGTTTATCAAGTTATCTAGGGTTTAGTGTTTCGTGAGATTACTTGCTTTAGATACTATTAATTAACCCTATTTGATAACCATGAGGAAATCAATATTATTGATTGCTTATAATCTAATAATTATTCTTTGGGATATCGTTTGATTCGGTCAAGGGTCCTTTAGGGTTTGTTAGATGAATATATTTAGAAATCAGTTTCCATATCATGTTATTTGTCCATTGCTTGATGATTGTTGATGCATGAGATTCTTACCTAGGTAGATTCCTTCTCTGATTGGTTTCGATCTCGTGATTAATTGCTTCTTTTCTAGTTTGTTTGTTTATTTACTTTCTTACTTTAATCTTAGTTTAAAAACCCCCTTTAAACATTAATAATAAATAGTCGTGTCGTAAGTCGAGTCTAATTAGTTAATTAACGTAATATATAGAGTCCTGTGGGTTCGATATTCAGGAATTACTTAGCTTTAGTACAATTGACCAGTTCACTTGCCGTTGTTTTGTGTAGTTGAGTCTTAGGTCTAGTTTTTATTACTTGTCTAAATCATTTAATATTTAATTGAATGTTTTGAGCACACCAAACATAAACTGAGGGTCAACCCGATGTTCACACCAATTGTTCAGAAAAAACCATAAGATGGGTCCGGAGCAAACAAAAGCAACGAATGAGCAACTTCAGGACCTCTTACATGCAGGAATTATTCTTCCAATACAATATCAGACTTGGGTCGCCAATCCGGTTATTGTTCCTAAGAGCAATGGGACATGGCGGATGTGCATAGATTTCAAGGATCTAAACAAGGCGTTTCCCGAGGATTGTTATCCGTTGCCAGAAATTGACCTGAAAGTTGAAGCAGTGCCTCTGTTTAAATTCAAATGCTTTTTAGATGCTTACAAAGGCTATAATCAAATCCGCAGGCGGCGGGAAATGAAGACAAAACTGCATTCCGAACAGACCAAAGTACATTTTGTTATAAAATGATGCCATTCGGTCTAAAAAACGCAGGGTCCATGTATCAACGATTGATGGACATAGCATTTAAGAATCAGATTGGGCGAAACTTGGAAGTCTATATGGACGACCTTGTAATCAAAAGCATTGAAGAAGATCAAATGTTGAGAGACATCGAAGAGACATTTGAAACTTTGAGGGGTATCAACCTGAAGCTGAATCCAGGCAAATGTTCGTTCAGAATGAAAGAAGGGATATTTCTTGGATTAATTGTTACTAGTTCGGGCTTCAAAGCTAATCCAGATAAAGTCCAAGCTGTAGCCCGCATGCCTTCTCCCTCCTCCCTCAAAGAGGTTCAGACGCTTAATGGTCGATTGGTTTCCTTGAATCGCTTTTTGGCGAATCATGCAACCAAATCCTATCCGTTCATCTCAACAGGTATTTCCAAGGGCATCCTATCAACGTTGGAAAAACTCGTTTTATCACTGGTCTACGCTGCCCGACGCTTCCGCAGGTATTTCCAAGGGCATCATATCAACGTGTTAACTGGATACAAACTACAGAACGTTTTGAGTAAGCCAGAATTGTCTAGGCGATTGGCGAAGTGGGCCATCGAGCTGGCTGAACATGCGATAGAATACAAACCCAGGCCAGCAATTAAGGGGCAGGTGTTGGCGGACTTCGTCAAAGAGGTCCCGCGACACAAAGAGAAAGAATGTTTGATTGAGCAGCAACCCCAAGCACCTCCTGAACAGGGACAAATTTAGTCACTATTCACGGATGAGGCTTCAAGCAGCGAGGGATCGGGCGCAGGCCTCAGGCTAGTCAATCCCGAAGGCCACGAATTTACACACGCCATAAAGTTAGACTTCAAGAGTACTAACAACGAGGCGGAGTATGAGGCTTTCTTGGCAGGCCTGCGGATAGCCAATAATCTGGGGGTGAAAAACTTGGAAGCCCGCGTGGATTCCATGTTAATTGCGGGACATATCAATGGCACGTACGAAGCAAAGAATGACATAATGGCTTCATACGTATCACATGCGAAGATTGATGCTTCAATTTTCTTCATGTAAAGTAATTCACATAAAACGAAGCGAGAACAAGTCAGCAGATGCCCTTAGTAAGTTGGCTTCAACGAACTCGAAGGAAAAACCTGTCATCAGGAGCCCTCCCAGAAAAAAAACAGCGGCCCGGAAGATAAAACACAAAGCCTTGAACTATCATATGCATGACGGTGTTTTATACCGACGTTCCTTCCTTGGGCCACTACTTTGATGTGTGGATGCCGAAGACGTTATATAATCAGAGAAGTTCATGAAGGCATCTGTGGTCTTCACGCAGGCCCACGCATGGTCGTAGCGAAGATGATGAATGTTGGATATTACTGGCCAGGAATGCATCTGGACGCTGTGCACGAAATTAGGAAGTGTGATTCATGCCAACGCCATGCTCCCAACACGCTACGACCAAAGAACGAGATTGTTCCAGTCACTTCAGCCTGGTCGTTCCAGAAGTAGGCTATCGACATAATGGGACCCTTCCCTGAAGCCCCGGGACGTGTCAAGTTTTTAATATTAGCCATCGACTACTTCACGAAGTGGGTGGAAGCCAAACCAGTTGCTTCCATAACAGCAGCAAGTGTTAAGAAATTCCTCTGGGAATTCATAATCTGCCCGTTTGGCCTTCCGCTGGAACTAGTAAGTGATAACGGTACTCAATTTGCGAATAGTGGGCTACAGGAATGGTTGAAAGAACTGCAGATCTCTCAAATTTTCACATCGGTAGCCCACCCGCAAGCGAATGGTCAGGTTGAGAGAACCAACCGGACAATCAAGGAAGGAATCAAAGCAAGGCTAGGAACTAAACATACGGGTTGGGTTGATGAGTTGCCCCATGTACTTTGGGCCTTCCGCACCCAAAGGAATTCTAATAATTCTAAGACCCCCTTTAGTTTAACCTACGGCACAGAAGCTATGATTCCAGCCGAGATTGGGATTCCATCCGCATAAGTTTTATTGATTGATGAGAATGATCATAAACTCGGATGAATCTTGACCTCCTCGAAGAGAGGAGGGAACTGGCATCGATCCGCGATCACAATTATAAACGGCAATTGGAAAAATATTATAACTCACGGGTCCAAAAATGTGAGTTTGATGCGGGAGACTTTGTCTTCCGCAACAATGAGGCCTCCGGGCAAGTTGGCCCCAAATTGGGAATGACCTTATAGAGTTAAAAAAGTGTTATCTAAAGGTGCCTGCAATTTAGAAAAGTTAGATGGAAATTAGGTTCCTAGAACTTGGAACCGGGCCCAATTGAAGAAATGTTACATACAGTACGTTTTTGGCATGCGCGCCTAAATAGATTAGCAGAAGAAATGTAATTTCATCTTTTATAATTCGGCTTATGCCTGATCTATGGAAATTTTATTTCAGTCACATATAATATGTATCATTATGTAATCCTTTATTGACAAACAAGAAGATCCTACAAAACACTTATATTATGTAGAATAAGACAAAGTGTACTGGATGAAACAAGACTTCTTCATATGTACAAATGGGATTACAGCAAAACGACATATTACAATATATATATATATACAGAGGAAGCTATGCCTATGGTGCCGCGCTCCTGTGTCCCGCTTCTTCACCTTCCGCATCATTCTCATCTTCCTCATATTCCTCAGTAAGACCAAGGAGTCCCTTTATTTGATCTATGCTATCCTCCTTGTCGGCGAGCTCAGAAACTTCCTCCGCAAGAGAAAACTTTAAATCATCAAATTTTTTGGATAAGTATGGCAGCAGTATCCTTGCCATGTAAAATGTATTCTTCCGGAAGCTTAGATTCTGAGGCAAATTTATAGCGTTCCTGGAAGCCCATTTGACGGCCAGCTTATTTGGACGCATTCAGAAGAATGGCGACACAATTACCGAGTTCATCACTCGCCAGGACTTGGGTGATAACATGGCAAATAAACTGTAAGCAAGTGTTTCACGAGTAATCATGAGAATATAAAAACACAATTACCTGGGGAATTCCTTCCGCCAGCAGCCATTTCTTATCCGCCTTAGCCCGAACAAGTTCCATTTTATGACTAGCACACTCCAAGGCTTGATCTAGGCTTTTGGTGGCAAGGTCAGTCAAACGCTTGTCCTTTGCTGCTGATTCAGCTTGAAGAGTTTTTATCAACTCCGCCTGTTCGTCTAACTGCTTTTGGAGGATGTTCTTGGCTTCCTCAGCAGCGAAACGGTTGGCCCTTTCAGCTTCTAAAGCTTGACGGCTCACCTTAGCCTCGTCCTTGGCTTCAAGGGTTTCCTTCTTGGCCTCAACCATCTTAGCTTGAATCTCCTCCCACACTTCATTCATAACCAACCAGTCTCGGCATATCTTCTGACTGGTGGAAACCGCATTCTCCATGCAACAAGAATGAGTATTCAGTAATTCTTGGCGAATGCGGATACGTTGGCGCTCCCGCTCCGCAGGAGGAAGACTTTCCTGCAAATATTCGAAACATACGTCTGAATTACTAAACGTAGTATTATAGCTTAGAGTCCATTGCGGACGGTGCACTGTAGACTCTTCCTCATGAGGAGGCGGAGATTTCTGACGCCCCAAAGTAAACACATTAATTCCTACTTGATTCTTAAAATGATGAACATTGTAGGAGGGTGACATAACGGGATCCTCAAAATTTCCAACCTCCTTCTCTTTAAGAGGAGAGGTATCTGTTACAATAATTGGATCGTTGGCAGTGTTAGGCGGAGGAGACGGAGCCAGATTTGAACTCTTTAGACCTGAAACGTCTTCAGAAAAATCATTCAGGGACACTGTTGAACGTTAATAGTAGATCAGATATACATTTGGTCCATAACAATCGACAAATTTGAGAAATATTAAACTTACCTTAGGAGATATCATCTGAAGCAAGTTGGTGAAGGCGCGTTTCCAAATCAGCAGGCTTTTGCCTTTTTGGCTTCTTTGATGGAGCAACCTTGGCAGGTTGAACCTTGCGTTTACTAGCCGCTTTGGAAACGCCCGCATCAACAGTTTGATGCTCACCTTCAGGGGTGACTTCATCAACCGTTGGATGAGTACCCTCGGCAGTAACGTCAGCATCATCATCACCTGAAGCACCGCTAGTGGCGGGATTCTTGCCAAGTTTCCGGGTCAAACCTGTAGATGAATGCACGGCGTTCGTAGAATCAGTAGTATCAATAAGTGCTTCTCCATCGCGGGGTAGTGATTCTTCACTAGAAGACAGAAGTACTATCACCCCGCTAAGAGTCATAGCGGTAAGAGGTCGAGGTTTTAGAACTCCCTCACCTTCGGCGATGATCTTCTCACATTTCGCATACATGGCCTCAGACACCACGGGTTCTGCGTGAACAGTGGAGAATAAAAAGTTGCTCTTGGTACGTTTGAGAAACGAAAATTCATTAGGATGAATGGGCCGACGCACCATCAGACCTTCCACCTTATCCAGAAGGGATGAAAGAAGAGAGCCTTCACCTGTAATTGAAAAGTGTCAAGATTATGAAACAAAGTCCAGAGCAATAAAATAAAGACTCATCTTCGCGTGCACCAACTCCCCTTCATGAATTGCCCGCAGTGGCGTGGGTGTCTTGATCAGAGTGGAATACCAGGGAAGGTTCATTTCAGTGGTAGCAGTGACGGATGGGGAAGCATCAGTCGATTTGCGACAAGTCATCACAAATGGAATTGCATCTTCCCGAATCCAGAAATATTTGGGTTTCCACTCATAAAGGCTCCGGTACCACTCGGGCAACCGGGCAACCGTAGGCTCAATAACGTTGGCTTGACAGCAGAACTCAAAGTGACGAACCCGCAACATCCCGAAGGGATGGATTTGGGACAAGTGAAGACCATAGGACGTCAAGATGGCCTTTATAAATTTGTTACGGGTAACCGGCAGTTCCCTGTCATAAAGAAGTCAACATACACGACCATCTTCCCTGGCGGAGGGTTAGTAGCAATTGAACAGTCGGCCGGACATTCTGGTCCCCACTCCAGTGCCAGACCATATACGTTGACGACGTCGTTGTAATCTTTCTCCTTCAAATTTACAACAACCTCGTGAATAGCTGGAGTATTCTTCTTATCACCGGCCATTGAAGTTAACTTTGCTAAATCAGAAGAAGAGAAAATGGATTCTGAAAGTTACAAGATATGGATTCTGAGAAAGAGAAAGGGTTTCAAAGATAAGAATAAACTGAAGGCTGCAAACGACTTATTTATACTCATCGCAGTAAATGCAATTGTCTGACTGACAGAAGAGAAAGGAAAAGTGGGCCGTTAGATGATTGACACATCAGGCGGGAGATTCAAGAAAGTGCGAACAAGCTGTCAAAAGGCGTCATACATGTCTTGTCAGTTGTACCTTAAAGTTCCTCTCTCCGCCACGCCATTAAAATTACCCAACTTGCAAAAATTCAAATTTCAAAAAATATCTTGCAAAGATATTATCGCACAAACAATGTAATATTCACAAGACAAAAAGTTTCTTTCCATTAAATAATCAAAAGACGGGTACAAAAATATGGAGAAACAGTTACAAAGTCTTAAAAATCTAAACCTATTCTATGGGTCAGAGGCTGGTATATTTTCCGGAGATTTCGGTGAAGTGTCCTCAGACGAGGCGTCCTCAGACTCATCATTCAAATAATTCCTCAATTGCTGCACGCCATCATTGGCTGAGTCAAATTCTGGGAGCATATTCTGTAAAGGAAACACCAAGCCATCATATTCCTTAATCCGCATATCGCGTTCCTGCTTGACATCAAGGCCATGAAGTGGATTATCTCCAAAGGAACGACCGGTTTGAGCATAGGTCATCCCTTCATTAAAACCTTTCACGCGACCAAGCTGGGATGAGGCGGTCATTAAGTTAGCAAAGCTATCAGTTAGTTCTGAACTTCCTTTAATATGACGAATGACCTAACAAAGGCAAAGAAGCGATTCATTGATATCGGTAGTATTAAATACGTCATGATAAACGGACGAAAGAAACTTACAGAGTCAAGTCCTCGCGTAAGGAACCATTGACGATCTTGCTCGGCACGCTCTGCCCTGCTCCGCAGCTCCCGCATATTGTTGGCCATCCTTTGATTGTCAGCGGAAGCCTCAGTGGCGCGAGACTCCACTTCCGCACGAGATTGCAGCAAAGAGTCATAAGCAGACTGCATCTCAACAGCACTTTTGTCTTTAAGTTCAGACAGCTCCTTCTGCAACTTTAATTCTACCTCAAGCTCTTGAATCCGGTTGCCTTGAAGAGTCACTTGGCTTTCTAGAGCCGAGTTTGCTTCTTGGGCCCGCGCCAAGTCATCTTTGTTCTTTTGAGTTTCAACCTGGGCAGCTTCAAGAATGGCATTTTTCCTTTCACAGGCCTCATTCCATTGACGGGCGGCAGCAACATTTCGATCCTGTTCACCCCTAAGGGCGATCTCTGCGTCCGTCTGTTTCCACTTGGCTGCACTAGCTGCCAAGCGATGATCTTCAGCCTCTTTCTTAGCAGTCTCGACAGCTCGAGAAGCTTCACCAAGTTTCCCGGCCATTGTACGCCATTCGCGTAAGATTTCATGGCTACAGGCCAAAGTGTTAGCCAAGGAAAAAGATAAGTTGGTGTGAAGATCATGGCGGGAATGTTCACGCTGGTGTGCCATTTCTGCAGGCGGCACGCAGTGTTTGACAAAACTCATACAAGTCCCGGGTTCGGAAAACTGAGACCCATTGATAATGTCCCAAGGAGGGACGAACAGATCGAAGTCGTACCCTAGATTCGCCTCCTTATAATAACGTGAACTTGAAACTTCAAGATGAACGGGGATCGAAGAGGACTATTGAGGGGCACCATGCATCGAACCTCCTCCAATCTCATGGAAAGAAGGTCCAAATTGGAAATTCCCACCTGCACCCATATTCAAGGGTGAGGAAGTAGAGAAAAATTGAGGAGGAGATTGAGATGGAGACTGATTAATCCTGAAACCCTCTTCGTTAACCTTAGGGTTATCATTCTGGGAACCCGCAACGTTCCCAAACTGGAACAAATAGTCTAATGAGTCGTTAGCTCCAGACTGACGATTGGACCCCTCCACACTCACTTCAGTGGGAGGGGTAGAAGGCTTATCTTCCGTCTCCTTCTCTGGAGAAGGAGATGGCTGTTTCTCGAATGTCGGGGTGGGTGATGGTAATTTCTCTGACATATCATCCCCAACAATCGACGGATCAGCACAACAAAAACCACGCTTAGCTAACATTCCAAAGTAGTAAAATATAGAAAACGAATTACGTACCATCAACCGTCTTCATGCGCTAAGCAAGACTAAACTGCGGCTTCTTCGGACGAGGAGTCCGTCTCTTCTTTTTCGCCGATTCATCTCCGGCGTCCACGGTACTTTCACCCGCATCACTCGCCTGAAAGGACCTGAAAGTCCTCTTCCTCTCCAGCTCTGCCAATAAGTGCGAGACAGACGAAAATTCAGAGGCATCATCATCAGAGCTCCCTCCTTCTTGGGATGAAGAATCGTCACTCGAAGATAGAATGGCGATCACCCCATCAGAACTAAGGGCATTAAGTGGAGGAGGGTTCAAAACATACGCACCTGATTGAAAGCTTGCGTCCAAAACTAAGGGTTCGGCTCGCACCTTTGTTGGGAAAAGAAATCGGTCCTGAGTCTTTTCAAGAATGGGTTTGTCACCCGCATCACGAATGCTTTTCCGGGTACAACCCCTATCCTCGAAAAGAGCGTTAAGCATAGGACCCTGACCTGAAAGAAAAATCACAAAAGAAATCAATTATAAAATTTCAAGAAAGAGAAAAATCAAAGAGGGTAACTTACGTTCGTCCAGACCAATAAAAACGGGTTCCAAGAACTCAGACGGCCATAGGCGGCTCGTGCCTGCCCATACAAGGGCCTCCTCGGGTAATGCCCGCATCGGCGTTGGTTTCGACATTAGGACACGAAACCAATTGAGACCCTCATGGGGAACCGTGACAACTTCCGGGAGCACTTCAGTGGTCGGACGTCGGACCATAGCAGTAGGCACTACGTCCTTGGATATTCAGAAAAATGTGTTACGCCAATCTTTTGAGCCTTTCTCAACCTCGTAACCAATACTCTTGTCGGAAAGACCCTGACACGTGTACCAGCCACCATGGTTGGCAAATCGGTAAACGAAAGGAAATCGATCAAGGTGAGGTAACATTCCATGTGCCGTACACACGAATTCGTAATGACAAATTCGCATGACGGCGCGGGGATGCATTTGGGATAAATGGATCCCATATACACTTAATACTTTCATGAAAAATTTTATCATGGGAAAACGGAATTTCCTATAGACAAAAAAATCTGAATACACAGCCATTTTGCCAGGCAGTGGCAGGCTGGCTATAGAACCAGGAGAGGGAAATTCCGGTTCCCACTCTGGTGGGATACCATAAGTATCAATCAACTTCTGATAATCAGACTGATCCCATTGAACTTCCACTTCATCAATCTCATATTGAATAGTCGTCATTACAATAAGATCTCGTGAAGTAGCAAATGGTTATACGAAGAATTGAGTGGTTAAATCAAAGGTTCAAAAAGAAAAAAAAGAAAGATACTTAGAAATCAGAAGTGATAAAACTTCAAAAGAAAGTAACACCCACTATTTATACCCATCGCAATTAATGCGATGGGATATGAACAGTGGAGAGAGAAAATCTTCGCTCAATCAAAAATTGTCACGTCACGCGGGAAATTCGAAAAGAGAAAACGTGCACAGTCGGGTACAGTGACAACCGTCATAAACATCCCATCATCTGTTCACGCGCCGGCGAGTGGTCAACTTGTCCTTTTTTCATGATTATCCACACCAACAGAAGATATTTTCTACCAAACTCCAAAATTCAAAAACCCCCCAAAATTTACCTTAAGTCCAAAATTTTACCCGCATAAAAACTTCACGCGGAAGAAACACTGGACTAGGGGAATTATAGAGGCAGGGTACCAAAAAGACCCAAATACCCTTAAGTACTACCCGCGGGTCGGAAAGGAACCCCTCATATACCACCCGCGGGACATATGGATCACCCGCTTAACCGTCTAAAGGAGAAACACCCACATGACGCATGCGAAAGCATCCTGGAGCCCTCAGAAGTCATCCGCAGGATGGAGTATCCGTCCGCACAAGATGACCGGGAGGCAATACCTCAGGACAACTGCCATTTACTAATTACTTTCTAGAAGGTTTCCCAAGATGCTTTCTTGGGCAATACGTGACTCGTCAGCCAATGAATGAAGGACATTTGGCCAGGTTGTTATAACCGTGCACATGGTCAGGGTTTTATCCGTCCTATCATAAGATGACACGTGTCCAGGTTGTTATACCCATGCACATGGGACGTATAGCTCAACCTATCACAAAGGGACATGCGTCCAGACGGTTATTGAGATCTTCTAGAAAGGGACAGCTGGCCCAATCACCTTCCCACATCCTTCGGCTATAAATACCTTGTCAAACTGCATGAGGTATCCATTCACTCACAATCAGTGGCGAAGCTTGGACTGAAGCACCGGAGGGGGGGGGGGGTGAGCTCAAAATGTATATAAAATTTCACAAACGAGGGGGCCGGGCTCAAATTTTCGGCCAAAAAAGTCTAAACTTACAGTACGTATAAAAAATTTCGACCGAAAACGGGTAAATTTACACTACTGCGTAAAAAAACAGGGGGGGCCGGGGCCACGCCGGGCCCCAACTATACTTCGCCCATGCTAACAGTCACTCCTACTATACTTACTCTGTAAACTTTAGTACTTTCTCTCTTAAGAACTGTACTGATTCTCACGCCAGAGGGTGGTTACGGGAAGACTCCCCCTCTTGTCCTTCCCGTGACGAGACTCACGGTGTCTGTTTTGCAGGTTCCGGTCACTGGACTTTGGGAAGTTGTACTCATATTGTGTTGGTTGTTATCATATCCTACCCTGTGGACTCATTGGATTCAGGACCCGTATAGGAGACCGGATCCGTGTTTCTTCAACGACGGCAAACAAATTCGTATGTAACTGTGCAGTCAACGACTTTGATTCAGATAGTATGAGGTGATGTTACGGTGCAAGATAGAACCCATAGATTCTATCGTAAACGAAGCCATAGAGTATGCTAGTTATTGGTATGTTTTTTCTGGCCATTTTCACATTAGTTTGTTAATCATACAAGCAAGATATTAATGTGTGATCATTATTGATGCATTGAAGTGTTTAACCCAATGTATAGTGTGTGTGTTTTTAAAAAAGATAGAAAATTGGTGTTGAAATTAGGTAAGTAAATGTGGAAGCCCCACTTTATTCAAACGAACCCTCACCTCATGTTTTCTCCCTAATTCTCAAATACACCAACAGTGTTTTGTTGGTGGTCCCACTAAACAGACAAAATAAACCTAACAAAATACTAAAAACACACACACAACTTTTTGTTATTTTTTATTCAAACCAGTTATTATTTATATTTCTTCTCTCAGGTGTAAACTCATTTACGAACGATATAGCATCTTAATTATATATATATACAACGTAACCTCTTTTTTCCTGTTTGCGAAATTACTATAATACCCCTAATGTTGTTATCACTTATCACTTTATTAGTAATCTAACTAGTCATTAGGTTGTTGGATTTAACTACCTACTTCCACCAAAAACAGAATAGACATATCTTTGACAATTTTAACTTTTTTTAGAGTACATGGGGCGATCATCAGGAGCTTTTATACGGAATCGGAGCTTAAGTACTCCATCTCATCACCAGGGACATATTCGGGCAAATGATCGTTAATTTTATGGACGACCTCATTTGTTGGTTCAAGTACTGCCCTCTCTTGAAAGTAAAAAAGGGTCTTGACAATTTTTAAGTACGCCGGGATAGATGTGATCAAGGTATTTTATGTTAATTGATTGTGTAGAATGACATGACATGTAACTAAGGTACCTTAGTGGAGCACCCTTCAACCCTTAGTAGTTATAACATGAGTACATGACCAGTATATCTTGATTCAATTTTTTTTTTTAATAATTATTACATACTTAGTTAACAACGTTTAATCCCATACCCTTTTATGAAACTATCAAATAACTAAACATCAGTTTAACATTTGTTAATATCAACTTAATTCAAAACTCTATAGAAGTACAAAGGGCCGTCTTGTGGGTAAGCTAAATGAGACAATGACTTTAGGTTTCCAGATTTATAGGGCATCCAGCTTAAATAAGAGTTATGTATTATAATATTTTAAAGTGAAGTTCTTTTAGAATTAGTAATTCAATGATGAGCCACAAGCTAAGGATAATTGTTTCATATCCATTAGCACGGCATATCATTTCACATTCTATAATTGTTGTATATTCTCTAGCGCTATACGCATAAAGAAAAGAAAATAAAAAGGCCTTAACATTTTAGTTAGTTTTAGGCCCCCGAAGATATTGAGCCGGCCCTGAATGTACACTACACATGATATAAGTGGTATAACTGAGTCTTGACGGGTTGGTCTGGTCGTGTAATGGGTCCAAACTGGGTTGAAATTTGAAGAGCCTTAAGACAGAGATTGATTGAATGTATTTGTTTGTGACGGGGTGTAGCTTTAATAAAATAGGTTAAATGAGTTGGGTCATCTATAAGCTTAAAAAATTGATTACGTACTTTATTTTCCTTCATTCGAGACAGTAAGAAAAAAACTCAAAATTTTATATTATAAACTTAGGACAACACATATAATTGTTTTGAATATATATTGCATGGTATAGCATGAAACAAACAATGTTTCCTTTTCATTCTTTTGCATCATACTGTCATACCAAACACTTTAGTTTTCCTCAAGTGTGAAAAAAACACCACTACATTTGAAAAAATCAAAAGACACCAATTGGCAAATGCTTAATCAAAAAACACTCACTCATCTTTCAATATTTTTTAGGGTGCAAAATCTTGTGACGCCTACGAGGGTCTCTCGTTTTACATATATCTTCTCGTAGCCCAACCACCACCATCCCCATGCTTCCCACGTGCGCCCATCTTCTCGACTGTGATCTTCCACTTTAACGGTCATCTTCTACTATATTTATGAACTTTTACTCTTACTTTCCCTTTAATCTGTTTCATCAAACCAACAACCACATTCATCGTGAGAACCCATTATAAAAAAAAACTCAACTAAGCTTGTAAACGAACCGAACATTCAGTAAATAGTTCATGAATTGTTCGGCAACAAGTTCGTTTATGTTCATTAGGTTACAAAAAGCGTTCAGGAAATTCACAAACCCTAATAAGCGAATGTACATGAACAAAAAATCGTTAATTTAGATATGCTTAAGTTCATTCGTTAATATATTCATTAAAACTTTTTTTTGACCCCCACAACTTGGTATAGTTTCAATGACTTTCTAGGCCCAACATACTGTTCTTTACATTACTTTTAATTAGTTTTAGCTCAATTATATTTGTGCATCTACATTTACGCATGTTCGTTTATAATCGTGAAATGTTCGTTTATATTGCTAACAAATGAACATGAGCATGTTCATTTTCATAATTAACGAACACGAATAAGAAACCCCCTTTAACTGTTCGTGTCCGATCGTTTATTCGGTTAATGCTAGACGAATGATCATGAACATGCTCCGTTTGTTTGTGTTCGGTTTGTTTACAAGCCTAAAACCTACCAATACCCTTAAAAGGTTAACTTGGATACAAGTGTTTAGAAATCATTACTTTTATTTCATTAAAGTTAAACCACTCAAAAAACTCTTGATATAAAATCTCTTCTTCTTTCATTGATATGTCATATAACACCTCATCTTGATCCTTGATGGTTCCATCCCAACCCTCCGGCCTCACTTTGGCAAAGTTGCAGCATGAAATTCCCTATCATGCCAATAAAAAAAAATCTACAAAACAATAATAAATATAAGTATTCTTATAAGAAAACAAACATTATAAAAAATTTAACAACTTACTCAGGGAAATTATCAAGCAACTGTTCAAGCTAATCATCTAAAGGGTATCCAAGTTTTTTCTCCATTTTCTCATAATCCTGTAATCTTTTGCAAGCTTTTCAACTGTATAAACTTGAGGATTCTCCTTATAAAGTCTACACATTTAAGCCTTTTCTGACTCTTTAAGATACGCTACTCGTGCACCATGCTCGATCACCTGTTTCATCAACACTTTAATCTCACGCATCCTATCTTTCCATTTACTTGCAAACTCGCCATCTTTACGTGAAGCTGCAGCTGCTAACTTTCTTAAGTTTGCTAAATCATCCTCGTGAGATGGGCCTGGTGCTGCCTCCAGTACCATAAACACACCGCTAGTAATGCTAGCTGCCATCAGTGTTGCTTACTTTTTGGTACACAAACCTCACCGTCAAAATGGTCTTCAGCTAGCCCGCTTGACCGTGTGGATTCAGAGCCCCAGTCGATACACCTTCGTTTCCCTCTTTTGTTGACAAAAACCGATTGTTGTAAAGGAAATTGAATGCTACCGTGTTTGGAGCAGTTTTCCTTGGGCTGTGGAGTTTATTCATGGAGACGTGAAAAAAATGTCATTGTTGGAAGTAATTTCCAACTTAATAGGCCCTTCACGTTTAGGTGACCGGGTTGGACCTACTGGGTCCATGAGATTCATTAATAAGTAATGGGTTTATGGGGTTGCAATTAGTGTTTTATTATATTTGGTAATTTCTTGACTAGCAAGTTAGGATAGTCTATATAAACCGAGTTTTGGTTATGCATTATAGAAGATGTGAGATGTAACCGAGTTAGGCTTCATCTAGATGCAACCAAGTTAGGGTTCATCAAGAGTCAAACCGAGTTAGGGCTTGAGAGTTGTAATCAGTTTTTTGAGTAATATTTATAGATTAATATAAACGAGAGTTATTCGATAGCTTGTGTTTGATTATCGATCCGGGGTCATTTGATTCCTATTAAAAATACTATAACAAGTGTCTGGAAAAATACATGATCGGTTCAAAAGGATTAATTGTTAAAACTAAATATTTATATTTTTAAATGTCTCAGTCCTAAATTGGGATTTGGTGATAAAATAGAATTTTGGACGGATAATTGGTTGGAATTTGGGAGGTTATGCGAGGACTTTCCAAATCTTTATCGGTTAGCTGAAGAAAAGAAAGCCAAGGTTTTAACATGTATGATTTTATGGGCTAAAGGAGGCGTGGAATTTTGTTCGGAAAAAGGATAGATATTAGATGGAACCGAGTGGACTCGGAGGATCTGTGTGCCTTAGTAAATATTTTGGAAGGGGTTACTTGGAATCCAGATACGTTGTTTGGGTTTGGGGAAAAGATTTGCAACCACAATTATTAGGAAAGATATTGAAGTGGCTAAGGGGCCCTCTCCCCGTAAGTTTTGTATTAATTGGAATAGTTGGGTTCCTCGTTAGGTGAGAATTTTTACTTGGAGAGCAAGGGAAAGAAAGATACCGACGCTCGTGGCATGTATTTTCCATCGGTTTAAAATGAAGATTTGGACCATCTGTTGGTTTTATGCAGCTCTGGTAGATCGTCTTGGTGGTCTGTTGGATCGTGGTGTCGGTCACCGAGTGTTGTAACAGTTTCAACAGATAAAGAAATATTAAAGGAATCAGAAATGGGAAAATACTCGGATTCTAGGAAGAATATTCTAATGTGGTGGTAAATGCTACATTATGGAGAATTTGGCTTGCAAGGAATGACAAAAGATTCAACAATGCTTCAATCCCCCATTCGCAAGTGTTTTGGCAAGATTAAGGAGTTGGCCCATTTTTGGCTAATTAACAAATCTAAGTTTAATCTCCTTACCAGGGAGAAATTGTGCCTCTTCGATATAGGCGAATAAGGAGACTTCTCTAAGCACGTTTTGAAGTTAGCCTTGAGGGGTTGGAAACGAGTCAATAATAAAATGCAAAGGGGTTCCTAGAGTTGACAGGCTTGGCTACGTCGCCATTTAAATTTAAAATCATGTTCTTATCGAAGTTGGGTTTCTCTGGTTATGATCACACGGCAGTCAGGTTATTCTAAAGGTTTTTTCTGAAATTGTTCTAAAGCGGTGTGTTATTTGCTTTGGAGTCACATTTATTTCATTAATATGGATTTGGGGTCTCATTCTTTCATGAGTCCAGTTTCCACAAGGAGAAGCTTTAGCTTAGTTTTGTTAGGAGTTTTCTATTTCCTTGTCTGTTTTGTAACTTACTGGCGATTGTTTGTCTCTTTATTGGTCTTGTTGTACTCATTGGAGACGCTAGCACCTTTTGGTTCTGTTGATTTCATTTGGCATTTCAAAATAAAAAAGAAAAAAAGAAAAAAAGTTTTATTGTGTTTATAGTTAAATTGACTTACGGTATTTGGATTAGAAAGAAACTAAATTGGTAAGGTTTTTAAGCTGTCAAGTGTATGAGGAAAGCCTTAACATGTTACATTTTTGATTGACATCATATCCGTGGTTTGTTCATTGAGTGCCTACGATCATATTTGGTGAACTCGTCCAGGATAGAGATTCGTGGAGACGTAGGATTAAGGTTAGTGACTTTCTAGGGGAAGGTACCTAGTTAGCTTAGCTTTGTATTTAGGGTCTAGTTTGGCTAGCTTGACCCCTTGTTGTTTATTTATATTTTTTGTTTGATGCTGTCTTTTGATTCTTATGCCCAAAATCTTATTGGTTACAGATTCCTTGCTATTTTTGGTAGTTTCCTATTCTATGTATTGCTAAGTGTCTTTGCTATTCTATGTATTGCTAAGTGTCTTTGCTTGTAGGATGTATGTTTACTTTGTTTACCTGTATGTAGCTTTATGAGTCCGGGGTCTCTTTGGAAGCAGCCTCTCTATTCTCACAGATAGAGGAAAGACTTGCCTACATCCCACCCTCCCCTGACCCTACCGATAGCGTGCTATCCGGTGGGATATACAGGGCTTGATTGATTGATTGATATTACAATGGAGGGGGGGGGGGTACTAAAATGACACTTAACTCTCCAATCTTTATAAACCGTAAAACAATAGTATTTGAGATCATTGACTGCCTACGATCATATTTAGTGAAGTCATATTACAATGGGGGTAGTTGAAAAGATAGACAAAGAGGATATGGTGGTTGTAAAGTGAGGATACATATTTGATTGTCGTGGGTTTTGAACTTTGATTTATTCTTAGTATTTTAATTTTAATTTGTTTTGTTTTTTTAATTTTAAGGTTTTTTTTTTGGTAAAAGGGCATTGTCCTTGGTAAATAAAATTAAAAACTCAAAAGATGATTACAAACAAGTGCACCTCCTATAACAACTCGGATTTTTCATTTTTATATTTTGTATCCATTACCCGACCTGTTTATATGTTTGGGAAATTTTACCAATAAAATATCGCGTTTATCGAGTCATTATTATTATTTTAATATTATTGTTTAAATATTTATCTAATTATTAAAACTACTTTGATTTATATTCAATTTATACCCCAAACAATACTTTTAGCTTTTAATGTATCAATATCTAAACTTTAAGGACCAAACTTCAATTATGCTAAACTCTATTACCCAAACGATTTAATCCGTTTATCCAACCCATATTTATGATCCAAACCCGCAACTCGTATACCCATTTGATTTCTTGTG
The DNA here is from genome assembly GCF_021521415.1 of Bidens hawaiensis. Lineage (NCBI taxonomy): Eukaryota > Viridiplantae > Streptophyta > Magnoliopsida > Asterales > Asteraceae > Bidens > Bidens hawaiensis. The sequence goes on along the minus strand of NW_027493474.1, from coordinate 123,888 downwards.
CCACAATTGTCGTAATAAACTTGGGAATTAATCTTTGAAATCTCTGTATTAGTTTATAGCGATCTCACCAACAGAAAGAATTAGGAAACTAGATCAATTTGATTCGTATTAGCATAATAACTTGAACCGTCTTAACTCATTTAGGGATTTACCATATTCACTATAATTCAATTAAAACTGCATATATCCTTATGTCATCGCAAATCAAAACCCGATAATCAGTTTTATTATCAGAGCCTGTTTGTACCAGTTCTAGCTCGCAATGGGCCGCCTGCGTTATCGATCAATTAATTATCTTTTAAACATCATTATAGGTAATTTGTTATATGTTTAGACTCGTCATGTTGAGTTGTGCAATAGCCCTATGATCAATTGGCCAATCACATAACAATTTGGCCGATTGATTGTTCTACGGTTCTTATGATAAACTGGGTCTGCGTCTTCGTGTTTAAGTCTTACCAGTTTCGTGTTATAACCAGTTACACTTGATGTGCTAAAAGTAGTCAAATAATTATTAACTAAATTATGCTAAACTAGACACTAAGTAATACTTTAGACTCCTTAAAACTCGACTAAACTATTGACTGGCAAGTGAACCAATCAACTCTAGTATAGCTGAGTAAGTCCGGATATCGAACCCACGAGACTCTTTAAATTACGTATATTAACTAACTAGACTCGACAAACCAACATGACTATTTATTTTATAATTATTAAAGGGGGGTTTTAAATTAATTAATATTAAACTAATAAAATAAAATAATTAATAAAATACATGTAATAAAACACAAGAGAAATAAGTTTAACCGATTCAGATGGTAATGAAAAACCACCTAGGCTGGAATCCCCAAAGTTTCAGTTATCAAATAGTTGGAAAATAATAGTTATGAAACTGAGATCGTAAAATAGACACTAGAAAGAAAACCCGAACATGACCCTAATCCTTCTCAAGAAGACACCTATGAGTTTCTAATAAGTTTTAAGACACACCAGTTTTATAAATTAAACTCCCTTACGGTTTTCTAATTAATTATGATAGAGTACTTGCATAGTGAAATCCTACCTTATAGTGCGAAAATCAAAGGTAATTCGATAAACTTAATTGACTAGCTAGGTAATATTAATTAATCAAACCTAGACGGACTCCTTACGAAGAAGTAAATCTAGTAATCTTAATCAACTATGATCTAACAATAACCTATCACCTTACAGCTTTCTAGGTTAGCAACACACTTTTATTCGTTTGACTAATAATATTATTCCTATGATCTTATTCGAATTCAATCGTAAACTAGTTAAGAACACACTGTAAATGACCTAACAAAATCCTATAATATGAAACAATCACCAAGGATTATGTGGAGTAATAAAACTAGAACAAGAAAAACCAAGTGCATATACGCATTAATAAAATAAAATCAAATAGTTTACTGAATCATAAAACCATATCGGAAAATAATAATCCAACTAAAATCAAAACAATAACAAAGGTTCATCATAAGCCTTGACAGTCTATAACGTTTAGCCTAGCATCTTAAAATGAAACAAAACACGAGTAGAAATCATGGTGAACATATGATAAAATTAGAAGCCGAAAGATAGAGATGATAAAACCCGTAATGTCTTCGATCTCTCTTGAATTAGCACTTCACCGGATGAATTCTAGCCTCTAAAAGCTCCAAAATACGCAATACTGACTTTAATTTTGACCTTAACAGCTTCTGGTTCGTCTTCTGTTTTTAGGGTTAAGTTTAATGATGTTTATATAGTGATTAAGGCTCAAAAACTCGTCCACAAGTCAGAATCTTGTAGAAAAAAGGGCTCGTGGCGTCACGCGACGAGACAAAGGAGCTTAGCCGGTTACGCGGCGACAAAATATATCCTCAACGCATCACGCGATGAGGTTCATTCTCTAGGTCGCGTGACGCGACCAAGTCCCTCTAGACCGGTTTTTTTCTGGTTCGACCGGTTCTTTTACCGGTTCATCTCGGTTCAACCCTGATTCGTCTCGGTTCTTCGTTTTAACACATTTTTGCGACTGTTTGTGTCACCCGAGACCAACAAAACTTCATTTAGTTAGTGATATATCAATTCTAAATGAAAATGAATCATAAATTATCAAATACGAAATAAAATTGTCATGGGAAAACATATATAAATAACTGTATATCAAATATCCTTGAAAAAGTCTAATGCAATGGAATCAGAATCGGAATATATAGTTTAAAAAACATATAGATTAATTTAAAGTTTAAGAAAGGCGCAATAACCGCGATCACCGATATTGTTGTCCACTTAAACCCATGTCTTGATCTTTACCGGGACAAATAAGATTCAACAATTATATTACTCAGTGGTTTACACAATTAAGGCCCGCTTATTTTCAGCTTTTACCAGACCAGACCACCCCAACTTGACTTAAACCTCAAAATTAGCAGATCTAAATTTTTTGTTGATCTCTATTTTTTTTCATGAATAGTTAAGACGATCATGGGTATTGTTTATCCACCTAAGCTTTAGCATCAAATTTTATCAAAGAAGCCATTAGATATGATTAAGGTAAATTAATTATCTACTGTTCCCCACAACATGACATACCTCCGTTATCAAGCAATACCTCGAACCCATCACCATAGGTGAGTATACACAAATTCATCTGTAGGGTTTACATGTGGTGTGTCCCTTGTGGTCCGTTTCTTAATGGTAATGAGACACGAGCAAGGGGACCCCACACGACTAACATCGTGGATGATCAAGTCAGTAGTGTATTTGTACTTTATGTACACAGTGATCATGTTTAATGACTTATGTGGCAGATAATTGTGGGTTTGCTCTTTTTTTAGCGTTTTAATATTCACAAATCCACTTAGGAATTGTGAATACCTAAATGATTAAATTTCATTTAGACCCATAGTCTCCGGACCCGAGGCATCTCATCAATACAAGATTTAAGATTATAAAACCATACGCCAATGAAATGTAAAACACTAAAGCTAAACAATTTAAGATTTATATCATCGGCTACTTGGCATATTCTAACGTTAAACCTAGCCAAGCATCATATGATAACGTATTCAAATTTAAAATTCATAATATTTTCACATTTCATACCAAAAATTGAGGCTTGAGCATGGCCCGACCATTCATTACTTTTTCCCGGACAAAACGCTTTACCCACAAAAGATTTCCGTTTACCCATTTTATCAAATTGCCCTTTCATATTCAAGGCTGAGCCTATCGACACATCACAAGTTAAATGTGTTTTATTTTATATTATCTCATATTATTAGTAGTTTGAAAAACCAATTTCCGATTTGATTCCCTATGAGTTCTAGTCTCAATAAGACTACTAATTCTTACTGTTCATATAGTATGATATGAATATACCACATCAATTCGAATAAGTATCACCATCTTCCACTTTCACGCAAAATACTATACTCAAGGGACATGTTTTCAAAACTTTTTCAATTTTTTTAATTATTTATTTATTTTTATTTTTTAAAGTAAATTTAAACTACGACACAAATATTCTATACTTAAATTTTGCATTGTCCTCAATGCAAGGATAAGGAAGACTTAAAATAAAAATATAATAAAATCGGACTACAAAAAACTAAAAAGCTAAAAATAAAAACAAAAATAAAATAAAAATTAATATGCTAGAAATTGGAAAAGACTTAGCTGGTAATATGCACATAAATTTTTATGCCGAAGTATTCTTTCCAATGTTGCCCTCCAACTCCAAACTTGCTTAGCAAATAGTACTCATTCTGTCACCCACGAACATAAGCGGCAAAAATAGAACTAACATATCTAATAATATATCTTATCAAATAAACCAATTTGATAGACATTATGCATTCAAAGTATTTCACCAACCGACAAATATATAAAACAAAACATGAATAATTAGCAGCAAATAAATAAACATAAAGTATACGGCTCCACTGCTACTCCATCCCCACACTTGTTTTTTTCATCAAACTCTTCCTTTGAGATCGTCTCTCTAGCTCACTCAATCTTTCTTCAACCTAACAAAACCTAAAAAACACAAAAACAAAGAAGAACTACAAAAACTACGTTAGCGACTCGATGACTTATACAAAACTCGAACAACTAGACCTTAAAACATGACTCAAAATACAAACTAAGTACAAGAAGAAATCACACCTGAATGATAACAGAAGGAATAACACACGAAAAAAAAATATGGGATCTAAGTTGTAGCCGCGCCGCGCGACCAGGGCTGATGACTTGGCCGCGCGTGGCGGCGTGCTTTTTCTGTCATTATCGTCGCCGCGCTGTGCGGCTACGTCTCCACGCCTCATTGCGCGGCGCGACGAGGCATATTTTCTAGAAAGTTTCGAGTTTTGGAAGCCTTAATGCCTTAGAAAAAATTTCAAAAAATCACGAAGCGTTCCTAACCCCTTTTTATATTATTTTATGTGCAAAGCTTACATGGAACTCCGTTTTCTCTAAAATTCCTCTCTCCATGATGCTAGTGATTCCTTGAACCGACTCAACAACACAAAACAAAACTAAGAAAAACCATTGTTAGTGACTCAAAGAAAATTAAAAGAAAACAAAAATAAAAATAAAATAAAATATACAAACTCTACACTTGAGTTTTCACTCAAGACCGCATGCTATATGAATTACGTGGCGGTCGAGCTTCCTTCACCTCGGTAGAACTCCAGTGCCCTCAAAGATACCAAATCACGATCCGACCATTCATCAAACTTGCTCTACTTCCTAACTCCACGAACCTTCTCAAACTTTCGCATACCACCACTATTTTTTCCTATATCACACTTCACCATCACTCGAGAACGCGAAACCTCTCGCTCCTTCCCCACACTAACTCTGACTGAACGAGAATCATCAAGACATGGATCCATGCCCGAAATGAATGATTCTTTCGAGTAAACTGGATGACTTGGATCAATGAGACCGTCTTGACCGCTCAGATGTCTCATGGATTTAGCCATATAAGTGTGTAAGGCCCCGAACCCGGTAGCCCTACTAAAGCGTCGGATTTACTCAAAAACACAGTTCTTACAACCAGAGTTAATTAAAACTTTCGTGGAAACGTTAACTTAAATCATTCGTTACAAAACATTAGATCTTTTCTTTGATACCATAACACAAAACATCTCATTTAAAACATCATTTATTTCGTCTTCAGATGCCAGCCGTTTAATCAATGCCATGTGCCATCCTCATGCTAGCTCTTTGGTTAGATCACTTGCGTGCATACTAAAAGTCAGTTACGCTGAGTGAGTTCTAGTTAATCAGGCAACTTATCATACAACCACTACATGCATTATATACGTATCCGAGGACACATAATCCACTATCTGACCTGCTCACCTTACCACTTAACCTCTTAAAAACCCCTACAGCTTAGCCACCTTCATAACAAATTACGTTATGCCACTTTGCCACTTTAATAACGAATAACGCTATGCCACTTGGCCACTTTAATAACGAAGTCACGCATATGCTTAGCCTACCATGTGCTATCGTCATGCCACTAACACCCTTACTAGACCCCTGTTACTTCTATCACGCCCTACCTCTACTTGTCTACAACACACTATATATCATTACATCATTTACATAATAATCAAGTTGCACTACTACATTTACACACTAATAACCACTTGGGGATCATTCCCGAATGACGGTACGCGCAATATCCGAAGATCGTTCGCACACTGACTAACGATACCTTCCCTGTCTACACGTGCAATATCCGATGATCGTTCACGCACCAACAGACATCCATTCATAACATATATAAATATATCACATCAAACATTATATCATACACTTACCACTTAAGTTAAGTGTATTCACACTTCACATCGAGTAAGCACACAGCCCCGAAAACATAACAAGGAAAGGGGATAGAAACTCACCTGAATGCGGTTACGCTCACAATTAATGGTTACTCCTTTCTTGAGATGTGCACGGCTAACTGTATAGCAATTACATGTATCGATTAACTATCACTACCCATATCCCGTTTTAAGTCTAATTATAACGCACAACGAACGGGGGTCCGGGGGCAGCGGGGTCTAGGGGCGGCAGCCCCTAGCAGGGTCCAAGGGGCAGAGCCCCTGGCTGGGGTCGAGCTGCCAGGTCAGGAAAAAAATTTATTTCTATTAACTGTCTTAACACATTTTCCATTAAGATTTTAAATTATTATTTTATTCACCGTCATATTTTCTATAATGAATTAAGGCTAATTTGTTATCAGATCACAATCTAATTCGTTATCAGATCACAGTCTAATTCGTTATCTTTCCTTAGCTGGTTCGTTATACTAGTTCGTCACCTTTCATAACGAATTGGACCTTTATAACAAACTGGTCCTTTAACGAACTGAACCCTTAACGAACTGGGGTTCATTCGTTAGTTCTTCCTTAACGAACTACTTAGCGAACTGGAGCTTCTTCAATACTTATCCTTAACGAATGACTTAACGAATTGCCTTCTAGTTCGTTAAGTCACCGCTAACGAACTAGGGTTAGGTCAGAGTGTCAGAGAACATTCTCTGACATCCTTACCTCGTAAACCCAACTCCGGCGCCGCCTTTCCGGAGCCGTCTTCGCCGGAAAACCGGGATATCGCCGGAAAAACGATATCTCAGCCGTTTCACCATCGTTTTCACCGTTTTTTGTCCCGTTCGATCCAGATCTGAGCTAGGGTGATTCCTAATCTCATCTTAGGTTCGATTTATACCGGATTCCACCCGGATCTCGTGGCTTCATTGGTTTAACGGTGTCGGATCGTCGTTTCGTGACTAAATCTAACGGGTTTGGATATCTACAATATCATACTATCATTACCTCGGGTCGGGACCGATTCTTCTTCTTGGTTTCGGCTCAGAGAGAGAAAGTAGGATTAGAGAGAGCTAAGTATGTGTTTTGGTGGTGTATTGAATATGTGTGAAAATGAATGAAAAATGAGAATTTAAGGTTTATATAATTATGGATCATGGGCTTAAGCCCATGGTCTCTTCCTTCTTTCCCAAGTTCATAACCCATATCCATTACCCAACACTAGCCCGACCCATACTAGCTCCTGCTTATTTAATTATTTCCCGCTAACCCGAGTAATCTTCCTCACAGACAATAAATAATATAACAAATATTATTTTAGAAACTTCGGGATGTTACAAAGTGGAACTATCATCGCCGGCTCTAAGAGTGATCTTTCCTTCAAACACGGTAATGATTTCCCTAGCAGTACGTAAGAATGGATGCCCCAAAATTATAGGAACTCTCTCACCGGAGACTTAGGCAACCATTCGTGTCTACAATTGTAAGATTTGGCATTATTTGTACGAATGGATGACTTGATCTCTGGTATTTTAGTGGAAGAAACAGCTGATATTGTTTTTACCACTTGTTTCGGTTTAGAAATCGTGTTCGATTCTGAAACCGAAGCACTGTTTCTACCGCCTCTACGAAACATGTTAGGCTTGGTCTGATGAGGACTAAACCTACCAGATTTGTATCTATTCCAATCATCGTCAGAGGGATTATCCTGATTATACCTAAAATTTCGCCTATAGGTTTTACGAGGCATATTCCTCTGATAGAATCCATAGTAAGGAACATATGGACGATGTGGGCAATTTCTAGCAATATGACCGGGAGTGCCACAGTTAAAACAAGTTTGTCGTTTTATAAATAATTTATTTTGGTCAACTCCCTGTCTGGACTGATTGTGTGGACCAGTTTGATTTACCTGACATTTACTGTTTGACACGTAATTTGACTTGCCACCTTGTTTGTCATTAGAGCATCCCTCTTTGACAAACTTAGACAGTGAGTATTTATTAGATTTTTTCGATCTCTTAGACTTATTAAAAACCAAATTATCAGAATTCAAAGTCTTAACAGAATCAACCACACAAGTATCTTTGCTCTTAAAAATAAAGCCACACAAACAGTCGGAATAACAGAGTTCAAAATAGGTAAATTTAAAGGAACATCAGAATTAATGTCTTTATTGTTTGAAACACACGATTCATCATCCTTATCAGTCCATTCCTCATTGATTACTTTATCTGAACATGAGGCAAACACATTAGAATCATTCACTTCAGATTTGGACGCACCAGCCTTTACAGAGTCGACCGTTTCATTCTTAATAGGCTTACCATACTTCATGTCTTTTATTTTCCTCTTGCTCTTTGGTAAGAGGAAGACTAGTGTAGTTATTATTATATGGTGGGGGGTACTTGACTATATCCTATACCCTCACCTTCATTTTTTTTCCACCATAATTGATTTTCAATCATGGAATTAACTACCTTACTGGAACCATCAAACTTTCTAAAATCAAATTCAGCGCTTTTAATTTTTCAGTTAGATTTGATACTTCTAACTTAGAGGCTTCCAGTTCACCAGTTATTTCAACAAATTTTCTGTTTAGCATCTAGATGGTGATAACATTTTAAACTAAAATCATATTTTAGCTTCGAAAAATCCTTTTTCTGTGCCTCAATTTTATCTAGATAACCTTTTTCATTTTTCTTAAGTTTATGGTTTTCAGATTTTATCATTTCCATCTTTCTAAGAAAGTTACTATTGTGAAATTTATAAAGATCTACTTTATCTATAAAAGCTTGAGAGCATAATGGAGAACTTACCTCAGACGAGCTAGGAGAAGTAAATGCCATGAACGCGAACTGAAGTTTCTTAACTTGCTCCTCAGCAGCATTTTCTTCTTCATTGTCTTCAACATGAGCAAAGTTGGTTGTTTGACTATTTATGTTGAGAGCAGCCATCTGATCAGACCATAAGAACTGTTGAGCAACCAAACCCTTTCACCGTCATCTGAGCTACCCCCAACTTCTCCTCTAGAATTACCCACGGGAACCAGCGCCCTTTCCATATTTCCTTCGTTGGTTGGATTGGTGCATTCACGAGCAAAATGACCTGGCTCGTGACAGTTGTAACACCTCAGAGTGTCCTTGTTAAAACCCACCTTCTGATTATTTGGCGCATTCCAATTATTTCTTCCTGATCTCTTAGTGAATTTCTTTGCCCGAAACACTGCCATGGTGATTTTCCAAGAGATATCCATTTCTTCTACATCATCTGGACGAATTTGATCAAGCTCAGCAGCTACTACATGTTGAACCAAATCTCCCGCAAGGAAAGCATTGTAACAGTTCATGAATCCCGCCATTAAAGCGATGTTCTCTTGAGTTTCTTTTGAAATAGCGGGACTGACTGGAATTCTGACTGGGATAAACATTAGACGATTGAGTACAAACCACAAATATAGACCCAACTAAACACGCCCCCATGCTTTCCTTTACAAGAGAAGAAAGAAATCTGCAAGAAAAGACAAAATACTTGATAGCTGGACACGGGGACGTGCCCCAGTAGGCATGGGGCCATGGTCACCTTTCAGATAAGACAAAAGAAATATAACAAAGCACCAAAAACACGGGGCCGTTCCCCATGAAGCACACCCCTGTGGTCAGTTATCATGTACGATTTGACAGAGCATTAAATGAGAGTGGATAGATGGACACGGGGGCGTGCCTCAAGGAGCGTGGAGCCATTCCTGCTCTTCCAGACAACCTATAAATAGAGGATCATGTTGCACTCATTTGGTGTGCTTGAAGAAAACATCTATACAAGTTTCTCATATAAAACACCCACTTTACACTCATATTGAAGGTCTTGTGGAGATTTTGGAGGCTTGGAGGTTGTCATCATCATCATCATCATCATCCATCACCATTGAAGAAGGAAGATTCATCTACATTTGGTTAGATTGTTCTAGTTTGATCCTGTATTTGTTATATTCATCTCTTTTTATGTTCATAACCATGCTCATTATGGGCTAAACTCCATTTACCATCTAATTACTATGAGGAAGCTTTGTTTACTTGATAATTATATTAAATATGTGATTTAGTTTAGTAAAGTACATGATTATTTTGCAATTATCCTTTGATGAAAAATGTTTTATCACTTTAACTCAACAAATCAAGGTTGATGATTAACAATCATTCATTGTTCACTCAAGTTCTTGGAGACTAGAAATGGTAAAAAGAATACCTTGATAAATTATTCAAGATAAAACATGGATCCTTATATTGTACTTAGAAATGATGAGATATAAACGATGATCTATTTCGCTAGTTTTTGATAATTCTGAAATGACATTGTTAACACGATTGCTTAGGTTATCATGATAGTTAAAGAAATCATATGTTAAAGGAATGTGTAATTGTACCCTACTTAAATCAACCAAGAGGAGGTTGTGTGACTAAACTATAACCACCTGAAGTTGTTAGAATGGTACTTGAGAAATCAAAGTCAATCCTAATCTTTCTACTTTACTAAACAACTTGCCTACTTAAATTGACATTGTCGTGGTAGTATGAGATTAAGCAAGGGTGGACTTGAAATATGAATGCTACTTTATTTTATGTCATAGATGTTCACTTAAAAATGAGGGCCATTCTATCATATATTATTAGGGCAAGTTTATCACATATTCACATTAATAATCATCAAGGTCGAATGGAGTGGATTCTTGATCTTAGATGGTAACCTTCATATAATTGATTTACTCATTTAGAACTTCTCTTCTTGTCACATAAATATTAGATATAAGTATTTTAATTAAAGTTTGAAAATCAACCCCAAAATGAATAAAATCTCCGATTAAAGTAAAACGAAGATTTATTATTAGAAATATTTGTGTCCATGGATCGATAATTTATTCTTACCAATACTATTCTACATTAACGATAGGTATACTTGCTTATTTTGTTTGTGTTTAGTCTTAGTAGAAATCACTTATATAAGTTTAAAACACGATCTTGTGCGAAAGTTAGAATTCCATTCCAACCATTTTAAACACACAACACACAGCACATCAAGTTTTTGGCGCCGTTACAAAGGGAACGTGGTACATTTCTAAGATCGATCCAAGTTTTAATTAAATCATTTTTTAAAATTTTATAAATTTTTAAATTTTATTTTATTTTCTTTTTGCTAACCACTAGATTAAAATTTTTCTTAATTTAAGGCTAGCCTAGCAATTACTTTAGGTTAAATTTAACTAAACTTTACTTTAGTTTAATTTAAATAGTTTAATTTAGATTTAATCCCATGTATGTCCTCTACAATCGGACCTGAGCTTGTTTCTCCAATTTCTGAACCGGAACGACTTTTTTGCCGAAGAATACACAAACGGACTGTAGAACCGCCGAAACAATCAAGGATGAATCAGTAGACGCCACGAGATTGGAAGAAAATCAAACCAAAGAATTGATGGAAGGACAAAACAATGGTCCGAACATGAGCCAATATGCCAAGCTAACCCCCCAAAGGCCACGAAAATGGAGTGGCTTTCATCGAAATCACCGAACATTTCAAAATCAAATCAAGAACCATTCATATGGTGGAAAATTTAGTTCAATCTTATGGTCTCCTTGACGAAGACACTCTTTCTCATATATCTCGATTCTTACGAATATGCGGAACCTTTAAAATTCATTATTGTTCAGAAGATCATATCAAACTCAAACTCTTTCCTTTCTCTCTAAGGGGACAGACAAGCCTTAGAATGGATAGAATCTCTTCATTCTAGTTGCATCACCAACTAGGACCGGATGGTTGAACAGTTTCTCCTCAAATACTTTCGCCTGATAAAACTGCCAAATACCGAGCCAGCATTACCGGATTCCGGACCGATGATGATGAGTCGTTACACGCAGCATGGGAGAGATACAAAAGTCTTCTGAGAAGATGCCCACATAATGGACTGAGCGTATGGTTACAAGTACAAACTTTCTTCGACGCACATTCCAATCAAAACAAACAGGCCATTGACTAAGTCGCCGGTGGAGACCTGGGATCCAAATCACCTAACGAAGCATTTGAAATCATCGAGAAGGCAGAAAAGAAGGGTTTCTCTTATAACCCACCAAGATCTACACCAAAACCTAAAGGAATACAGCACGTCGATTCCAACACTCTTGTCACCGCACAACTTGAAGCACTCTCTAAAAAGTTCGAACAACTTCCCGAACTAACAAAAACCAAGATTACATGTGAAACCTGTGGAGGAACTCATAAGACGAGTGACTGCAAACAAGTCCTTATGGCCATGGAAGAAGTTGACTTCATCACCCGTAAAAACAACGCTTTCAGCAATAACTACAATCCAGGATGGAGAAACTAGCCGAATTTTTGTTGAAAGGACGGAGGTAATACTCAAACTCTACCTGGATTCGAAAAGAGGCCGATGAATCAATCTTTCCAACCTAAACCTAAATTTCATGAACAAAGTTCCAGTAGCAATCAAAATCCGAACATGAATCTGACCTAAAAAGCCAACAAGCATCATTGCAGAATCTAGAAACTCAGATCGGACAGATTACCCGACAATTTTCTGAAAGACCACCTGGCGCTCTTCCAAGTAACACAATACCAAACCCAAATGTATCAGCCAACGTTGTTACATTGAGAAGTGGCACAACCACTGTTGCCTTACCAACTTCATAACAAGTTATGGAGAAGGAAGTCCCTGATAAAATGCAGAAGAGACTGATGCCAACAGGCACCGTACAACCTAAGGAACCGGTCCAAACTTATGTTCCAACTTTTCAATACCCTGGATGGCTGAAAAAGGAGATATTGGAAGCTTAATACGGGAAGTTTTTAGAACTCTTCAAACAACTTCATATTAACATCCCTTTCGTCGAAGCCATTGCTCAGATGCCGAAGTATGCAAAGTTTCTCAAAGAAGTGCTGACCAACAAAAGAAAGCTGGAGGAGCTCTCGCAAGTCACCTTGAGTGAAGAATGCTTAGCTATCCTCCAAAACAAGATGCAGCCAAAAATGACAGATCCATGGAGCTTTACTATCCCTTGTCTCATAGAAAATTTGTCTGTTAGAAATGTCCTGGATGACCTAGGAGCTTGTATTAATTTAAAGCCTTATGCAGTTTTTGCAAAACTAGGAATAGGAGAACCAAAGTCCACCCGCATGAGCATTCAGTTAGCTAACCGATCCGTTAAATATCCTCGGGGCATTGTTGAAAACATGCTTGTCAAAATTTACAAGTTTGGTTTCCTAGTAGATTTTGTAATTTTAGACATGAAGGAAGACAAAAGTGTACCTCTGATTTTAGGAAGACCACCCTTTTTAGCCACTGCAAAGGCCATTATTTATGTTTGCACAGGCAAACTCACTCTCAGGGTCAATGACGAGGCAATCACTTTTGACATAGGAAATCTATGCAACATCCGCAACATCACGATGACACATTATACTGTGTTGACATCATTGGTTCTATCGTGAGTTGCTATGTCTGAGATTCCTCCGTCACTAACACACTAAGAACACAAGTCTTAACTTAAACTGTCACCAAACCCAATTTAGAAAACGATGCTAACAACAACAATCAAGAAACATCAGAAGTAGTATGTGAGATTACCGAATGTAATGAACAATCTAAACCATCAACCGAAGAACCACCCGCCTTAGAGTTAAAAGAACGCCCAAACCATGTCGAATATGCCTTTCTAGACAAAGACTCTCAACTCAAAGAAGAGAAAGACGAACTTCTTAAGATTCTTAAAAACCATAAGATGGGTATCGCATGGAAGATCATGGACATCAAGGGCATCCGTCCCTCCTTTTGTACTCATAAAATCCTCATGGAGGAAGAATACAAACCCGTAGTCCAACATCAAATACGTCTTAATCCCAACATGAAAGATGTGGTGAAGAAAGAAGTAATCAAACTCCTTGATGCCGGATTAGTATACACAATCTCATATTCACCTTGGGTTAGTCCAATTCAATTAGTACCCAAGAAAGGAGGAATGACAGTAGTAATAAATGAGAAGGATAAGCTAATACCGATGAGGACCATCATAAGCTGGCGAGTTTGCATTGACTATCAGAAGCTTAATGACGCCACAAGAAAAGATCATTTTCCACTTCCTTTTACCGATCAAATGCTTGAACGTTTATCTTGAAAAATGTTCTACTGTTTTCTTGATGGATTCTCTAGATACTTTCAAATTCCCGTTGCTCATGAAGATCAGTAGAAAATCACCTTTACATGTCCGTATGGCACTTTCGCCTATCGAAAAATGCCATTTGGACTATGTAATGCTCCGGCCACCTTCCAACGTTGCATGGTGGCCATATTTCTTGAAATGATCGAACACTCTATGAAAGTTTTCATGGATGACTTCTCAGTCTTTGGAGATTCCTTCGATCATTGCCTAAAAACCTAGAAAAAATGTTGGCTAGGTGTGAAGAAGTAAACTTAGTACTCAACTTGGAAAATTGCCACTTTATGGTCAAAGAAGGCATTGTTCTCGGTCATAAGATATCCTAAGCAGAACTAGAAGTTGATAGAGCAAAAATCGAAACCATATCCAAACTTCCGCCACCAACTTCAGTCAAAGCCATTAGAAGTTTTTTATGTCACGCAGGATTCTATCGCCACTTCATAAAAGACTTTTCCAAAGTTATTAGACCTATGACCAAACTTTTGAAGAAAGACACCATATCCAAACTTCCGCCACCAACTTCAGTCACACCAATCATGACTACACCCGATTAGACCCTTCCATTCGAAATCATGTGCAGTGCAAGTGACTTTGAAGTTGGAGCCGTACTCGGACAACGCAACGAAAAACATTTTCACCCAATTTACTATGCTAGTAAAACTCTTAATGATGCATATGAAAATTACACCATAACAGAAGAAGAGTTATTAGCAGTAGTTTATGCCTTTGAAAAATTTAGATCCTACCTTGTTCTCTCAAAAACCATAGTTTACACCGACCATGCCACCATACGATACCTCTTCAACAAACAAGTTGCAAAACCCAGACTTATCCGATGGATTTTATTACTTCAAGAATTCTTCATAGAAGTCAAGGATAAGAAAGGAGCAGAGAATGTAGCCACATACCATCTTTCATACTTAGAACGCACAGCTTCAGAAGAACTTCCCAAGGATATTATCAATGATAATTTTCCACACGAATTTCACATGCATATCCAAGCATTCATGAAAAAGGAGGATGAATGTCCTTGATTTGCCGATTTCGCGAACTATCTAGCTTGTGGAATCCTAAGAAAAGGACTAACTCATCAAGAACGGAAGAAGTTCTTCTTCGACCTTAAGTTCTACTTCTGGGAAGACCCTTACTTGTTTAGGATAGGTGCTGATCAGGTTTTCGTAGGTGTGTATCAGGAAAAAAAGCCTTAGATATTCTCAAACACTTCCTTGAAGAACCACCACTACCACGGTGAGAAAAGTGTTTGATGCAGGATTCTTCTGGCCTTCCATATATCAAGACACACATGCTTTGATCCAAGCATGCGATGCTTGCCAAAGAGCTGGGAACATCTCAGTCAAAAATGAGATGGCTCAAAAACGCATTCAAATTTGTGAAGTTTTTGATGTATGGGGAATTGATATCAAGGGCCCGTTTCCTAACTCATTCGGAAGTAAGTACATCCTTGTAGCAGTCGACTACGTGTCTAAATGGGTGGAAGCGTAAGCTCTTCCCACTGACAATGCTCGGGTTGTAGTATGATTTTTGAAAAGGTTATTTTCATGATTCAGCACTCCAAAAGCCTTAATCAGCGACATAGGTACTTACTTTTGCAATTCTCTAATGGACAAAGTCTTAGCACGATATGGAGTTCACCACCGATTGGCAACACCATATCACCTTCATACCAGTGGGCAAGTAGAAGTCTCGAATCGGGGAATTAAAAGGATACTAGAAAGAACTATAGGGATTAATCGAAAAAATTGGGTAGAAAAGCTAGATGACGCTTTGTGGGACCTTAGGACAACCTACAAAACCCCCCATAGGAACAACACCCTTCAAATTGGTTTATGGAAAAGCATGTCATCTACTCGTAGAATTAAAACACAAAGCTTATTGGGCTTTTAGAGCTGTAAATTTTGATATAATGTCCACTGGTAAAAGTCAGGAAGATCAAATTCACGAGCTCGAAGAACTAAGAGAACTGGCCTATGAAAACTCCGGGTCTTACAAAGAAAAACTAAACGTCTACATGAAGCCCATTTAAAAGGAAACAAAAAGTTTCAAGCTGGAAATCGTGTACTATTATATAACACACGTTTACGTCTTTTCCCAGGAAAGTTGAAATCTCGTTGGACAGGCCCATATGTTGTTGAATCAATTTTTGACTATGGGACAATTGAGATTTCAAATTCTGATGGACACAAGTTCAAAGTTTATGGACATCGATTATAAACATACATCGATGGACCGTTAGAATCTGTTTTGGAGGTATTAATCCTCCACCAAAACCAATGAACATACTGGAAGTAGGGTCAGGCCAAGACCCTCATTAAACCAGGCCTTGTATATATGTTCCTTTGTTCCAGTTGATGATTAAAAAAAATTGTCTCAATACACGAAGGCGTTCCTCAGTTGGCGCGACCCTGTGCCATAATTTGCGAGCCAGAATCTTCGATGCAAAAATCTTAGTCAGTCTGGTTCGAAACAGAATTGTCAGACCCAAAGCACGGGGCCTTGTTCCCAGAAGCATGGGGTCGTGCCTGGAAACTGTTTGGCTATAAATTGCACCTCTTGCCAATGCATTCCTTGCACCAAACCAAACACCAACTCTTCCCTCTAAGAAATCAAAATGCCAGCTGAGATGAGCAATGAAATTCCCGTTCCTTGCCAACTGAGAAACGAAACCCGACACATTTCAAAATCGAGCTACTCATCAAACTTCAAGAGCTCGTAAAGGAACTAACCGAAATGAATCTCCTTGCAAAAATGCGTCTCATCCAACTCACCAAGTCAGTGAAAAGTATGAAAATGGAACTACGAGACATCAATGAACAACTTCAGTTTCAAGTCCTTCGTTTCACCTACTTTCCTCCACCCGGGCTGTTCGATGGAGGAGATCTATTCAGTGGAATTTAAAGACAATTTTTGCATCGAAGATTCCGGCTCTTGAAGTTTGATTTAAAGCCTTATGCGGTTTTTGATAAACTAGGGATAGGAGAACCAAAGCCCACCCGCATGAGCACTCAGTTAGCTGACCAATCTGTTAAATATCCTCGGGTCATTGTTGAAAACATGCTTGTCAAAATTACAAGTTTGGTTTCCTAGTAGATTTTGTAATTTTAGACATGGAGGAAGACAAAAGTGTACCTCTGATTTTAGAAAGACCCTTTTTAGCCACTGCAAAGGCCATTATTTATGTTTGCACAGGAAAACTCACTCTCAGGGTCAATGACGAGTAAATCACTTTTGACATAGGAAGTCTATGCAACATCCGCAACATCACGATGACACATTATACTGTGTTGACATCATTGGTTCTATCGTAAGTTGCTATGTCCGAGATTCCTCCATCACTAACACACTAAGAACACAAGTCTTAACTGAAACTGTCACCAAACTCAATTTAGAAAACGATGCTAAAAACAACAATCAAGAAACATCAGAAGTAGTATGTGAGATTACCGAATGTAATGAAAAATCAAAACCATCAATCGAAGAACCACCTGCCTTAGAGTTAAAAGAACTACCAAACCATCTCGAATATGCCTTTCTAGAAAGGCATACTTCAACAATGCGAGATAGGATCGCCCAACAAAGATTAGCATACTTCAACAACCGATTCCCAGAGCCAAACTTCTACGCGTGTATCGAAACGTTGAAGAAATTAAACCAATGGGGAAGGTACAAAATCAAATCACAATATTCGCTCTGTGTTTGTTGTCATAGGTGTGCTCTAAAGTTTTCATAAATAGGCATGCCTTGACACCTTCTAGAAACCCTAATGATTTATTCTTAACATATTCAAACATATTACAAAATAATACAAGTGTAAACAGGTCTTCGAGTTAACTTGTAAGCTTTTGTCCTTGTCGAGCAGAACTGGTGACCATTAAGTGTGCTTGGAATAGTTCTCCGAGTAAGCTTTACATAGGATATTTTCATTAGAAAATATTTTCCAAGCAGACTTCAATCTTCATGATAATATCAAACTTTTCTCGATATATATCCTACGAGGAAACTTGTTCTTCTTGGATCCCTTCAACCTTTGTTACTTAACTTATTTGAACAAGTTTAAGTGTGCTGGTGACACTATAGCTTGCTCGAGGTTGAACCTTGATCGTTAGAAGTCCTTAGAGTAATTTCTTCAATAACTTCCTTCAAGTTTTCTTGGACCACTTTTTATTAACAAACCTTGCTCGATCCACCAAAATACTTGGTTTTAGCTTGGTTTAGTTAAGGGTTTGCTCTAAAAACAATATTGCTTGACTTGAAGAACAACCTTGCTTGATGAAGTGTAGTTTACTCAAACTAACATTTGGAAGACTTCAAGAAGATAACTTTGCTCGTAAAGCAAAATACCTTGCTTGAATAAGTTTAGGCTTGCTCAAAGGTCTAAGTTTACTCGGGTTCCATACTTAGCCATTTTCTGAGGAGGTTGAGAAGATTCCAATCTTCCTTTGTCATATTCTAATCCCAACAATCCCCCTAGATTGGAACAAACTCAGCTGCATCAAAACACCTTGTAGATTACATACATTTTTTTCAAAATACACATCAAATTTCAGAAAGTAAAATTACATTACTTAAGAAAAAAATACATATTCAAAAATCTGTCACTTGGACATTACAAATCAAATCAAATTCAAATAGAAAACAAAAAGGTCTTCACCTCTGAGCTTCCAGCCTCTTTTCTTCTATCAAATTTCACAACATCAGCTTTTTCTTTGAATAAGGAAATCTCCCTATGGTGTGGATGTTGGGACGACAGATTCCATCTGATTATATCATCCAGATCCTCCACATGCAGAAATTCCAAGTCAGTGTCATGCTCTATAATGTCCAAGGCCTACCCATATGAGTTTCTCAAAATAAAATATTGAGTATTCTGTTCATAGATGATCTTTGAGATTCTTCCATTTCTCTGGACTTCATAATTAGGCCTTGACATTTGTTGCCTCATGCTGATGCATTCTCTCATGTTGCCTAGAGGATTTGAGTATCTTTTTGCCTTATTGTAAGATGCTTCAATCATCATGATATCATTCATCCTCCTCTGCCTCTTTGTTCATTCAAATTGAGAGAGCTCCAGCTTCCTATTCGTGTTGAGCAAAGAAATTCCCTTTATAGATTGATCTTTTAGGAACTTTGAGAGTTCATTCCTTTGCTGAGCGGAAAATATGTGTCTTTCTAGATAATCATACAGGTTAAGTCTTGCCAATTCTTTCAGTTGCTCTTTGTTGAAATCTTGAAAGCCATCTTTAAATATAATATTCTTCAGCTCTCCATTGGACATAATCACTTTCAAGGTTTTTGTCCTGGAATCAAGATAAAGGTTATTTGGTAGGTTCACCTCTGAAGGTGGCCTTTGTTGTCTTTGAAGTGTTGACCTTGTTGTTGGAATGGGAGTACTTACAGTGGAGACCCTTGGATTACATTTTCTTTTGGGTGCAGGTATTCTCACATGCCCTGTTTGTTCAAAAAATCTCACACTTTGATCCTTTGTCATCATAATTAGCTTTAGATAATCTCCCCTTTCTTTAGCTAAGATTGTGATCATTTCCATTGCTTCTCTGTCAAGTTGCTCAGTTGGTGTGGATCTTTGTGTCTGAATTGGTTCCCCTCTAGGTCCACTATGGAAGGATAGTAATCTTCTTTGTTCTTCTTCCAGCCTCTCCCAACGCACCTTTTCAGTATAAAACAATTCTTTCAATTGTGTTTTACCCAGGTTATCAAAGACATTTTCAGCCATTCCCTTGCTCATCATCAGTCCTTTCAAAGTCTTGATTATGTTTACATTTTCCCACGGCAGTAAATTAACTTTTTCACTTGCTTCAGCCATTTCCTCTTTCATTTCAATCAATTTTGGAGGAGCCTGAGTTGGTTTAGATTGTTCTTTTAATTCCTCATTGTATTTTCTCAACTCGGACTCATATATGCTTATCTTTTAAGCAGAATTCAACATTTTCACTTTCTCCCTTCTCCTCTAGCCATCATCAAATTTTCAAACAAAATTTCTCTCTCATCACCATATTTTCTTTAACTTTTCAACCACTTTTTCTTTAACAATATTAGGATCAGATTTGATTTTCTCGGAAATTTTCTTGAAACTTTCTTCAACTTGCTTCCTGCTCATGATATCAACCTGCTCAATACTTAAACCATGATCAATTAAGAATTTACATTTACATCCATACTTTTTATATAACTTATCAGTTCTGTTTTTTTCATAAGAAACTTTGCTTCTCTTTTTTTTCAATTCTTTCTTTTGTAGATCTATACACACCTTCAAGATCATCATAACTCATGTGGCTCAGTTGTTTGTCTGAGAAGTTGTGAAGCCTCAAATAAGCCAGAAATCTTTGAGTGTTTCTATTCTTTGTCTCCCTTAATTTTTTAATCTCCTTTATCTTTTCTTCAAGGAGTGTATCCAGCTCCTCATCAGCCATTATTGCCAATTTCTCAAATTCAAGTCCATGATTTATCAAGCTAATTATTCTGGGATCTTCTCTTTTGATTTCATCAATCCTGACTTGAATAGTTTCTCTATGAGTTTCAATCATATCCACATGAGGAGAGTCATGTACCTCTTCTTTATTTTCATTAGCCACTTCATCAGCATCATCAGTTAAATCATCTAGGGCATCAATTTGTGGTTCATTTTCAAAATTATCATCAAGTGTCACAACCTGCATAGGTATAGTATGAAAGGCCTTTTTCACTCCTTAGGAATAGCCTCTCAGGAATGTTTCCTACCCCAAATCTTTTTCTTTTCCTTGTATATCTCAACAAGTCAGCAGGCCAGCTCTTTTCATCCTTCTTAATTTATCAATCAGGTTTCGATTCATCATTTCACTTGCCTTTTTAACCATTGCATCTTGTATTTTCTTCTCATCAATATCAATAACATTTTCCTATCAATATTTTCCTTTTCAGGCTCATCAGTAGCAGTGGGAATTATCACATCAAGTTCATAAGATTTGGATTGCTCAGGGGTGTTAGGTTGTTGAAATTTATATATAACAATGGCAAGAGAGTTGTCATCATCCTCTGATTGCTTCAACCTCAGCTACCCTTTTATAGCCTCTTGATCAAGTTTACCTTTCTCTTATTCAAGGTTCTTCCGTAGCTCAAACTCCTCCATCAAGATCCTCTGTTCCTCTACTTCTTTATCGGTTAAGAATCTGTTTATCATTTCAGCTTGCATCCACTTTCCTAGGATTTTGTCATGTCTTTTGATTGCTTCTTCAACAGACTCATCAGCAAAAAGGACCTCATTGCCAGACTCAATCTTTTTAAGTTTCAAGGGTTACAGCTGGCCTTCATGTTCGGCCACTGCCTTCCATTTGATTCTCCTCATCATCGATAGTTTCAGGTCTAGATGGGCCTATTTCCCTCACCACTGTGGGTGGAAATTCTTCAGGGAAGTTATCAATTTCATCAAACAGATCATTCAATTCATTGTCCACTTCCTTCTCCTTAGATGTTACCTTAGTATTTTCATCATCTAGTTCTTCAGTTTTGTTAGTTAAGGCTACAGTGTCACCTGAGATCATCATCTCCTCAGTGACATTGTCAGCCTCAACTGTTTTATCTATTGACACCTCAGTCAAGACATCATCAATCTCCTTCTCAGTCTCATCTACAACAATGTTCTCATCCACATTCACAACTTCTTCCTCATCATCTACATCGTTCATATTTACCTTCGCAACATCAATAACATTATATTCTTGGATCACATCCTTAGAAACATCTGCCTCATATCCACCTTCTTCATCTACAACATCTATCTCCCCCTCCTCCTCATCACTACCATATAGCTCTCCCAATGATTTTAAGATGTCAACATTATTAGCATTAGCAACAGGTAAATTCTCCCCCAATTTTGGTGCAGCTGAGGTCTTCTCAACCTCCCTGACCAGGGTTTGAATTTTTAACAGAGCCTGTTCCAATTGAGATTCCAACTCTGACTTTTTCTTTCTCAAAGCCTCATTCTCCTTTCTTAAGTCACATTTTTTAATCAGTGATTCATAAGTTTGTCAAGGAGTTTCATTCTTGCATCAGGAGAAGGTGAGTTTATAGGTGAGGTAAGGAATGGATCAGGGATTGGAGATGGTTGATTATTATGGGATGGGATTTCTATGATATTTTCACTAGTGCTTGGTAAGGGGTTTCTGGTTTGAATTATGGGTGTATGTGTATGTATGATTTGGAAAGTTGGTATATGTGGTTGGTCAGAGGTTTAGGAATGTGTTGGTGATTGGTAAGGTGTGTTGGGTTGGTTTATAAGGTGGGCTGGAATGTATTGTGGTATGTATGGTTCACGTTCAGGTTGTTCTTGGGTTTGGGTATGGGTTTGGGTTTTGTGTCATTCGTCAATTTCGGGTCATGTTTGTATTCGTTTCGTATTTGTTTTACTATGTAAACCTACCCGCTTTGTAAACCGAAACCTTTGATATAATCAAAATTATGGATTTTATGTTACAATATTGTTTTACACTTGTTGGGTCTTGAAAACATTCATTTCGGTCCTTAAAACGCGTTAAAATAACCTAAAACGAACTTCGGGGGCTAAAACAGTCAATTTTCAAAGTTGGAAGAAACTGGCATCAACCCCATCGCGCTACGCGATGGGGGACACCCTCCACCGTCGCGTATCGTGACCCCTGGGTCTTCACAGCTGCATGTGTTTACTTATTTTTAAGCAAACATGTGACCAAAACACCCCATTTTCATGCAAAACCCTTTATGCTTGACCCTTTCAACTTACCCTATATATACACCACCCTTTCCACCCATTAATCTCTACTACAATACCAAAACTCTCTCTCAAATTCAAAGATCTAAAGGTTGTTTTATTAGTTCTTGAAGGTTTGACTTCCAAAGTTAAACTGAGTTATTTCTTTCATTTTAATTAGCTTATGTAGTCTTGTTAATACTTGTTTATGGTGGTACAACATATATAATACACACCCCTTGTTACCTTTGGTAGTTACTTCTCCGACTCCGGTTGGTTAAGTTTCAGACCTCGTAAGGCAAGGCTTCATAGAGGACTTCGTGTTCTTGATATATATACACTCACATAACTTTTTTTCACATATTATTTATGCTTAACTTCTGTTCATTTTAGTTTGTTATTCACGTTTACAAGTCTTGGGTATGTGGAGATGGAAACCAAACCAAACCGAACTTTTGTTAAAAAGACTTGTTGTTAACTTTTTAGTTGTAGAACTTAGATATTTTCATTTGTACATTATTATACAAGATCTATGATATATGGGTATGTGGAATCTGTCTATGAACTTGTTGTGAGATGGAAACCGAATCGATCCGATTTTTACTCGCTTAAGACACACAAGTGTGTTTTTAGCTATCAAGACTTGTATATTTCTTTAAAAATAGTTTACAGACTAATTTTAATTATTTTCTTAAGTACATGGAAACGTTGGATCCAACTTGATCTCATAAAAAAGTTTGGACCGACAAAACCGAACACTCGCTTAATGTACGCTGTTAGTTCTAAAACAATAGATCTACATACTTGGTTGAGTATTAATGGATTTTTGTCAGTTATCTCATAACAATTAATATTTTAGAAAGTTGACTTTGGGTTTGACCATTTTTCAAGACCCGACCCAACAACCCGAACACTCGTTAAAGACCTGTTTTTGTATCTTTATCCCAAAGGAACTTGTATTCTTACATTTTCCCCACCTTATTACTTAACATAGGTTGAATAAATATTAGGGTTAGATACTTTAACCCGGTTTCGAGCAAACTTACATTTTTAAAGGGTTATTATTAAAAATTCTCAAGTAGTTACATTTTAAATCTTGAACTTTAATTGTTTACTTTTTGCAACAATTATTTTATTTAAAAATCTTCAAGACAACCTTTCTAAATCCAAGATTCTTTTTTATTTAGGCTTCATACGTTAAACTCGTCGTTCCGGCAAATCTTCAAATTACCAACCTTTCAAGTTTATCACTTGAACATGAGTACATTCATCCCCCATTTTCTATCTTTTATTTTGGGGGTGACATTTCATACTTATTCAAATTAAATGCTTTATATTTGAGTCTTA
Source organism: Bidens hawaiensis (assembly GCF_021521415.1). Taxonomy (NCBI): domain Eukaryota; kingdom Viridiplantae; phylum Streptophyta; class Magnoliopsida; order Asterales; family Asteraceae; genus Bidens; species Bidens hawaiensis. The sequence goes on along the minus strand of NW_027493474.1, from coordinate 99,727 downwards.
AATCACAAACGTTATTGTATACTTTACTTAAATAAATGCTCGATTTGGTGTTCTACGCTTACATGGTTATATGCTTATGTGTTTACCGCTTTTGAAGGGTTGAATCATAAATCCTTGAACTATATGGTATTCTATTATAGCACGGTGCCTTTAATGTATTCTTATTAACAACCTCATGAAATCCGAATCTATTTGGTATTCTCTTATAGACGGTGCCGCAAATGTATTCTTATTAGCGACCTCATATTATTCAAATTATTGCTATTTATTTGTTATTTTGTATACAAGATTGTGACTTTCCTTATTATATACATATTGTTCAAAATCTATGAATTGCTCACCAACCTTTGTGTTGATAAACTTTATTTTATGAAATGTTACAGGTTTGCATCTAGGTTGATTATGGAGTTTGGAGAAGAAAATGTCACAAATACCTCTAGGATATTAGCAAAAATGAACAATTTAGATTTGCTATATTTTGATATATTTTTTTGTATTTGTCTTATGAATTTTTTATGTGACATTTTCAATGTCGTGATATGAAATGAGTTTGTTAAATATTGTTGATTTAAATAGGGTCATGTGCTTATAGGCAATCATTACACCTCGGCATGTTCCGTCGCCTTTGGTCGGGGTGTGACAGGTTTGGCATTGTGGGGAAGTGGGTGGGGATGGAATTTGTGGTTCATCTGTTTGGTTAGTGTGAGGTGGTGAAGATATATATGGTTCTTGGGTATGGTATAGGGGTGGTGATTGGTGTTGTGGTGAAGTGGGTGGTGTAGAAACAAAATTGTCATCTTGTGTTGACTCCCCCTGAACTTTAGAAAGTACTTCATTGCAACAGTATTTAGCACATTATCAACATTTTCTATATCCTCCTCCACAAGATCATCAGCTCCACCATCATTATCATCATCAGAAGTCGACGTGTCATCATCATCCTCACTATCACTGCCATCTTCATCACTAGTCACCCTTGGTGACTCTGGCACATCCATAATCTCCATATTATTGTCAATCAACCATGGGAGAATATCATATTCAACCTCCAAATTAAAATTGCTTGTTGCACCCAACTTGGAAATTCTTCTATAAACATTTGTGTCTTGTAAGACATCATGAGTGATACCCAAAGTTGAAAGATCAGGGCAGAGAGTATTGAAAATGGTTTGCAAGAATCTGAGGTACATTGGAAACCTATCTCTCTCACGTTTCCTTAGATTAACCACCAGGACTTTAAAGATTAATCTTGAGAAATTGAAATGCCTTTTATATACAACAACAACAACTGTACCTATCGAGATTTCTCTGCTCATGAGGGTCCGAGTACCCCCTCCTTGGTGTAAAAGCCTGTATTATATGGTGTATCAAAAATCGGTACAAAATAGGGAACATTCCCTTTTGAAACTGTCCTTCAGTCACATTTCCTTGGTACCCCAATGTTTATTGGAAGATCCTCAACAATCGCTAGGCAAAAAAGGATAATTGAAGATCCAGATTATCGTTTACCTGGAGATTTGCCCGAATTAGATTAACAGTAATCTTAATTTAGTGACCAGCCACTGTGGCCTCAATCCTCTTTTCATTTACATCATCCTCCAACTGAGTTGTATTCCAAAAATCCAAGTGATGATTTCTGTATATTATTGGGCTTTCTGTAAGGCAAAACAAAGATTTGAACGAAGAAGCCATTGAATAATTAGCTCCACCGGCATGTTCTCCTCTGTGCTCTGGAGAAAGGCGTACATATTGTGCTTCTTTTCAAATGGGTACACCATATCTCCACAACCACAGACAAAAATACATTCAAAGCAAAGATATGTCATTAGAGTTCATTGCTTTATTATGTATCAAGTTAAATTTGAAGAAGAAATTGAAGGATAGTCTTTAAGAACTTGTTCTTCAACAAATTAATAACCTACACAGAAAACAGAGATGTCAGTATACATGAAAACGAAGCCCTAAACTCATAAAATGAGTGTCAGAAATCATTCAATTGAAGCTTACCGAGTCGGAATTAGATGGATGACCAATTTATGTTAGGAATTTTGAGCAACGACTGAGTTTCAGAGTGATGAGCAAGTGGACAATAATGCAAGAGTGAAAGAGGGAAAAGGAGAAATGAAAATTTTTCTAAGTTCCCTTTTTATAGTGTATGCTGGGCACATTTAAAAGTGGGTTTTAAATGAATTTTGTCGTTTAGTATAAGTATGCTACCAAAAACCCAATTTTAAATATTCCAGCATAAAGCTTGCTCGATAAAGTATATTATCCAAGCTTGCTCGTCCCAGAGTTTGCTCAGGTATTTAATGTAATTAGAAATAGACTAAGTAAATAAAAATGAAAAAAGCTTACTAGAATATATAAGATTTCTCGAGAAATTAATCACAAGTTAAATAATTAAGTATAATTTATCAAATAGGCAACATTACTCGAGATTAACAAAGATCCCAAAATAGTGACTTAGAGATATTTCTAAATGTCAACCTTACTCGAATACCTTATCAATGCTAACCTTACTCGAATCTACTTAGAAAAGCAAAGAGTTAACTTATGTTTAGAAATATACAACCAGGTATACTCTAAAGCAAAGTTTACTCGACAATACTTCAAAAGTGCAAAGTGTTCTTGAGAATACTTGATATATTAATTTTAATATACAAGTGTTCTCAAAGCATACAGCGTACTCGTAAAGTAATGCTTGGAGAACACTTGAACTATTATATTAATAAAATAAACAAAGTTTAAATGAAAACAGATAATAAATATATACAAACTCTACGCTTAAGTTTTCACTCAAGACCGCATGCTATGTGAATTACGTGGCGGTCCGAGTGGAGCTTCCTCCACCTAGGTAGATCTCACGTTCCCTCAAAGATACCAAATCACGATCCGACCATTCATCAAACTTGCTCTTCTTCCTAACTCCACGAACCTTCTCAAACTTTCACTTACCACCATTATTTCCTCTATCACACTTCACCATCACTCGAGAACGCGAAACCTCCAGCTCCTTCCCCACACTAACTCTGACTGAACGGAAATTATCAAGACATGGATCCATGCCCGAAATGAATTATTCTTTCGAGTAAACCGGATGACATGGATCAATGAGACCGTCTTGACCGCTCGGATGTCTCAGGGATTTAGCCATATAAGTGGCACTATCATCGCCGGCTCTAAGAGTGATCATTCCTTCAAACACGTCAATGATTTCCCTAGCAGACTGTAAGAATGGACGTCCAAAAATTATAGGAACTCTCTCATCGGCCTCCATATATAAAACAACAAAATGTACGGGAAAAAACAAATTATCGACTTTAACGAGCAAGTTCTCCACGACACCCCTCGGATACTTAACATAACGATCGGCTAAAGACAACGTCATACGAGCAGGGGTGAGCTTTCCTAGGCCAAGCTTTTCATATAGAGAATATGGCATGAGGTTTATGATAGCTCTTAGATCTGCCAATGCTTGACACGCCGTGTCCCTTCCGAAAAGGCCTGGAATGGTGAAAACTCCGGGGTCGGGTAATTTTTTTGGTAACTTATTAAGAACTACCGCAGAACACTCTCCATTTAGTGGAACATTCGAAAGCTCCTCCAACTTATCCTTTATTTATAACACCCCGAAATTTATAAAGATAATATTAATTATATTTTTTAATATTTGTGGGAAAGTTTATTCGGGCTAGTGGGGAAATAATAAAATAAAGTAGGAATTATTACGAGTCGGGCTTGTGTTGGGTTAAGTAATATGGGTAATGGACATGGATTAGAAAGGAAGGAAGATGGACCATGGGCTCAAGCCCATGACCCATAATATAAATACCAAAATCACTCATTAATCAATTCATTTCACATATTCTATACACCACCCAAAACACACAATTAGCTCTCTCTCTCTCATCCTACTTTCTCTCTCTAGCCGAAATCACCAAGGAAACCGAGCATCGACTCGAGATAATGATAGTGTGATATTGTATATACCCAAACTCGCGAGATCTAGTCGCGAAACGACAAGCCGACACCTTTAAATCATTAAAGTCACAAGATTCGGGTGGAATCGGGTGTAAACCGATCATAAGATGAATTTATGGGTCACCCTAGTTCAGATCTGGATCGAACGGGACGAAACATGGTGAAGAACGGTGGAAAATAACTGATATCTCGTTTTTCCGGCGAGATCCTGATTTTCTGGCGATGACGGCATCGGAAAGACGGCGCCGGAAAAGCGTGTACGAGGTTGAAAAGAATGTCAGAACCCTAAGCCTAGTTCGTTAGCGGAGACATAATGAATTAGCAAGCAATTCGTTATGCTCATTCGTTAAGAAGAGATAATGAACTCGAAGCAGTTCGTTAAACAAATCGTTACTCACCCATTTCGTTATGTTAAGATAACAAATCAGGTCACGTCAAGATAACGAATTAGTTAACGAACTAATCTAACAAATCAGATCATGTAAGATGACGAATTAGATAACAAATCAGGTGATTCGTTACTCACCAATTAGCTAAGTTTTGATAACGAACTAGACCACGAATCAGGTTACATTCAGATAATGAATTAGGCTTAATTCGTTATGAAGAATGAGTTAGAGAATAAAATAATAATTTAAAATCCAAATGGAAAATGTGTTAAGACAGGTAATAGAAATAAACTAGGGGCTCTACCCCTTGAACCATGCTAGGGGCTGCAGCCCCTAGAACCCCGCTGCCAGGGGCGCTGCCTCTATATAACGACAACTACACTGGACTTCCTCTTACTAAAGAGTATGAAGAAAAGGTTAAAAATATGCAGTATGGTAAATCAGCTGAAAATGACAAGTTCTCCTGGTTCAGTAAAAGCTACTAAATCAACCTCAGGGGTGAATGATACTAATGTGTTTGCTTCACGTGCAGATGAAGTAATTGTTGAGGATTGGATTGATGAGGATGATGACTTATCTGTTTTGAATAATAAAGACACTAACTCAAATGCTCCTTTAGATTTTCCTATTTTGAATTCTATTACTTCAAATGTTTGTGTGGGCTCTGTTTTTAAGAGCAAAGACAATTATGTGGTTGATTCTTCTAAAACTTTGAAATCTGGTGATATGTTTTTGAATAAGTTTGATAAAAATAAGTGTTCTCATAAATATTCATCACCTAACTTTGTTAAAGAAGGAACTTCAAATACTCACAATTGTGATGAATCTAGAAATAAGTCAGATGTTAGGTACCAAGCGAGGCAAACTAGCTCTCATAACTGATCAAGACCAGGAGTAGTCCACAATGAATTTTATGTTAAATGTCAAACATGTTTTAACTGTGGCACTCCTGGTCATATTGTTAGAAATTGTCCACACCGTCCATATGTTCCATATTATGGATATTATCAGAGGAATATGTCTTGAAATACCCCTCATAATAAATCAAGGTATCATGAGGCAAATCCCTCTGACGGTGATTGGAAAAGAAACAAGGCTGATAGGTTAGGTTAAGCTCTCATCAAACCAAGCCTAACATGTTTCAGAAGCGTGATAGAAACTCTGCTTCGGTCTTAAGAACCAAGCTGGTTTCTGGACCCAAACAAGTTCGGAAGTCAAAGTAAATTGTGCCTTCCACTCGAAAACCGAAGACTAAGTCATCCATTCATACATATAACAAAACTTCTAAAACCATATATGAATGGCTGCCTAAATCTTTGGTGACCAAGCGATCTTGTTCGATCTTAGATAATCGGGAAGACATGTCATGGCAACCCGTGACATGCTTAGATAAATCAGGTTTACCCAGCACTACTATGGACTGGGTACCAAAAACTAACTAATGTCGCACATCGTACGGGAACAGCTATGGAGGAATATCATCAGACCTTGGTAAGTTGATAGTGGCTATTCCAGGCACATGACAGGAGACATCTCCCAACTACACGACATTCAAATCTTTAATGGTGGATATGTTTCCTTTGCGGGAGGAGAGACAAGGAAAATTACTCAGAATGGTACTGTAACTAATAGTTTTCTAAAATTTGAAAATGCCAATTTTGTTCCTGATTTGAAACACAGTCTGCTCAGCATCTCGCAGATCTGTGATAAAGGCTTTTTAACCCATTTTACTAACAAAGAGTATTTAATCCTAAAACCATGTATCCTCATGCAAACACTAAAAATCTAAACCCTCTTGCTAAAAACAACTTGTTGTGTGGTTTGCTTGTCAAGGATTTTGTGACAGCTGAAAAATGTGTGGCATGTGCTTTAGGTAAATATAATCGTAAATCTCATAAGCCAAAGCTGGTTAATACCATTTCATCAGTTTTTCAATTACTACATATGGACCTGTTTGGTCCAGTTCATGTTTTGAGTCTTTTTCGCAGATCTTATTGTCTAGTTATTACTGATGACTACTTACGTTTCATTTGAGTGTTTTTCTTTTTAAATATGAGTGAGACTGCAGAATTAATAAAACCCTTTGTGGTGCTCATGGAGAATCAACTCAATCTAAAGCTAAAAGGTATTTTGTTGGTGCATGATGCCAGTAGTTCATTTATCTCATGTCTATTGTGTCTGTAATCATTACATTGTTCTTATGTTTTGTTGAACGTGATAGTTTTATTATTGGGTTTAGCGAACTTGTGGAACGGCGAAGTTAGGGACAACTTCGCCTAGGGTGCTAGGTGAAGTTGTCGTATTATATAACCTAACTTGCGCCGTTAGCTTGGTAGACTTTTTGGCAGATCTTGTTTGTAAGCAGTTGAGATACTTGTTTGGTGTTTTGTTTCTTTACATCGATATAACAAGTAATCATTTGTTCTTACGTGTTTTGTGTTATTTATGTGTTTCTCGTGTAATCACTCGTATCGTATACGTAGGGGATTCCGCACCCTCATGTTACGAGATACTCCTGTCTAGATCCGGCTGGGAACCTACAATTGGTATCAGAGCATTTGCTCGTGATTGTATGGTTCGGGATTATCACACGAGTGTTAAAACTATTCCGCTAGACTTTTCCAGGAATCATTTCACGTCAAAAACCGTTCGTTCATTCCATTCCTACACCATATTACTCTGGTCGCACTCCATACTACCTATTAAACCATTCGAAACCAGAAAAACAGTGCTCAAAATCATATTTCACTTTCAGCGAAGTTGACGTCACTCGTCATTAGGATTTCAGCGAAGTTATAAGAGGCGAAGTTGTTATCTGGGCGAAGTTTTTATCTGGGTGAAGTTATTATCTGGGCGAAGTGTTAGCTGGACAAAGTTTTTATCTGGGCGAAGTTAAGGGACTGCGAAGTTGTTCTCTAGCGAAGTTAATTAGTGAACTTAAGACCCAGCAAACTTAGCTTATTCATATAACTTCGCCATAAGCGAAGTTACTGTGTTGGCGAAGTTATCATAACTTCGCTATCTACTGTTCACAGAATACTTTTTGAATTAGTTTCAGATCTCGTTTTGGTTAAGTATGACTTCGATAAACATCACTGAACTGGTAAAAATGGAAGTTGAAGCTGAATCAGCGACTAAAGCTCCAAAGTTACTTAAAGGCACTAATTTTGTTGCGTGGAAAGACAGATTTGAGCAGTACGTGAAATATCAAGATGCCAAGATGTGGGTATGTATTCAGGATGGATATATCCCTCCAAAAACTATGTTGAAGGTCGGGAGTAACTTAAGAAGTATAATAAGATGGAAGATGATGAAAAGAAGATGTATGAGGCAGAAAGTAAAGCATTGGCAGCAATAGCCATGGCACTACCTCAAGAGTTTCTACACACGTTTAGAAAGTACAAGTCCGCTAGAGAATTGTGGGAAGCGTTAGAAAACCGCTATGAAGGAAACGTTCGAATTCGAAACTCAAAGTCAAAATTGTTGAAAACTCAATTCTCGGTGTTTAAGTGCTTTAAGAATGAATCACTTGATGACATCATCACAAGATACTATCACTTGATGACAGAATTGAACAACTACTCCATAGAATACACGGAGGCCGAAATTGTAGAAAAACTTCTGGATGCTCTTCCACCAAAATGGGAGATACACACAGTTTTGATGAGAGAAGATAAAGAGTTTGAAACCTTTGAGTTGGAAACGATGGTCAACAAGTTACGTAATTATGAGCTTAATATGATAAGAAAAGAGACTCCTACAGATCAGGTTCAGGATCCTGGAATGTATGGTGCAAAAGGCTCTCCAAACTCAAGCTCTAAACTTGAATCGGCTGCTTATTACTCCGGTGGTGAATCAAACTCTACTCAAGATGGTCATGTGGTGATGAATGTGGACGGAGATATATGCTTTGTAGCTGGCGGAAGTAGTTCTTCAAAACCCCAATCCTTAGTCGGTAACACTTCCACTAGTTCTTCAAGTGAAAATTATTCAAAGATGCCTATGAGTGTAAAATCTTCTGAACAACAATTTGCCCTTTATGCCTCTTTCATTGCGTCTTATGAGAATTACATCAAAGGAAAGATAGTTGACCCTGCAACCTTGGATGAGGACTATGATCAGATAGATGCTGATGACATGGAAGAAATGGATCTGCAGTGGCAAATGGCGATGATAGTAATAAGGGTAAAACGATTTATGAAGAAGACTGGAAGAAAGTTTATGGGAGAGAGACCGGATTTGACAAGTCAAAGGTTCGTTGCTAAAACTGTCAACAAAATGGACACTTTGCAAGAGAGTGTACAAATGAAAGAGTTAAACGGAGTCAGAACAAGGCTACTCAACAGAACGGGAATGGAAATGGTATTGAAGCAAAAGCTATGGTGTCTTAACTGAATGATGGGTATAATTGGAACATCAAAGTTGAAGAGGTGATTGAACAAGCGAATCTGGTGACATTGTGACTGGAAGATGTGACAAGGAAACAATGGAGGATCAAGCATACATGGCAGAAGTGAATGACCAGCTCTCAGAGGTATTTTTGGAATCTCAGTGTGAACAATGTGAGAAATTGTCTGAACAATTGAATGTTTTAACTGATCAGTATGTTAGTTTGAATAAAGAATTAAAAACGTTAAAAGAGGAACATCACTATTCTAAAAATAAGGAAAATAGTTACTCGGTAAAAATAAAAGCTAGTGAAAAAGACATAAGAAGCCTTAAGGCCACTCTAGGTGAGAAAATACAAGTCATTAATCTAAGCTATGAAGTTGTGGAAGAAAAGGATAAACAGATAGCTGAAAAGGATAAACAGATAGCTGATTACCAAATAAAAGTGGTGGAATTAAATAGGAAACTTGAACAATTTAGGAATTCTTCCATGATGCTTGATCATGCCCTAAGTGTTCAACGTTCCACTATCAATAAAGGGGGAATTGGATACAATGAAGTTCCACCACCTTTCAATAATAATTACACTTATAATCCCTATAATCAGCCATTTGATAGTGCTCAAACTGATCAGACTGTAATGGGTAACATGAAAGTCAACACGGTACCCGCTAAAGTCTAGAAAAGCAATACTGATGTTAATATAAACGAATCGGTTCAGACAAATTCTCCTATCACAAGTCAAGATTCAAATTCTGAAAAGTCCGTCGACTATGTTAAGATAGATGATGAAGTTGTGTTGCTCAAACGGGGGGAGAATTATACGTTTGGTAAATAGAAATCTTCCTTAAACCCATTTGTTCCCCCCTATGTGAGACAACCTGTCAGTAACACAGCCTCATCTTCTGCTGCAACTACCGAAACGGATGTTCGGGTGGACATTAATAGTCCGAACATGAGTTGTTTTAGATGTAACAAGATAGGACACTTTGTCAATGATTGTCCACTGAAAAGGAGGAAAAATATGAGGCCAACCAAAACTGAGAATGACACGAATTTTAAACTGGTGTTGGTAAGAATTTTAACACATCCAACTTTAATCGTTGGACAAATTCAAGATTTCAAAGAAAACAACCTCGTTTTTTTCCAGTTAATCACAGAACGGGTAATTTTGAATCCTTTAATGCTAGAAACTCAAGGATGTTTGGATAGCCTCATAATCAGTTCTCTATAAATCTTCCATTCAGTCCAAATGTAAACTTCCCTCAAAGGAACTTTAGGCAACCAAGGAATTGGATGCCGTTTAGTAGGTTTGACCAACCCAAGACCAGAAGGTCTTGGGTTCCCCGCTTTTAATCCGTCTCTTTAACTGTGCAAGAACAGTCGAACAGGGTTGCGAGCAACATGTGGGTTGTCGACAGTGGCTGTTCCCGGCACATGACAGGTAACAAGAAATTGTTACGTGATTGGAAAGATGTTCAAGGAGGAGGGGTTATTTTTGCAGGAGAAAGTGGAGAAAAAATTACTAGAATTGGTACTGTTACTAATGGGAGAATCAAGTTGGAAAAGGTTAATTTCGTAGAAGAGTTAAAGCACAATCTTCTGAGTGTCTCGCAGATCTGTGACAAAGAATACTCTGTGCACTTTACAAAGGATGAGGCACTCGTGCTTTATCCTGGTTTCAAGATTCCCGAAACCTGGGTTGTGATGAAAGCTCCAAGAGAGAATAATACATATGTGATGGACATGAGGTCAACCGAGATGGCGACGGAAGAATCATGTCTCTTGTCAAAAGCAACAGAGTCTGAGTCAGAATTGTGGCACCGAAGGATGGGTCATATCCATCTACCAAAGATGAATTACATTGTCAAGAATGGGCTGGTACTTGGGGTCCCTTTAAAGAATTTCCACTTTGAAGATCAATATCTGTCATGCAAGAAAGTAAAGCAGCACAGGAAACCACATCACTCCAAACTGGTTCACTCAATTGTCACACCTTTGGATTTGCTTCACATGGATCAGTTTGGTCCTATAAATGTTAAAAGCCTGGGTGGAACTTCCTATTACTTGGTTGTGACTGATGATTACTCACGTTACTCATGGGTTTACTTTCTGAAAACTAAAGATGAAACAGTGCAGTTGGTAATTAACTTGATACCAAAGTGGAAAATATTGTTGGGGGAAAGGTCAAGTTCATCAGAAGCGATAACGGCACAGAGTTCAAGAACTATCAAATAGAGATGTTTTGTCTGCAGAAAGGGATCGAACATCAGTTTAGCGCACCATATACTCCACAACAGAATGGAGTAACTGAAAGGAAGAATAGAACTCTAATCGAAGGCTCCAGGACTATGCTGGCAGATGCTAAACTTCCCGTGGTGTTCTGGGCTGAGGCAGTTGCCACGGCCTGCTATATCCTTAATCATGTTTTAATTGTTAAAAGATTAAATAAAACTTGTTATGAATTAATGGATGGTAGAAAGCCAAATCTAAAAGGTCTTGAACCTTTTGGTCCCCATGTTCAATTTTAATGACTAACTCAAATTTTGATGAGAAAGGTGACAAAGGTATTCTTGTTGGTTACGTAGTTGGGTCTCTCAATAGAAGAGTCTTTAATCTATCGAACAACAAGGTTGAGGTGGTCTATAACACTGACATTACAAGTTACAAATCACCAAAGCCTTGCATGGGACCAGCAGAGGCTTTCGATTATGATAAATTATTTAAATCTTTTAATTTACCTTCTCTTGAGTTTACAGATACAGAAGAAAGGATGGCCACTCATATGCTACGCGGTGAGGAAGTGGCCATTATGCATCGTCCACAGTGTAATGAAAAACAAACGACCGTATCAAGTGCTGGTGAAACTCCTGCTTTCTCAAATGATGATGACTTTTTCAATCCGTTTCACACTCAACACGATTCGGATGAAGTCTCTACAAATCTTAGAGAAGACTTAGAAGTTGGCCATGTCCAAACCACCAGAATCCACAAGATTAATCCATTGGAAAATGTGATCGGTAATCCTTTCGATGGAGTCAGAACCAGAAGGAGCTTGGAAGAAAATATGTGTGTGTATGCAAGAATTAAAGACACTGGTATAATGAATGAATGCTTGTATACCTGCTTTATCAATCAGATTGAACCAAAGAACTATCAGATGCTTTGAAAGATATCTCGTGGGTCGAAGCCATGCAGGAAGAATTGGCTCAATTTAACAAGATGGAAGTTTGGCAGTTAGTTGAAAAGCCACAAGATGTGCATGCTATCGATACGAAGTGGGTATTCAAATGCAAGAGAGATGAGAAAGGGGTAATCGTTCGTTACAAGGCAAGATTAGTATTGTAAGGTTTTAACCAATAAGAAGTGATCGACTACAATGAAGTGTTTGATCCTATAGCAAGACTGGAGGAAATTCAACTTTTCTTGGCCTATGTTGCACACAAAGATATGAAAGTGTTTCAGCTTGATGTCAAGAGTGTCTTTCTAAATGGCAAGGTCTATGAGGTGGTGTATATCGAGCAACCTCCGGTTTCCTGATCATGTGTACAAGCTCAGTAAAGCATTATATGGCCTACATCAGGCTCCTCGAGCTTGGTATGCAACTTTATCTGATTATTTGCTGGAAAATGGGTTTGTGAGAGGAAAGATCGACAGTACATTGTTTGTGAAGTGGAATGGGAAAGATTTTCTTTTAGTTCAGATCTACGTGGACGATATCATCTTCGGAGCCTCAAAGATTTCTATGTGTCAAGAGTTTGAAGCGGTCATGAAGAAAAGGTTTGAGAGAGCGCCATGTGTGAATTGACTTTCTTTTTGGGTTTGAAGGTAGATCAGAAGAAGGATGACATGTTCATTTATCATACTAAATATGTTTACGATGTGCTTAAACGTTTTAAGATGGAAGAAAGCACCCCGTTTGACACTCCGATTTGTGTCAACCTTAAACTAGGTGTTGACTCCGACAGTGATGAAGATGTGGATCCTACTCAGTATCGGGCTATAATAGATTTTTTGATGTACTCAACTGCTTCTAGACCTGACATTATGTTTGCAGTTTGTCTTTGTGCTCGTTTTCAGGCTAACCCAAAGGAATCGCACATGAAGGGAGTGAAGAGGATTTTGCGGTATATTAAAGGAAAGGCTAAGCTGGGTCTCTGGTATCCAAAAGGAGGAGAACTGGATCCGGTAGAATACACAGACTCTGACTATGGAGGATGCAATCAGAACAGGAAGTCGACAACTGGTGGCTGTCAGTTTCTCGGAGGGAGATTCGTGTCTTGGCAGTGCAAGAAGCAGACCTCTGTGAAACAGAATACATGGCAGCATCAAACTGCTGCTCCCAGGTTTTATAGATACAACAACAAATGCGTGATTATGGTCTGAATTTCACTCAAACTCCTATTTGCATTGATAACATTACTGCTATATTAGTAACTAACAATCCCGTTAAACATAGTAAAACAAAACATATTGACATTCGTCATCATTTCATACGGGATTGTGCTGAGAAAAAATTAATCTTGCTTGAAAAAGTTGATTCTCTGGATAACTTTGCCGATCTTTTTACAAAAGCTTTTGACCGGTCCCGTTTTCAAAACCTTATTGAGCTTAATGGGATGATCAATCCCGAGTAACCGCGTTCTTTTTGTTTTTTTAAAAAAAAAAAACATCACTATCGCTGAGAATTATGTCGGTAGCTTAAGTTTGAAGGACATATTCTTGAATATGTTTGGTCCTTGCATCTACTTGTAGACTCAAAGGATAACCATTAACCTTATAACTGAAGGCAACCGGGGCGGTTTATGATGTGTTTTTATTCCTTCGCTGAAAATTATGTCGGTTATACTCAGTCGGGGAGACACATATTCGTATGTGGTTGGTCCTGCTAATCCACTGGATTTTTAGGATAGTCATTTACCCAAAGACTTAGAAATGATCAGGGCGTCTGAATACAAAAAAAAAAATTTGGGAAGTGATATACTCTTTCAGTCTTTGAGCTTCAAAATTGGTGTTAAATTGAAAATTGATCTAACCTTTGGAAAGTGATAGATGAACTGATTTTGTGTGCCTAACGAGTGAAGTTATTAGGCTTAAAAGACTTTAGAACAGTCATTGTTTGGTACGGTAGCTTTCCATGGTGCGTAAAATTTAATGTGATACAAATTAAATCTGCTCGATTTACTGTGGAGAGTCATTTTGACATGTGCATGTCTCCACATGTATCTCTCCGAATGATAGGCAGAAAAGTGATTACCCAGTCATACACGAGCCCGTGAGTGTCTTGATCCCCGCGAATATTGTGTTATCTTACTGCAGTGAACCAGATTCGGGACTTGCAGCTGTTCGTTACAGTTCTACCCAAAAAAAATAAATAAAAATAAATAAAATAAAAAAATAAATAAATAAATTTATTGCCTTTGAAATACATCAAGTCAAAAACAACATAGATGAGGCATCAATTGAGTCTTGTGAAAGCTAAGTGGAAGGATTGTAAAGCCGACTCAAATGTACTTTGTTTGATCAGACACTACGGGTCGAAGTCAAATAGGGGTGATCTGGGGAAAGCCAAAATACTCCTTGAGAATAGATAGGAGGCATCACAAATCCTTAAGTGATGTCCATCTAAATTTTGAGCCTAATTAAACCTAATTTATATCATAGAAGCAATGAAAACCATGCTAAGTTATATACCTGCATGCAACCTATTTCTCTATGTCATAATAACGCCGAACATGAATCCTTGTGACAGCCTTTTAATCAATATGATTCCTGTTCGGATCTTTTCTTAAACATGCAGGGTATTCTGAAAGACTGAAATTTGATCCCGTCTTTTTTACTTCTGTTTATATAACTTTATATGTTTGGAGAAATTGTGTTTAAAATAAAATCTTGGGTTACTCGTTTTTGATCTTTTCTTCTTTCAAGGTTTTCTAAGTTTAACTTCGTTGTGGCGAAGTTATATTAACTTCGCCCGGGGTTTTTCTCTAAAGTATAAAAAGGACACACAGGTCATCTTTGGTCAAACCATTGTTTCTTAAACCCTCGGCGAACTTACCCTTCGAATCAACCTTATTGTAATATGATTTTCTTCTACTAATAAGGTTCAGTGACCTCTATTGATTCATAATTTATAAGTTTTATGTGTTAATCGGTTACATAAAGTAGGACTTTGATCAATTTTCTTGAATAACCCTAAATGTATTAAAATACTCATAGGTTTTGAATGCCTGTGTGATATGGAACATCCCGTGGCGTTAATCGGACTCTCTCGCACCTCTTTTAACCCTCTGATCGTCTGTTTTTGCAACTACATAGGATCTTTGTTTCTGCCCAGTTCTTGCGGCGAAGTTGCTATAATGGCGAAGTTATCACTAACTTCGTGTGTACTCTAACTTCGCTATTTTGATCTCAACTTCGCTGTATCACTAACTTCGTGTATCCTATTCTTGGCGAAGTTACCAATTGTTTGAGTGTTTGTCTAACTTATCTTATTTGCTTTGCAGGTATGGCTGCGGTAGCAGGTGCTGGTGGCACTGGTGGTGACGAAGGAGGCGGTGATAAGAGACATTCTTTCTGGGTACAACATGTACATTAATTTGGATCCGGATAGTCGTGGAGCTGAGGATTTTAATGAGACCATCTCGTTTCTCATTCGTTCACGTATCTGTCATGCTATCACTACTACTCTGCCGATATCTCTACCAAATATTGAAGACTTTTGGAGAACAGTTGAATATGACTGTCATGTTGAACCTCCAGTTATGCATGCTACAGTCAATAATCAAGTGGTGCTGTTCTCAGCTAATCAGATTAGAAAAGCTCTACAGTTCGGGGTTAAAACCACTCAGGATCCTACTGAGTATTCAGCTATTTCAGAAACGGAGCTTTTCTTCGTATGGGGTACTCGGGTCCGTTGGATGACTCACAACGTAGAAAGGGATTTCTTTTAGACCAGTGGTGTTTCTTAATGCACGTGTTGATTGTGTGCATGTCTGGTCGCAAGTCTGGATCCGATAGCATGGGTGCGACGATGCAGTCTACAATGACATCATTGACTTACAATAAACCGTATAGCTTCAGTCAAATGGTGTTCTATGAGATTGATCATCAGAGAAGAGCTGTGGCACGGGAACGGTTCTTAATGTATCCCAGATTTTTACAGATGATTCTTAATCATGTCGCCCCCAATCTACCACAACGTCGGCCTATATCTTTTGTGGAAAGTATAAACAAGAGGCTTTTTGCACAGTGTAGTACATCTAGTGCACGAAGCAAGGATGAACTTCGTCCAATGCACACTGCTTTGTTTGGGTATCTTGCCAATCCTGCTTATGTTTCTCCACCGGATAATGGTTTTAATGATCTAGCTCCGCCACAAGTCGATATTCCTCAACCACCTCCTGTGATTCAACCACCACAGGTGGTTCAAGAAGTTCCTATTGTTGACCCAGTTGCAGCTCCCGCCGAACAGGTTGATCTTGAGGTTGCATTTAGTGGTCAAGGTTTCTTTGATATGGATACGGTTGATCCTGCTGAAGTCCAAGCCTCCATTGTTGATGTTTCTGGTGTGCATGTTTCTCTGGTTGATACATCTGCGGGTCCATCTATTGCCTCAGTGGAGGATTCTGAGGAAACGTTATCTGATTCTTCCACTAATGAAGTTGTTGAAGCTCAGAGAGTTATGGCTGCTCAAGAAAGGATCCAAGGAAAACGAAAGAAAGATTTGGATGATAGTGAGTCAGATTATGAGGAGGAGATGTGTTCCTTAGTCCGTAGATCAAAGAAGGCAAGAGCTGGTGAAAGCTCGAGTGTTGTTCATTTTTCCCCTCTACAGGTATGTCTACACTGCCTCCATCTTCATCTGATCCATTACTAGTGCCATCTAGTGCTCCGTCGGTGGCTTTGTCAGCACCATCCATTGCACCCTCTACGGTACAGGTGACTACACCAGAGATTGTTTCTTTACCACCTCCTTCTGTTACTCCATCGGAGGTGGTTTCTATGTTTTTTGAGTCCACACTGGTGGCTACTGCTGGGTTATCTGTCTCTGTTTCACCTACAGCTACTACACCATCTACATCTGGTATTCCAGTAAGCTTGGGCATTCTACCGCCAAATGCTTAGGATACTTCACACATGCCATTTGAATTTGACACTACCTTGTCGGATTCTGAGAGGATTGCAGCTCTTGAAAGGGTTGTTGCTGAGCAGTAAAGGGTGAATGTTGTTCAAACTCAGGCTATCCAACGTCTGGTGGCTGATAATCAACTTCAGACCGCACTTCTTGTTGAGCATGGTAAGCTTTTTGAAACCTTGAAACAGTTCTTAGCATCTCAGGGTGAGTCTAGTTGCAAAGGTGACTAGTTAAGAACAAAGAAGAGACAAGACAGAGATGATGATCCCAATGCATCGAAAGATGCAAGTGGTAAGCTGCCAAGAACTGAACAAACTCATGGGGCTTCCACATCTCAGGGGGGAATCTACTGCTCCATTGGGTAGTGCAGGTGGTGAGACCGTGGTGGTAGATGATGAGGATGATATGGGTGATGATGTGTTGTCTTTTAGTAAGATTGAGAAAATTGGTGAACAGATTGAGATCGATAGTGGCTTAGAGGAATGAGAGATACCTGATGATGGTGTTGAGCATGACATTCCTAGTGCTGGTCAAGAAAGTTTGGGCCAATGTGATAATGTGTCGAGTGATTCTGAATAGGAGGAACAGCCAAGGTGGAAAGAAGGATGTGCTCAGTGGTTTTTCAAAACAAAGAAGCCAGTGGTACCTGCGATGTTCAAGAAAAGTTATAATATCAAGGGATATGCTGAATCGAAGAATGGTATTGTTTGTTGGTTGTATGATGATCAGCTAAAGTTGTTTGTGGTGAAAAGGTTTGATGGAATTCAGTATTTTGATAAGAGGTTGAGATCTTTCAATACGTTTCCTGAGTGCGAGATGAAGGATTTGGCTCGCTTAAGATTGATTAATAGAAGTGGTGATAATTTTGCTAGTTGGGTTGGTAAAATAGTGTGGAAAGAAGTTGTTAAGGAGAAAAAGTTTAAGCTATTGAAGTCTCATAAGGGAAAGTTGATTGAAGATACAGAGTGGGGAATGCGGACTGATGGAAAGCCCTGGGTGGTGATGAAGTACAAACCGATTCGATGTTTGAAAGAGGTTCTAATGAAGATCATGCCTCAACATGTGTTGAAGGATCTTAAATGGTGGTATGTTGACTGCCACACTGCCGAAGCCGTGATGGAAGATCAAGATGAACAGGAGATCTTGAGAGTGTATGATTCTATGCACTTGGTCAACTTGTCTCAAGCTGATTTTATATCCCTGCTTGGAAAAACGAAGCGAAGAAATACCAAAGAGTGGTCGCAGTTTGTGTGAGACAGGGTGTTCATGCTTGAAGACGGAAGATACGGTCCTTTTGGATTACAAGACACGGTGAAGGTGTAAGAGAAATGAAGTTACTGCCAAGGGGGAGTCTGTTAGTGCATGATGCTAGTAGTTCATTTATCTCGTGTCTATTGTGTCTGTAATCGTTACATTGTTCTTATGTTTTGTTGAGCGTATTAGTTTTATTATTGGGTTTAGCGAACTTGTGGAACGGTGAAGTTAGGGACAACTTCACCTAGGGTGTTAGGTGAAGTTGTCGTATTATATAACCTAACTTGCCCCGTTAGCTTGGTAGACTTTTTGGCAGATCTGGTTTGTAAGCAGTTGAGATACTTCTTTAGTGTTTTATTTCTTTACATCTATATAACAAGTAATCATTTGTTCTTACGTGTTTCTCGTGTAATCACTTGTATCGTATACGTAGGGGATTCCGCACCCTCGTGTTATGAGATACTCCTATGTAGATCCAGATGGGAACCTACATATTTGTTATGACAACGAAACTGAATTCAAGAACTCAACATTAAATTATTTTTGTGCCGAGAAAGGAGTGCTCAGACAGTACAAATCAGCTCGCACACCGCAACAAAATGGATTTGCTGAATGAAGGAACAGAACTCTTATCGAGGCGGCAAGAACTATGTTGTGTGATTCAAAACTACCTTTGTTCTTCTGGGCTGAAGCGGTCAACATAGCATGTTATGTTCAAAATCGAGTGTTGATCAACACATCTCATATGAACACTCCTTATAAGATTGTTTATGGTCACAAGCCCATGGTTGCGCACTTTCGAGATTTTGGATGTCCGTGTACCCTGCTAAATCTCGAAACGACTCCAAAGTTTGGAGCCAAATCCGATGATTGTTACTTTGTTGGATATGCTTGTCGTACCTCCTACAGGGTTTACAACAAGTCAACGAAGCACATAGTGGAATCTTATGACATGCGATGGCTAGAAGAAAATGAGACTGATGCTCGTATTGGTCCTGACTGGTTATTTGATTAAAATGAACTGTTTAAGCTATTTAATGTGTTTCCAGTTGTTGATACAGAAAATTCAGGTGCTGTTAATGCAAATTCTATTGATTAGGAAGAAGACATTCCTACTGACTCTCATATGTCTCCAGTGCTGAATATTGATCTGTCGGAACCATTGGACACTACCTAGCCATTTTCAGCTAGCCATCAAGAAAGTGTTACTGCGACTGTGTCTTCACCAGAGCCTGCAGATGATGTCTCATCAGTTGAGGGGGAGAGTGTTATTCGTCAAATCTTTGGAAGCACTCTATTCCCAGATGTCATACCAAATGAATACATTGCCAGTACTTTGTACTCACACAGTACAACGACGTCTTGATGGAAGAAACCTCTTTCTGAAATCCTTGAAGATCCAACAAATTTACCTTCTACCAACTTTGTTTCCGATCATTCAATTCTGACAAAAATTCAACGAGATCAACCTTTCGAAAATGTCATAGGTCCTCTTGAAACAGGCGTGTCAACCATTATTCAGACAGGACACATAAACAGCTGTATATTCTCGTGTTTTCTCAGATTGAACCTAAGTCAGATGAAATGTCTTTACAAGAGCCAAGTTGGGTGGACGCCATGCACGAGGAATTGAACCAGTTTGAAAAACTCAAGATTTGGAGACTGGTTGAGCTGCCCGTTGGAAATAAAGCTTTAGATACAAGATGGCTTTTCCGTAACAAGCAAGATGACACTGGAGTTATTGTTAAAACAAAGCGCGGCTCGCAGTTCGTGGCTTTCATCAGGTTGAAGGCTTAGACTACACTGAAGTGTATGCTCATGTGGCTCGTATTGAACCCATTCGGATTTTCTAGGCATATGATTCCTACATGGGATTCATGGTTTACCAAATGGATGTCAAGACCGCGTTTTTGTATGGAGAAGTATAAGAGGAAATTTATGTGGACCAACCACCATGTTTTGTTGACTCAAAGCATCCAACTCATGTTTACAAGCTAGACAAAGCTCTCTATGGTCTTCACCAATCTCCTCGGGCATGGTATGCAACTTTGACGATTCACTTACTAGGTAAAACCACTGATCAAACTCTGTTCCTTAAAATTGTTGGGAAAGATCTGATCTTGGTTCAGATTTATGTAGATGATATCATTTTCGGTTTTACCAGTACCGCACTATGTTCTAAATTTGAAGTTGTTATGAAGAAGAGATTTGAAATGAGTTCGTTGGGGAAGATGACGACTTTTTTGGGATTACAGGTTCGTCAGAGTTCGATGGGAATTTTGCTGCATCAACGAAAATATGTCGAAGACATGCTAGCTAAGTTTGAATTCCAAGATTCTAAGAGTGCGGCGACTCCTTTGGCGGAAAGATCTCTTCTTTCGTTTGAACCTGAAGGGAATCCCGTAGTTCAAACGTACTATCAATCAATGATCGGATCCCTGATGTTTCTTACCGTCAGTCACCCTGACATCATGTTTGCCGTATGTCAATGTGCCCGTTTCCAGGCTAATCCTAAACTTTCTCATTTAATTGTTGTTAAATGTATTTTTAGATATCTGAAATGGCAACCGAAGCTAAGTATTTGGAATCCCACAAATTTAGATTTTGATTTATATGCTTTTGCTGGTAGCAATTATGGTGGAGATGATATTGACAGGAAATATATGTCTGCTAGATGTCAATTATTGGGTGATCGACTCATTTCATGGTAGTGCAAGAAACAACAAATGATGTCCACATCCACTGCTGAGGCTGAATATCTTGCTGCTTCAGCCTGCTGCTCTTATCTGGATGCAACATCAATTGCTGGATTACGGTTTTAAATTTCTTGATACTTCAATCTTCTGTGATAATGATGCTGCTATTGCTATTGTTAAAAATCTTGCTCAGCATTCAAAAACCAAGCGCATTGATATCAAAATTCATTTTATTCGTGACTGTTACGACAGAAAATTAATTCATCTTGAGCAAGTTCACACCGATAATAATGTGGCGGACTTATTTACAAAACCGGTCGTAACAGCCAGATTTAATGTGCTTGTAGGGTTTCTTAAAATTCTTCGTTTCGATGATTGAGTTTGTTTGAGGTTAAATTTGTACATAAAAGTTTTTTGCTAATAAAATTTTTGCACAAATTTAGGGGGAGAAAATTTTAAAAAATTCAAAAAAAGTGTGTATGTGATCTTATAATATATATATATATTTACACTTTCACTTAAAAATATGTCAGTTACTTAAGTTTGAAGGACATATACGTGTGTATGTTTGATCATGTTATCTACTTGTAGAAATATGGGATGGCCATTCACCTGAAGATAGAAAGTGACTGGGGCGATTGTGGTGTGTTTTGTTTAAATTCTTCCGCTTAAAATTATGTCGGTTACTCAACGTTTGAGGGACATGTATTCTTATATATGTTTGGTCATGTTATCTACCTGTAGACATACAGGATAGCCATTTACCTGAAAACTGAAAGTGACTGGGGCGACTGAGTTTATAATTATCTTTTGACAGGAAGTGATTTGATTATTCAGTTAAAAGCTTTTTAGAAGCTTAAAATATTTTCAAATGAAAATTGTGCCTAACATGTGAAGTTACTAGGCTTAAAGATTTGTATGGTAGCTTTCCATGATGCGTAAAAGTTGAAGTGATATAAACTAAATCTGCTAAACTTACTGTGGAGAGTCATTTTGATGATGTGTGCATGTCTCCAGATACGTCTCTCTGAATGATAGGTAGAAAAGTAATTACCCAGTCATACACAAGACCTTTAGTGTCTTGATTACCAAAAATATTCCATTTCTAAGTTATATATATATATAATGGGGAGGGTCAACGTACAAATGAAATTAACGTGCTAAACGTGAGAATCAAGTAGAGTAATTATATATACAAGTATAGTAATTATGTAATTAAATGATTTACATCATAGAGTAATTATCATAGAGTAATTATATAATTACTCTACTTGTATTAATAATTACTCTACTTGATTTTCACGTTTAGCGCGTTAATTTCATTTGTATCTGATCCAAACCCTTTATATAATATTGTGTTATTAAAATCCCTATTTCAAAAGATTAAAGGGTCAAACTATAACTACAAGAGTGGGGCATTCAAATAAGTCCTAAACACTCTGAATGTAAGGCATGTAAGTCCGGATAGCTAATAAGTCCAACGTTCAACCTTGAAGCTTAAAATTTTGTTTGTATAAAAAAAATCTTTTGATCAAGCACTAGGGGGTTGGAGTCAAATTGGGGTGATCTAAGGAAAGCCAAATACGCTTTGAGAAGAGATAGAAGGCATCACAGATCCATGAGTGATGTCCATTTAAGATTTGTGCCTAATTGAACATAACGCGTATCACTGAGGCAATGAAAATCATGCTAAGTATTTAATACATGTTATCAACATGTATCTCTATGTCATAATAATGTTGAAAATGAATCATTGTGAAAGCATCTTAAACAATATGATTCCATGTTCGGATCTTTTCTTAAAAGGCTACTTGGTTATAGAAACTGAAATCTGATCCCAAAAATTTGCTAAGTTACAAGAAGACTGGACGGTTAAATTTTTGTATTTTTATTATTACTTTTGTTTTATTTTTATTTTTATTTTTTATTAGTTTTAATTTTTACCTCATACTTACTCTTGTCGAAACAAATCCTATAAGAGATTGGTTTTAAGCATGGATCAAGCCCATGTTTGAGTTTGTGAAAATCTGTTCTTGGCCTAATCAAATTGGCTCATGAAGGGTTTTGTAATGAAAATGGTTTGGTACTGATGGTCTGGCCCAGGCATACTCATGTTCTCGGCCCATCAGGGTTTTCGGCCCACATATGTAGTTTTGAAGTTTAAAAGGCATTATTGTGCATTATTGGTTATCTTATTCAAAATCTGCATATACTCCTTCTTCTTCCAAACTTCAAAACATCTCTGCTTTATTATTATCATCTCTGATCATCTAAGGTGTTGATTGTTAAAGGTATATGAATCTTGAGGGACTTGTTCTCTGGTCACTGTTCATCAATCTAAGAACTTATTAAGAATCTTTGGTTTAAATGGTTAAGTCGACTGAGATATTAGATTGTGATGAATGTTTTCTATATGTGATTGTGTTGTGTAATGATAATTATGGTGTGTTCGGTCATATTATATGTTTTTAGGTGTTGCAGGTTCTTCGTTAATAATGATAATTATGGTGTGTTCGGTCATATTATATGTTTTTAGGTGTTGCAGGTTCTTCGTTAATAATGATAATTATGGTGTGTTCGGTCATATTATATGTTTTTAGGTGTTGCAGGTTCTTCGTTTATGGAGTTTTGGTGTCTTCGGGAAGATAATGTTGTTCTCGAGATGAAGTTCTGTAGGTTCCCAGCCGGATCTACACGGAATATCTCGTTCTACGTAGGTGCGGAATCCCTACGTAAGACGATACGAGCGTAGAAGACGATACACGTTAACACGATCAAACACACGTTACAATAAACAAAGACACGTTGTATTGCAACTGGAAACACGTGATTCACTGATCACCGATTACACAAACTCTCGTAAACAACTCGTACAATGAATGATAAACTCAGCCGTAACCTAACAGCTTATAAAGCACGACAACTTCGCCTAGCATGTTTAGGCGAAGTTGTTCCTAACTTTGCTTGTTCCACAAGTTCGCCTATATCAGCGAACTTGTGAGAACTTCGCTTACATTCAAAACACAAATCCAACTAACTCGATTACAGACACTAGACACTGAACTACTGACATCATGTACCAACAGACTCCCCCTTGGCAGTAGCTTCATATCTCTATCTTCAAGCACGTGTCTTGTAATCTCAACAATCTTGTATCTTTCATCTTCAAGCATGAACTCCTTCTCGTACACAAACCGAAACTATTCTTTGATATTTCTTCGCTTCTTCTTTCCAAGCAGGAATATAAAACATCTTCTTCTCATTCAGCACCTGCAGATCGGCTTGAGACAAATTCACCAAGTGCATTGCATCATACACTCTCAGCAGCTCTTGTTCATCTTCATCCTCCATTACTGCCTCAGCTGTTTCACAATCAACATACCACCACTTCAGATCTTTGAGCACATCCTTGGGCATTTGTTTCATCGACACTTATTTTAAACACCGGATCGGCTTATACTTCATGATCATCCAAGGCTTGCCATCTGCTCTCATTCCTCTATCTTTGTCTTCAATAAGTTTTCCTTTCTGTGGTTTCAACAGCTCGAACTTCTTTTCCTTTATACTTTCCTTCCATACTATCTTCCCAATGACCCTAGCCATATTATCATCACTT
Source organism: Bidens hawaiensis (assembly GCF_021521415.1). Classification (NCBI taxonomy): domain Eukaryota; kingdom Viridiplantae; phylum Streptophyta; class Magnoliopsida; order Asterales; family Asteraceae; genus Bidens; species Bidens hawaiensis. The sequence goes on along the minus strand of NW_027493474.1, from coordinate 75,265 downwards.
CTGTTTATCAACCCCAATCTGGCTAAGTCCTTCACTTCACACTCAGGAAATATATTCAACGATCTCAACAGCCTTTTGAAGTACTGAACACCATCATACCTTTTAATCACAAAGAGCCTCAACTGCTCATCATATATCCAGCATATAATCCCCTTTTTCGATTCAGCATAACCCCTGATGTTGTAACTTTTCTTGAACATAGTAGGGACCGCCGGTTTCTTCGTCTTTACAAACCACTGAGCGTAGCCTTCTTTCCATCTTGGCTGCTCTTCCCATTCCGTCTCATCGCTTCCCATATCTTGACTCATATCTGCCTTATCAACATCCGGAATCTCATGCTCAACATTCTCTTCTACAATCTCTCCCTCTTCAATCTCATTATCAATAACAATCTCAGCACCAATCTTCTCTATCTCTTCAACCGGTAATACATCATCATCACTTACAATATCATCATCCACCATCTCCTCATCCACAACCACCACATCATCACCCGAACCGCCAGCTGCACTTGTTGACTCCCCCTGAGTTGTGGAAGTCCCAAGAGCTTGTTCAGTTCTTGGCAACTCTCCACCTGCACCTTTCGATGCATTGGGATCATCGTCTCGATCATTTCGCTTCTTAGTCCTCAGGTCATCACCCTTACAGCTCGTCTCCCCCTGAGATGCCAAGAACTGCTTCAAAGCATCAATTATTTTTCCATGTTCGATCAGCAGGGACGACTGTATCTGATTCTCTGCAACGAGGCGCTGAATAGCATGGGTCTGGATAAGATTTACCCTTGATTGTTCTGCCACGACCCTCTCAAGCCCTATTATTCGTTCTGAGTCGGATAAGGTTGCATCGAAATCAAACCTCAGATGTGATATATCTTGAGTGTACTGAGGAGGGATTTCCAATGTAACCGGGACCTCAGAAGTAGGCGTAAACGTAACTGCAGGTGGTATCGTAACCGACAACCCTGCAGTGGCTACAACTGTCGACTCAATAAATCTTGCCACGACCTCCGTTGGAGTAAGAGTTGGAGGTGGCAAGGATACAATCTACGGAGTCGATAGTTGGAATGTAGTGGGTGGGAGGCCAAATGAAGATGAGGTAGCCACCACGGGAACATCCGTGGCGCTTGGCCTTGTAACAGGTAACGATGAAGGAACTATAGTCATACCGGACAGTGCGGGTGGAGTGAAACGTACCACTCTTGAGCTCTCACCAGCTCCCGAACCTGCACCTGCCCGTTCCCTTCTTGATCTACGAACCAAGTGATGTACTTCTTCCTCAAAATCTGAATCACTGTCATCATCGTCTCTCTTCCTTTTCCCATGAATCCTTTCTTGTGTTACCAAAATTCGTCTCGCTTCAGCCACATCATCTTCTGAAGAATCTGAATCAGCCACCGTCGTAGCTGCCTAGTAACATTCACACTAGAAACTCTTGCAACCGAGACTTGCACATTTTCCTCAGGATCAACCCTCTCCATATCAAAAAATCATTGACCGCCAAACTCTGCATCAAGGTCTACATTGTCCTCCGGTGACCCAACAGGAGCAGCAGGTATAGCTTGAGGTGCTCCAGCCTGTTGTGGTGCCGGATCCCGAAACTCGTCCCCACGAGCCGGAACATACTCTGGGTTGATCAAGTACCCAAATAGTGGAGTATGTCGAGGACGGAGCTCAGGTTTACTCCTCGCACTGGAAGATTTGCACTGGGCGAAGATTCTCTTGCTGACACTTTCTACATATCGAATCGGGCAGCGCTGAGGTAACGTTGGAGCAACGTGATTCAAGATCATTTGTAGAAACCTTGGATACATAAGAAATCTCTCACGCGCCACCGCTCTTCTCTGACGATCTATCTCGTAGAATACCATCTGACTAAAGCTGTAACGCTTATTGTAAGTCAGAGCAGTCATCGCCGACTGCATGGTCGCACCCATGCCATCTGTACCAGCCTTTCTCCCTGACATACACACGATCATCACGTGCATGAGAAAGCGCCACTGGTCTAGCAAGAACCCCTTGCGTCTCTTAGCATCCCCCAAGGGACCAGAATATCCCATCCTCAGAAACGCACCATCTCGGAATGGAGCCACGAAATCTGTCGGATCGTCTCTCGTTTCATCTCCGAACTGCAAAGCCACCCGGATCTGTTCAGATGAGAACTGAACTATCTGATTATTAACCGTTGCACGCATAACCGGGGGCTCGACACGACAGTCATATTCCACTGTCTGCCAGAAATCTTCAATGTTTGGCAAAGATATCAGCAGTGTTGTGGTAATCGCGTGGAATATACGCGAGCGGAGAAGAAACGTGATGATCTCGCGGAAATCATCAACACCGCTCGCATCCGGGTCTAATGTTATGTACATGTTATGCCCCGGGAAAAACTTTCGGTTGTTGTCTCCTCCTTCATCACCACCAGCACCGCCTGCTCCAGCTACAGCTGCCATTTCTGCAACAAACAATCTAAGTTAGAGAATCGTCGAGGCAAATCACAAGTTCGCCTGTTACCATGAGCGAAGTTATGATTTATTCTGTATAGGCGAAGTTAGAGGTGGGGCGAAGTTGGGAACAACTTCGCCTCAACTTGAACTTCGCGTAATAAAAGTTAAGTAAAAGGGCCAGGCGAAGTTAATGATAACTTCGCCTAACCACAACTTCGCCTCATATACTGTCACATAATTAATTATCAGGCGAAGTTAAACCTCAGGCGAAGTTAAGAATAACTTCGCCTAAACTGTAACTTCGCCGAATATGAATCGGCAACAGTTAGACGATTCAAAACGATGTGATTTGGTCAATTTGGAGATCGCGGACTGTTAAACACATGTTTTTGAGATGATCTAGACGATTAATATGATTACGACCACGTGAAAAAAGTTTGAAAATCGGGTGTTAAGGTTTCGAATAAACGAGGTCGCGAATCGGGTCGAAACGACCGTTGATTAACATCAATGATAGCGATTATACGATTATATCGACACTACACACCTATAACTCGGATTAGAACTGAGAATAATAACACAGATGATTAGAGAGATAAGTTCACTTAGGGTTACTGGGAATATAAGTTCGCTGGTTTAAAAATAATGAACAGTTTGACAAATGATATCTCTTTATATAGGGTCAAGATTATACAGGCGAAGTTATGGATAACTTCGCCTATTGCAGGCGAAGTTATGGATAACTTCGCCGATATTAAATTTTACAAAACAAACCCCTATAATTTGAACAATTTGCAATTAAGTTTTAAAACATCCTTTAAAGAGTTAAATGATACGATCAAGACCAAGTAACCAGATATAAAATCATACAACTACATAAGTAAAATAAATTTTAACAATAAAGTACACGGGATCAAATTTCAGTCTCGACAGGGACTACCATGTTTTAGAAAAGATCCGAACAGGAATCATACTAATTAAGTGACTATCACACAGATCCATGTTCAGCTGTATTATGACATAAAGAAACAGTTTGTAAGCAGGTAAATAACTTAGAATGGTTTTCATCGCTTCTGTGATACGGGTTAGGTTCAATTAAGCTCAAAACTTAAATGGGCAACAACTCAGAGATTAAGATGTCTCATATCTATTCTCAAAGCATATTTGGCTTTCTCCAAGTCACCCCGAGTTGACCTCGATCCGTAGTGTCTGATTAAATAGTAAGTACTCTTCGATCTCTAGACTCTTCTTCCCATTCACTATCTTGCATCTTGATTGAGAAGTCTTAACATTATGAACTCTAGAATGTCTCAATAACACACACTTTTTTTTTAAAAAAAAAATATTTACACAACTTCAGAGTAGTAAACAACTGCAAGTCCCGAATCTGGATCACTGCAGTTTCTTGACACGCTATCTTCACGGGAATCAGAACACTCACGGGCTCGTGTATGACTGGGTAATCGCTTTTCTGCCTATCATACGGAAAGATATATATGGAGACATACACAACTCTTAAGGAGTTTCCACGTAAAATCGAGGAGATTTAGTTAGTATCACTTCTACTTTTACGCACCATAAAAAGCTACCATGACATACAATGACTGTTCTAAAGTCTTTTAGGCCTAATAACTTCACTAGTTAAGCACACAGAATCAGTATATCTATCACTTTCCAAGGTTGGATCAATTTTCTGTTAAACATAGTAAGGGAACTTCTTACGAAGTAGTAGACTTGAAAAATAATTTCATCTCCCAAAAAAAAATTTTAACTTCAATCGCCCCGATCAAATCGAAGTTTTCAGGTAAACGGCTATCCTGAAGATCCAATGGATCAGCTGGACCGACCACATACGAGTATGTGTCCTTTTAACTAAGTATGAACGACTAATTTTCAGCGAAAGAATAAAAACACATCATAAACCGCCCCGGTCACTTTCAGTCATCTGGTTAATGGCTATCCTCATATTCTACAAGTAAAGATGAGGACCAAACATATCCGAAGATATGTCCTTCAAACTGAGGCAACCGACATAATTCTAAGCGATAGTGACGTTTTTTTTTTTTTTTTAAACAAAAACGAAAAACACGGTTACTCGGGATTGATCATCCCATTCAGCTCAACAAGGTTTTGAAAACGAGTTTTGTCAAACGCTTTAGTGAACAAATCAGCGAAATTATCTAACGTATCAACCTTTCAAGCACAAACAATTTCTTCTCAACACAATCCCGTATAAAATGATGACGGATGTCAATGTGTTTAGTTTTGCTATGCTTTACGGGATTGTTAGTTACTGAGATAGCAGCAGTGTTATCAATGCAAATAGGAGTATGAGTGAAATTCAGACCATAATCGCACAATTGTTGTTGTATCCAAAGAACCTGGGAACAGCAGTTCGATGCTGCCATGTATTCTGCTTCACAGGTTGAAATGGCGACTGAGGTCTGCTTCTTGCACTGCCATGACACTAATCTGCCTCCAAGAAACTAACATCCACCTGTTGTTGACTTCCGATTCTGATTGCACCCTCCATAATCAGAATCTGTGTAGGCGACCAACTCCAAGTCTCCTCCTCTCGTGTACCACAACCCCAGCTTAGGCTTGCCTTTGAGATATCGCAATATCCTCTTCACACCCTTCAAGTGAGATTCCTTTGGGTTTGCCTGAAAGCGTGCACAAAGACAAACTACAAACATAATATCAGGTCTAGAAGCAGTTAAGTACATTAAAGAACCTATGATTGCCCGATATTGGGTTGGGTCCACGTCTGCATCACTGTCTAAATAAGCACCCAATTTATGGTTGACGCAAACTGGAGTATCAAATGGAGTGTTGTCCTCCATCTTGAAGCGTTTGAGAACATCATGGACATATTTAGTCTGATGAATGAACATCCCATCTTTCTTCTGATCAACCTGCAGTCCTAAAAAGAAAGTTAGTTCACCCACAGCACTCATTTCAAACCTCTTTTTCATAACGGCCTCAAATTCCTGACACATGGCGACTTTTGATGCAGCAAAGATGATGTCGTCCACGTAGACTTGCACCAGAAAACTGTCGCTTCCTTTTCTCTTAAAGAACAGTGTGCTATCGATCTTTCCCCTTTCAAATTGATTCTCAAGCAAGTAATCAGATAGTATAGAGTACCAGGCACGAGGGGCCTGATGTAGCCCATATAGCGCTTTACTTAGCTTTTACACGTGATCAGGAAAGTCTGGGTCAGGAAAACCCGGAGGTTGCTCAACGTACACAACCTCATCGACTTTACCGCTTAGAAACGCACTCTTCACGTCTAACTGGAACACCTTCATCTCCTTGTGTGCAGCAAATGCCAAAAACAATCGAATCGCTTCCAATCTCGCCACAGGAGCAAACACTTCGTTGTAGTCGATCCCCTCTTGTTGATTAAAACCCTTTACAACCAGCCTTGCCTTGTTCCTGATAATTATCCCCTTTTCAGAGATCTCAAGATCCAGGGTTCTCGGGGATGGTTAACCGAAAACCTATGGTTAACCAGAGAACCCCTAAGATCAACTGAAATATCAAGGGTTCTCGGTCAAAATTTGACCGAGAAACAAATTGATTAACCGAAAACTCATAATCTCGGTAGTATATGATCTCTTATGAACAGTATTGGACAGAAAAATCAACTTAAGGACTGAAAACTTAGTTAATTGACAGAAAACTCTTGTTATTGGACCGAAAACAGTATGAATATGATTAATTTTAATCTAATATGGACTAATTTTCTAATGAGGACTTGTATTATCTATATTTATGTTTCCAGTCCCTATTCTTTAAACAAGAAGTCCATTCCATCTTAATTATATATATTATATATGATAAGTGATTATTCAGTTAAATGAACATTTTATTAACTTGATTCGTTTGTTGCAGTCATGGCTGATCGGAAACCTTTGAAATTTGTTGATACCTACAACATTGCTAGTTGTTTGTATGATCCACCTCCTATCCACAAGGTGTTCAAGTCAATGATCGTGAGGCTTAATATGTGCAAGATTTCTCATGCTTTATGAAAACTCCTATCATTTGCAAGAAGATGGAGACTGAATTTTGGAATCATGCCTCTATTAATCAGAGAGGTGATGGGGGGGTCTGTGGTGACTGAATCGAAGATCCAGAAGAAGCCATTGTTATTTCAGAGGCTATTATTCGTGAGGTTTTGATGTTCGGTGATCAACTCGATTATCCAACAAAATACTCTAATGATTTTGTTGCTGAAATAGCCCTGAAAATGGGATATGAAGGATCCTACCCTCCAGCAATCAAAAAGCTATTCCATCCATACTGGAGGTTCTTGATTCACACATTCTTCATGTGTGTCTCAGGACGAAAGGAGCGTTTTGATGAAATAAGCCACATTCAGATGTCGGTTGTTGTTGCTTTGATCATGGACTGGAACTACAATTATTCCAAGTTTGTGTTCGATGAAATGATAAGCAACCTCAAGAGCAAGAAGAAGGAGATGTTCCTGATGTACCCGAGGTTTTTACAGATGACATTTAACTCTCAATATCCTTACCTCATCAAATATGTAGAGACGTTTGATCGGAAGGCAATAGGTCCTAATACGTTTGGATTGATGAAGCAGTCACGAAAGGGGGCCAAAGTTGTGACATTCATCAATTTCGAGTCCGACTTGTATTCGTTTAGCATGTAAACCGAACCGTTTTGTAAACCAAAACTCATTATATAATCAGAAAGATGGATTTTATGTTACAATATTGTTTTACACTTGTTGGGTCTTGAAAACATCCTTTTCGGTCCTTAAAACACCAAAAAAACGCTTAAAACGAACTTCAGGGGCCAAAATTATCAATTTTGAAACTTTGGGATTTCTGGTGACCATCGCATAGCGTGGCGCGATGTGGGTGGCCAAACCCCATCACGTGGCGCGATGGCCATCAGACTAGCAGCCCAGATTGTTGTTGTTTTGTGTTTTGTTTTGATCCATTTTGCATGAAAACTCTTGTAACTCACACCCATATTTGACCACCAACATTACCCTACATATACACCGCAATTTCCCTTCATTTTCCCCTACTACAACTCCAAAATCTCTCTCAAACTTCAAAGATTCAAGGTTGTCATGTTAATGTTCTTGAAGGTTTAACTTCCAAAAGTCAAACTGAGTTAAATCTTTCATTATAATTAGCTTATGTAATCTTATTAATAATTGATAATGGTGGTACAACATATATACACCCCTTGTTACCTTTGGTAGTTACTTCTCTGGTCTCGGTCGGTGAGGTTTCGGACCTCGTAAGGCAAGGCTTCATGGAGGACTTCGTGTCCTTGATATATATATATACATATATATATATATATATATATATAACTTGTTTATACATATTAATCATGCTTAACTTCTGCTCATTTTAGTTTGTTTGTCATATTTACAAGTTCCATGGTTATGGGTTTGAAGAGTCTAACCTCGGTTTAACCGTAACTAGGTCTAAACCGTAAACCGAACTTTGTTTACTAGTTTTTGTTAAATAATTGTTTAAACATGTTTAATGTTAGATTTAAGTTTGTTAAATCAATGTTATAAGTTCTGTGGGTATGTGTTTGTAGAATCATACATCGGTCTTAACCCGAACCAAGATCCGAACCGAAAACCGAACTTTTGTTTAAGGACTTTATTGTTAACTTTTTTTTGTTGTAAAACTTAAGTATTTTCATTTGTACATTATTATACAAGTTCTTTGATATTTGGGCATGTGGAAACCATCTATGAACTTATTATGAGATGGAAACCGAACCAAACCGAATTAAACCGATTTTCACTCGCTTAAGACACACAAGTGTGTTTTTAGCTATCAAGACTTGTATAATTCTTTAAAAATAGTTTACAAACTGATTTTAACTATTTTCTTAAGTACTTGGATTCTTGCATTTTTAAGACTTGAAACACTCGTTAAAACCCGTTTTAGTATCTATATTATAAAGGGGATTGCATTCTTGCATTTTTACCCACCTTATTACTTAACATAGGTTGAGTAAATATTAAGGGCTAGATACTTTAGCCCGGTTTCGAGCAAACTTATATTTTAAAATACTATTTTTATTATTATGTTTTTCTTAAATATTTAAATTTTAAACCTTAAACATTAAATTGTTTACATTTCCTATCGTTTATTTTTATTTAAAGACTTTTAAGACAACTTTTCTAATACAAAACTTCCCTTCACCTAGACTTTGTTCGTTAAACCCCATCCTTCCGGTTACTCGTCATTTTACCAAATCAAGTTTGTTACTTGAACGTGAGTACTTTTCATACCACGTTTTCCATCTTTCGTTTGGGGGTGATATTGCATACTTATTCAAAATAAACGCTTTATACTTGAGTCTTAAACCACAAACTACATTGTATACTTTACTTAAATAAATGCTCGATTTGGTGTTATATGATTACATGCTTAATTTCTAATGTGTTTACCGCTTTTGGTTGGTTGATTTATAAATCCTAGACTATTTGGAATTCCCTTATAGCAAGGTGTCGTTAATGTATTCTTATTAACGATAACTATAAATCCTAGACTATTTAGCATCCCCTTATAGCAATGTGTCGTTAATGTATTCTTATTAACGATAACTATAAATCCTAGACTATTTGGCATCTCCTTAGTGTCGTTAATGTATTCTTATTAACGATTTCATTATCTAAATTAATGCTATTATTTATTGTTTTGTATACAAGTTGTGGAATTTCCTATTATATACTTATTGTACAAAACTATGAAATTGCTCACCAACCTTGTGTTGAGAAACTTTGTTTTATGCAATGTTACAGGTTTGACTTTTGTTGGCTCAAGGACTTTTTGAAAAACGTTATCAAGATTATTAGAATATTAGCAAAACGAACAATATGTATGCATGTATATATATATATATATATATATATATTTGTTTACTTGTATCCAATTTGTTTTGTATGAACAAATTATGTGATTTTTTATTGATTTATGACATAAATGAGTTGATTAAATATTGTCACTTTAGTAGTGTCTTGTGTTTTAGGCAATCCGTTGCACCCCGGCATGCTCCGCCGCCTTTGGTCGGGGTATGACAGATTCGTATCAGAGCCAGGTTACTATAGGATAGGTGGTTAGACGTAACGACCTAGTATAGTTTTTGTTGTATGGTCCTTATACGTGTTGCCTATACGTGTTTACCCTACTCGATTGTTCATTACACTTATTTATTTATATACTTATTTATTTTATCAAGTCGTAAATATACACAAACACTTGAAACATACTAAGGTATCCTTACCTTACTTTTGTTTAGTTTTACATACCCATACATACATCCTCATAATAATCTAAGTATCCTTACCTTACCGCAAAAACATTAGTTTTATTGTGTTTTATGGATCACGAGCTTAACTTGGATCCCGTTATTTCAAATCTCCTTAAAGATTGTCTCATATGAGATGACTACTTTAAGTTGTTGAAAGCAAGTGTTCCGGTCGTCATCCAATTTTTGGTGTTGAAAACACGAGAGTCACGGTGGTTCATGGACAAGTGCTTTTAACATCTCGTTGTATTCCGATTTATTATTTTTGTTACAATCATTATTTGAGTCGAAAACATAAAAAAGACGCGGAGGTACGTGCACATGTTTAGACTCCAACATGGTATTTTTTTGTAAAAAAGAAGGTTTTTAGTGTCGGAATATCAAGTCATGGTGGTTCATGCACGATTTTTCCGCCTTTAAATCCTGACATTATTTACAAATTTAAACAATTTTACCTTTTTATTTTGTCATTAAGTTCTCATCACAAAGTTCTCATTTATATAATTTTATTTGTCCATTATGATTAATTCTCATATGTTTTGAATTCACATAGTAAGGTTATTTTATTTTGATTTCACACCATTATTTTCATTACAAGATTTTGACTACTGTGATTTTTCTTCAATTTAAATTAATACATTTCGAATTACTCCAAATGACCTTCTATATGCCATATTTTTTTCATTTAGAATTTTAATAAACAAAATTTTATCATATAAATTTCATCGTGTTAAAGGTTTTATGATAAATTTTACCTTGAATTTTCAAGTAAATTCTCATTATATAGTTTTAAAATTGTCTTTAAAGTTTTCATACAAGATTTCATAAAAATTATATTTTTATAAAAATCTTGTTTATTTCAACTCATTTCATAATATCGATTATTTAAATTCTCACGACGTTTTAATTTCACTATACTATATAGGTAAATTGAAAATAAATAATCTCAACTTTTGTGTATTAGCTGATAATAATCCCAACTTTATAAATCACTACCATCGGTCTCAACTTTCAACTATTTTTGTCTCAATGGACCTTCGTTAAAATCACTTAACGTCGTTAAGTTTTTTTCCGAGTTTCAAACCGATGTTTTAGGGATTTTGATCTGAAGAACGATACGATTCGACTGATGTTAAACTTACCTCGAAACGGTGATCTAAATAACTTGATTTTTGTTAATTGGAAATCCAAACACCCGAATTGAAACATTGTTTCGTCGCTTGGATCACCATTTTGAGATTAGTTTTACGTCGGTCGACTCGTATCGTTATGTCTATCAAAAGCCCTAAAACATCATTTTGAAAGTCAGAAAAAAAAAACTTGACGACGTTAAATGATTTTTAATATGGGTCCCTTAAGACAAAAATAGTTGAAAGTTGGGACCATTGATAGAGATTTTTAAAGTTGAGATTATTATCGGCCAATACACAAAAGTTGGGATTATTTATTTCCAATTTTCCTATTATATAATACCCATTGTAGAATTTTCATTATCCAAATTTATTCTCATACAACTTTCATTATGCAATCTTTGATTTATTTTAAATTTTCACAAATAAAAAAATTGCATCATACGATTTTCCTCGTTTTAAATTTCCTACGGTAGTTTAGCCTTGATTTTTCAAGAAATCCACAAACTTATAACTTGTAATTTTCTTGAAATTCTCATGCAAAACTTCATAGAAATTATATTTTAAATACAAGAATCGTTTATTTTCGATTCACAATGATGATCATTTTAACTTTCCATGATATTTTCGTTATACAATATTAAATAACGAACTTGGTAAAAAAATTTCATTACGCAAATTTGTATTGCCCAAAACGGCATTCATCATTCATATGGATACCTCATAGCCAATTTTGACATTCAATTCACTTATTTTAATTTCCTCATAAGCAAAATTTTGTTTTAATCGTTATAAAAATTTATGTTGCTTCCTCATGACAATCTACTTATATTTTTACAGTAAACCTTAAATGAAACAAACCTTATTATCTTAGTTTCCCGTGATATTTTCCACTACTTAATTTTAAGCATGTCAAGAACGATTTGCGTTACGCGGGTTGGTTTATTTCAAAATTTTCTCGTAAATTATTTTACAACTTAAGCCGACCCGACGTATGGTAACAACTCCCAATTTAGTGAAGAACTTTTAGCAAAAAAATTGTTGTTGTAGTTCACAAGCTTGAATCTCAATATCTTATTTACAATATATATATATATATATATATATATATATATATATATATATAGTAATTTGTAACTTTATTATCAAAAGTTTCATGAATGTTTTCATCATCATTTATAAATTATGATATTTTCAATTTAATACTTATTATTAGTCAAAATTTCCCGAGACACAACCTCAAGCTTCTAAACACTCGTATTCCAACTCAGCCTACCACCTTAAACCAACCATCCTTACACTTCAAAAGTTTTCCCACGCACTCAAATCTTTCTCCAATATGAACGAAACCTAAACATCCAAAAGTATACCCTCACTAACTCAAGCCCCACGCAAATCCGAGTAGACGACATCAACCCAACAAAAAGCCCTAAATACCGACACTTTTACGCCATAAAAACCAATTAAACTCACTATCCAAATACTTCGAATACACCCACAAACACACCCACAAATGCCTTGAACATATACAAACCAAAGTTTACCCAACTATGACTCAATCCTTTGAACCATGCTATGTCAAGTCACAAACCATATCGCCACACCATTTTCATCCAACCATAGAGTTTGATATCAAAATAGTAACCCAAAATACATGTATAGACCAAATTCAATCTAAACTATTCAAGGACGACTTATCCAACCCATCAACTTAACCCGAACTCAAATAAGCAAACTTCATCCAAATAGCCCAACCACTACTCACACAAGCCATCTAAGCCTAACCCACTCAAACAACCTAAACGCAACGAACCCTATCAATCCAACTCAAGAAAACCCAACTATCTAAGACACCTAAAACACACTCACTTTTCACCAAATTTCCAAACCATTCATCATTTGAAGCCTAAAACCCCTTCATACACACGCAAGCTTCATTCTTCCCTTAAAAAAAAATTTATTATTATATATACAACTAGCGTATTTATAACGACCACATGTGCTCAAATAGTCATATTTTTATAAACTCTTACAAAATAACGATTTACGTATTACGCACATATTTTATAAATCATCTTTGTAGGATATAATATTGTCATGACAGCAAAATTTGATTTTGAGAAATTGTTTTCAAAGGTTATTAAACAATTATATACGTGTTTTCAAGAATTATAAATACTGCCACCTAAGGTGATAATAACTTTATAAATACGAGGTTTCATTTAGAATGACGAATTCGAGATTTATTCAATAACAAATTACAACTTTTATTATTTTGCATAAACTCAATGATCATGGCTTTACAAATCTTTTTGGGCACTCATAAATGCGTCATACACTAGATGTTGTAACATGAACCTTGTTCGATAATGGTTTACGCGAATTTTTACTCCTTATTATTGCAAGCATCATTTCATTCATGATTTATTATAATCACAAAAGCTTTACGTATGCAAACTTTCTTTAAGATTTTCATTCGATAGTGATTTAAGTATTTCTCTAGCTACACGTTACCGCGATGCTTTGTTATTATATACATTTTCTTGAAAACGATAAAACGGGTTTACTTGAGACTTCATTTTCGATGTTACTTTTATAATTTTAAAAGAGCATATAATACACTATTTACATATTTCGTCATTAATTTGAGTCTCACGATTGTTACGATTCTTTTTTCAATTGATGAGATGTTTCGATGGTAATTTTATACACATAAGATTTCTTTTTGTGTTTTGATTATTCATAACCAAATTCAGGTTATTCAATGAAAATTGGTGTGCTACTTTCAAAGCCTCATTTTTGCTAAAAAAATTTCATTTACATTTAAACGGTATTTTCATGACTATGTGTTCATGTTTGGGTATTATACTTTTAAAGAAAGACACGATTCTATGCATTATTCTACATGATTTCATTTATACAATCAACGGCCTATGTGTGGCTATCCGCAAGTTTTGGCGTTATTGGAAACCGTTACTATAATTATGATTATGTAAATGGTTTCACAACAGAAACCGTATTCACATTTTATCACATTTCATCACATTTCATCGATTGGTTTGTTAATCAAATTCCATTTATTTTTAGTTTGATACATGTATACATCATGTACCCCATGGAACTCACCAAATTCTCATGTTTTCACATTTCACGCAATCATATCCTCAAATACTTATAACCTCAAGTTTGTTCACGTGTGAAATTCATCGCACGGTGATATTGTTAATTGTATAGTTATCCCAATCTTATGTATTCATTTATTGGACATCTTATTGATGATCGTCGTTCAAGTCATGCAAAAACCTAAATAACCTAAGTAAATAGGGTAAATAAGGTATCGTATCCACCAAAAGTATGTGGTCAATGTAATCGTGTAAACTGTTTCAATATTATGAAGTAACAGATTTTAGTGCTGATCACACAAGCAAATAAGTTGAGTTTAAAAGTAAGCAAACAATCAAGTAACAAATTTCAATCAATTAACAAAAGAAAATCACACCCCGAGAATTCAAGTAAGTAATCTACTGTAATCTGATGCAACCTAACAGATTAATTATTAAAGGTTACCTACAGACTGACCAATCAGATAATACCTTAGACATCAACAATCGCTTTACACACGGAACTGGTTATCAAACAGTCCCTGCCAGTGTAACTCAGTTAAGGGCAATTATATGTTTTATCGTATTCAATCTAATCAAACAGTCATATGATCAATTATTATAGCAACTTGTAACGAATCGTTCAGATCAACGTAAACCTAAACCAATTGAATACACAGAAATACCAAACTTCAATAATCATAAATCAACCATAAACAATTACACAAAAGTGTTCTTAATCACATGAGAAAACCGAAAGAGTTACAAACTATACATCCCCAGGTGAGATTCAAGGAGATTAGCCGAGCCTTGACATCGTTAGATCTTCGATATGGATGATATGGAGCATGTAGATGATCTGGACACAAGCTGGAATGACGGAATCGCCCTATGAAAGCTCTGGAAATCGCCTCTTTTGATAAAAACGAAGATAGGCTCGTTTTTGATGAAAAATATGATATAAACCCTAGCTGCTCGCCTGCACCTCCCATCGCAGTACGCGATGGGGTTTTCATTGGTCCATCGCGTATCGCGGTGGACCCTTTTTGGTCAACTCTTCATTTAAACCCATCGCGCCACGCGATGGGTCTTCAATCATTTCCATTGCGTATCGCGATGGGACATGCCACGAGCAAACTTCATTTGTATGTCTCGTTTTGCGTACTGGACATCCCGGGCCTTCAATACATGCACCAGCAGGTCCAAATTAAGTACTTTAACGCCTGTGACCTGAAATACAATAATACACATATGAAGTATTGAAGTTCCTACAATAAACAATTAAAACTAAGAAATAAACAAACTAAACAATATACAAAATAACCAACCATCACTTATTTTTCACTTATCTGATTCTCGTTTTCATTTATTGGACTTTTCATTTCCATTTATCGGAGTCCTCATTATCGGGTTCCATTTATCGATTTTATTTAGTACCTCGATTTATAGACTTTAACGATTATCTTGATGACTTTTGACTTCAAATCTCATTTCGTATTGTTTACCCTAAAAATTTATTTGCTAATTTATTTGATTGTCGTTACCGATTTAAACCGAATTGTTATTTTCACCTTGATTTATATCTTAAGATTTTTGTAGTTTCAATTATTTACCCCATTTTTCTTTCTTATTTAAAATTCAATCCCAAAATTTTTTATTTTTTTTAACCGCGGGTATTGGCTTGTCAATATTGGTAACATTTAACAGATTTTATTTACGTTTCTAACGTTTAAGATTTCAAAGTAAATATGTCTTTTAAACCACACAACGAAACGAACCATGTGGACTATACGACGATCTAAATATTTATGGGTGCACACTTAATTATCGAAATCCTCGTATGGAAGCCATAGTAACTACACTTGTGTGCGATAACTCAGACCCTAGAATGATAGCGGAAAAATGGTAGACGCGCGAGTTATGATAAGGGCATGGTGGATACGCCGCTGGTACATCCTATATGTAAGTGTCATTATTATGTTCCTCATCTGTGACGTTTTTCGAGTCATACAAGGATTTGACGTTATTCTTTGGTCTAAAAATTTTTCTTACAACTACGTTACTAAAAAAACGACATTCGTTATTAATTACCTCTATATTTTAAGTTTATATTAATTTCGGGACGAAATTTCCAAAAAGTTGGGGATACTATGACATTCGTCAATTTCGGATCTGATTTTTATTCGTTTTTTTATTCGTTTAGCATGTAAAACGACCCGTTTTGTAAACCAAAACTCATTATATAATCAGAATGATGGATTTTATGTTAAAATATTGTTTTACACTTGTTGGGTTTTGAAAACATCCTTTTCAGTCCTTAAAACACCAAAAAAAACGCTTAAAACGAACTTCAGGGGCCAAAATTGTCAATTTTGAAACTTTGGGATTTCTAGTGGCCATCCCATAGCGTGGAGCGATGGGGGTGGCCAAACCCCATCACGTGGCGCTATGGCCATCAGACTAGCAGCCCGGATTTTTGTTGTTCTGTGTTTTGTATTGATCCATTTTGAATGAAAACTCTAGTAACTCACACCCATATTTGACCACCAACATTACCCTATATATACACCACCATTTCCCTTCATTTTCCCCTGCTACAACTACAAAATATCTCTCAAACTTCAAAGATTCAAGGTTATCATTTTAGTGTTCTTGAAGGTTTGACTTCCAAAAGTCAAACTGAGTTAAATCTTTCATTATAATTAGCTTATGTAATCTTATTAATAATTGATAATGGTGGTACAACATATATATAATATACACCCATTGTTACCTTTGGTAGTTACTTCTCTGGTCTCGGTCGGTGAGGTTTCGGACCTCGTATGGCAAGGCTTCATGGAGGACTTCGTGTCCTTGATATATATATATATATATATATATATATATATATATATATATATATATATATATATATATATATATATATAACTTGTTTATACATATTAATCATGTTTAACTTCTGCTCATTTTATTTTGTTTGTCATATTTACAAGTTCCATGGTTATGGGTTTGAAGAGTCTAACCTCGGTTTAACCGTAACTAGCTCTAAACCGTAAATCGAACTTTGTTTACTAGTTTTTGTTAAATAATTGTTTAAACATGTTTAATGTTAGATTTAAGTTTGTTAAATCATTTTTATAAGTTCTATGGGTATGGGTTTGTAGAATCTTACATCGGTCTTAACCCGAACCAAGATCCGAACCGAAAACGAACTTTTGTTTAAAAACTTTATTGTTAACTTTTTGGTTATAAAACTTAAGTATTTTCATTTGTACATTATTATACAAGTTCTTTGATAATTGGGCATGTGGAAACCATCTATGAACTTATTGTGAGATGGAAACCGAACCAAACCGAATTAAAACGATTATCACTCGCTTAAGACACTCAAGTGTGTTTTTAGCTATCAAGACTTGTATATTTTTTTAAAAATAGTTTACAAACTGATTTTAATTATTTACTTAAGTACATGGAAATGTTGGGTCCAACTTGATCTCATAACAAAGTTGGGACCGACAAAACCGAACACTCGCTTAACGGACATTGTTAGTTCTAAAACAATAGAACTACATATTTGGT
Source organism: Bidens hawaiensis (assembly GCF_021521415.1). Lineage (NCBI taxonomy): Eukaryota > Viridiplantae > Streptophyta > Magnoliopsida > Asterales > Asteraceae > Bidens > Bidens hawaiensis. The sequence continues at coordinate 57,692 of NW_027493474.1, read as the reverse complement.
TAAGTCTTATTAAATTTTATTGAGTTATCTCACAACATTCATTATTTTGGAAAGTTCACTTTGGGTTTGACCAATTATCAAGACCCGAACCAACAACCCGAAACACTCGTTAAAACCTGTTTTAGTATCTATATTATAAAGGGGCTTGCATTCTTGCATTTTTACCCACCTTATTACTTAACATAGGTTAAGTAAATATTAAGGGTGTAACCCGGTTTCGAGAAAACTTATATTTTAAAAGACTATAATTATGTTTTTCTTAAATATTTACATTTTAAACCTTAAACTTTAAATTGTTTACGTTTCCCATCATTTATTTTTATTTAAAGACTTCCTAGACAACTTTTCTAATACAAGACTTCCCTTCACCTTGACTCCCCCATCCTTCCGGTTACTCTTCATTTTACTGAATCAAGTTTGTTACTTGAACGTGAGTACTTTTCATACCCCGTTTTCCATCTTTCGTTTGGGGGTGATATTGCATACTTATTCAAACTAAATGCTTTATACTTGAGTCTTAAACCACAAACTACATTGTATACTTTACTTAAATAAATGCTCGATTTGGTGTTATATGCTTACATGCTTAATTTCTAATGTGTTTACCGCTTTTGGTTGGTTGATTTATAAATCCTAGACTATTTGGCATCCCCTTATAGCAAGGTGTAGTTAATGTATTCTTATTAACGATAACCATAAGTCCTAGACTATTTAGCATCCCCTTATAGCAATGTGTCGTTAATATATTCTTATTAACGATAACTATAAATCCTAAACTATTTGGCATCCCCTTATAGCAAGGTGTCGTTAATATATTCTTATTAACGATTTCATTATCCAAATTATTGTTATTATTTATTGTTTTGTATAGAAGTTGTGGAATTTCCTATTATATACTTATTGTACAAAACTATGAAATTGCTCACCAACCTTATGTTGATAAACTTTATTTTATGCAATGTTACAGGTTTGACTTTTGTTGGCTCAAGGACTTGTCGAAAAACATTATAAATACTATTAGAATATTAGCAAAACGAACAATATATATATATATATATGTTTACTTGTATCCAATTTGTTTTGTATGAACAAGTTATGTGATTGTTTATTGATTTATGAAATAAATAAGTTGATTAAATATTGTCACTTTAGTAGTGTCTTGTGTTTTGGGCAATCCGTTGCACCCCAGCATGTTCCACCGCCTTTGGTCGGGGTGTGACAAAAGTGGTACACAAAGGACTTCATAAATTGGTCAAATTTGGAAGATATGCTGAAACTGAGGTTGCCACTGCTAGTTCTAGTGCCTCAGTTGCTGATGAACATGTGACACCTGCTCTAAGGTTCACAGCTGCTTTTGAGATGATTTATAACGATGATGATGATGATGATGATGATGATGATGATGATGAGCCTGATAATTCTCCATCACAACACATGGAGACTGAACACCAAGAAGAACGATCAGTACCTACTACTGATCAAATGAAAGAGTTTGAGGCATTTGAAGAAAAGCTCCAGTCGACTACATTGAAGCCTCCTCAATCAGTCACTGCGACACATGATGATGACAATGAAGAAGAATCGACCACCGATCTCATTCCAAGAAAAAGGCGAAAGAAAGATCCAAGACCGGGTGTGCTGGTTACCGAAGCTACTCCAACAAGCCAACCTAAAGATTCTAAGCCCGAAACAACTGAAGCTCAAGTTGATCAAGGTCCGTACACTGTTGATCAACGAACTCAAGAACAGATATTTGATGACATTACTCATGAGTTCGAATTTGAAGCGCACATTCAGTCCACATATGAACCATCGGGATCGCCTAACCCGATTGGACAACAAAGTTCAAGTGTCGTTGACAAGATCACACACATTCTGGCAATGCAAGACATATTTTTGCAAGACATAAAGGCAAAGGGATCACTCTTGAGGCTGAACCTGTTGATGTACAGTCCTTACAACAACGAGTCTTTGAACTTGAACAAGACTCGATGTTGAAGGATGTACGGATCCAAGAGCTTGAAGCAAGTAACTCTGATAAAGATTCAAAGATCAAAGAACTTCAATCAAACATGGGTGGCCTCACTGCAATGTACTTAGATCTCCAACAAAATCTTATTCAGAAATTTGGAGACGAATTTAAGAGTGGTGATGATTGTGGTGCGAAGACAACTGGTGACAATCCAGGCAGTGGTTCCAGTGTGCGTCCAACTTCCAATATTGATGCCTCTGAGCCACTTGAACAATATCTTTCTGCTCCTCCAAAGAAAGTCGAGCAAGCTGAAAGTATCCAAAAGAAGATTCTGATAATGAATAATTCAAAATCAGAAAGTGGAATCTTCCGATCACCCTGATAAGTTCATTGTTGAATTCAAAAAGGGATTCTCTGACAAGTATGACGATCGATCAGGCGCCGTGTCATGGGGATTTGATATTGATAAAGCTATGTGGTGGGTGAAAAGGGTGTCTGGAAATACTGAATACTACAAGAAGATGAAATACTTTGGGTCATGGACAAAAGTTTACCTAAGTAACTTGATCAACGCTCCTTTTCACAACCCCAACAACGACAAGAAGGCTACCGACTTCTGGAACTTTCTAAGGAATCAAGTTGATCGAGGATTCCCAAATATGAACACAGCCGAATCATTTTTGAAGAAAGCCAAAGGGGTCCAAGATCCAAAGACTGGAAAGACTATGGTTAATGTGATGTGGCCGACAACTAAAAAGACGACACACATTCTGCTCACCACTAGAATTCCTGATGGGGCGCTAGATGAAATGAATTTTTAGGTGTACGATGGTGAAACTTCTATTGTCATAATTCGTATAAAGAAAGGGCACTTTCGTTTTGTCGATCCACGTGACTTGTTGAAATTCGGTGAGAAGGGTATCAAAACTCTTAGCAATTTGCAGATCATGGTTGAGTCGTTGTACGAGCCAGCTGCTAAGGAGTATACATGCATGGTTGGATCGATCATTCGTACAGGTTTGTGGGCTGGTGCAAACAAGGAAGCGGATGCAAATTTACTTGAGCACGATTGATGTTGAAGATACAAACCAATGGGGAGATTGTTGGCCTACTAGTAATATGGTTTGTACTTTATTTTGGGCTTACATTGTAAACCTAGATCACATGGATCTCAGTGGGCTTTGAGGTAGTGTTGGGCTTGTATGTAGTCTCTATATAAATCTTGTAACTAGGTTAACTTTTGAGTAGACGTGAAAGAGAAAGAAAAGAGAGAGAGAGAGAGACGAGAGAAGTATTGGTTGGTTGTTTTGTAACCTATTGTGCTTAAGCACCCAACGTGAATATACATGTGCTTTGAATCAACTTCTATGTGTTCTTATTGTGTTATACTATTTTATACTGAATCCACTCGTGTTAGATTCCGCCTAACCACGAGTTTCGGTGATATCACATTGAAAGATCCGTTCACAGGACTTACAGTATGTATAGGGGTGTGTAGGTTGTTAGTTCGTATCATATGAGTTAATGTTTTTTTTAGTTGGGTATTATGTGTGGTTTATGAAAGTGTAAGCTATAAATTTTAGAGATGATGCTTTCAACCCGATTGATGTTCATACATAATAGGAAAATGCCATTTATAATAAAGGTTGATTTTTCGGTGAAATTTCTTGTTATACCATTATCTGAGTTTAAATGTTAGTTTGATTTTAAATATACAAAACAAGTGCGTGGAAACATTTAAAACACTTAAAATTGTGAACATTTTCTATTGTTGTATCACAGGTAAAAGGAAGGTGGAGCAAAAGACAACAACAATGATTTTTAACAAAGATAATTTTTAGATACATTGTGTGGGTAACTCATCGTGTGAAGAATATTATGTTTATTGTGTAGGTACTTGTAGTAAGTGTATGGTAGTTATTTACACTGTATAGGATCTCAAAGTGTATAGTGTGCTTGTTGTGTAGGATATCGTTATGATACTTTTATAAGAAAGATGTAGATATGAATTAGTTGGACAAGTTACGTGTAATAAGTTAGTAACATAAAATGCAAGAAAATAACAAATTATGTGTGAGAGTTTAAAATATGAGTAAAAGTAATCATTTATATCAAATTGAAAAACCATCTAGATGGTAATCAATAATGATTATCGTGAATTATATATATCATGATATGATTGTGCAAATAATGAAAACTCACATAAATAATTATTATTAAAATAAGAATCAACTTATTAATATTACTTTGAAATGAGCTTGAATGGTTGTGTTAAAATACAAATATTTTAGTTGGGAATATAGAAATAAATATACGCAGACACTTGTTAAAATCAAATAAATCTTACAATACTAATAAAAGAAAATGTTGAAGCTTGGGTGTCAACCCTATATTTCTTCTATTTTCTAATCTCTCATCTCATTCATTCTAGATATCTATGGGTCATGGGTCAATATCCTTTTGTTAATTGGGTTATAATATAGTGTGGATTTTATTCATTGATTTAAGTGTCTTTTCATACCCGGGGTTTGACCAACTATACAACCTTAGTACCTTTTTTTAAATTTCATGCAAATAAACACCTGACGTTTCCGAAATCATGATATTTTATTACTTTTTGTTAACCTTTTTGTTTTTTCCATTAGGGATAAAATAGTTTTTGTTTCACTCATTTACTTAACCATTTAGTCAAAAACAAATGAGCCAAACTACTTCAATAAAAACACAAACTGAATCACTTTTTTTAACAAAAAGAAACGTACCGAACCACTTTTAACAAAAAAATAAACTCACTGAACTACTTTTTTTAACAAAGATAAACGAATTGAACTACTTGAAAATGCAAACAAACCGAACCACTTTTTTTTTTGACAAAACCGAGCCACTTTTTTAGCAAAAATAAAGGAACCAATTCACTTTTGTTAATAACAAATATAAACAAACAATGGCACTTTATCTTCATTGTTTAAAGATTTGTAAATTTCACATTTATAATCACCTTTAAAAACATTTGTAGCTAAATATAATCAATTATTGGGTTGGTGGTTGTTTTACCAGCACTGTAGAAGATATATATTTAGGTCTGCGTTTATATTGTTTAATGACATTATGATCTAGATCATTGTCTATACATATAAATTATTATCTTTTAAATATTGTTACTCGAGAAATTACATTAAGTTCAATTTTTCGATCATGTGTAATACACGGGGTGAGATATGGAAAAGATACATTTCATAAATCGTGAACTGAAAAAAATAATAATTTATAATTTACTTCGTACATTAAATTAATTCATAAATATTTTGAGAATCACAATTGAAATAACGACCTTATTATTTTTATTACTTGACAAATTCCGTGTAATACACGGGTTCAAAAGCTAGTAAATAATATATTGATTTGTAATGTAAGTTACCATTAATTAGAAATAGTTACCAAAAAAAAAAGTATGAGCATTTTATCAAGATGCCTTTCTAATTAATTAATCATAAAATAGAAAAGAAATTATGTGATTGGTTTAAATGATTTCTCACACTTCTCACACTAATATGACTTCTCTTGTGAACTTAACTATATATATATATAAAGGATCCAATACAATAATCCCTTATCGTACAATAGGTACGCGAGTGTCTGGATCGTCAATTTATGAAAATCCGCGGTGGCAAGATTGTAATTTTATTCAAATCCTATTCCCGTCCCTAATTAAATCATTCACTCATCAACCACGATCATACATCGACTCCTAAATTGCAGACCAAGATCAGAAACATAATCAAATTTCATTCACATCATCGTCTGTTGTTTCACAGGGTTTCACACAAAACATCAGATACTTGTACATGATAATCAAAATCGATGAGAATTGTTCAATTTACATCAACCTAATTGATCAATTAACCTTGAAATTGATCCAACTGATCATCAAATTAAAGCTTCAATCGATTAATTTTTTGAACTTATTAGTTCATTTTGGTCAGAACGTTTAAACTTGTGGTTTTGGTCAGAATGCATTAGTTGTACGTTTAAACTTTTTGTGTCATTTTGGTGTTCATTTTGGTCAGAACGTTTAAACTTGTGGTTTTGGTCAGAACGTATTAGCTGAACGTTTAAACTTTTTGTTCATTTTAGTGTTCATTTTGGTCAGAACTTTTAAATTTGTAGTTTTGGTCAGAACGTATTAGTTGAACGTTTAAACTTTTTGTTCATTTTAGTGTTCATTTTGGTCAGAACTTTTAAATTTGTAGTTTTGGTCAGAACGTATTAGTTGAACATTTAAACCTTTTGTACATTTTTAGTGTTCATTTTGGTCAGAACATTTAAACTTTTTGTTCATTTTTTGTGTTTATTTTGGTCTAAACTTTTTACTTTAGAAGTTCTAGACAAAAAATTTAGAAGTTCTGTACAAAAAGTTTAGAAGTTCTTTACAAAAAGTCCAGAACGTTTAAAGTTTTTGTGCAGAACGTTTAAACCGGAACCCTAATCATAGCTCAATTAAGTGTATTATTCTGCAATTTCATAATCGATTGATGATTCTAAATCCTCTTACACATCAATTCAATTGATTAAATCAACAATTTTTGATCAATTTGAAGATTATTAAACTATAGCGGTAATGGTTTTATCGATTTTGATTATGCTTTAGTTTTGTGGATGATTTGATTATGGTTGAAGGCTTGCAGCAAATAACGATCTGTTGTGCAAGAAGTATTTTTTGATTTAATTACAATTATGCCACCGCGTAGTTTTAATTGCAACTAGGATCGGGTGGTACAGGGTCTCGCGTACCTAATGTACGATAACCTATTATTGTAGGTTAACTCTCCCATATATACATATATATATATATATATATATATATATATATATATATATTAGTTATTAAAAATTGATAAAGGTATTAATATTTAAAAAGGGTTTTAACATAGAATATATATTTAAAATTTTTCACGTTAATCCACATATTAAAATATAGTACAAGCTTAAGTATTTTATAAAATGTTTTATTTTATATAAATATTATTAATTATTATCTATTATTTATTATTTACAGAATTAATTTAAAGGTAATCTTAATTAATAAAGAAAAAGTCTAACTAAATTATTATTTCACAATTGTCGATCAGTCTTAACTCGTTATTAATATATATCATCTATTTATTACAATTTTAAATGTTTTTAGGTAAAAGGATTTAGTATTGTTACATATATATCTATATATGTTTAATAGCCTTTATAAAATTAATATTTAAAGAGATTAATTTAAACACAACACCCACTCATAACTAGATTCTCTTTTAGTTCATTTTTCAATTCTTAGTATTTCTCCATATGTATTGCTCTTAGGATTTGTCCGTTGCTATTCTCGACAAACATGACGTTTATTACTGTTCTTATCGAATTCACTTCCTCTTGCTTATAAGGTGAGTATTTCACTATCATTTTTGCTTATTTTTAATCCTTTCTGGGGACATATGTGTATCTTATTTATTTACCTATTATATAGTATTCACAATTGTAACTGTTTAATCATTGTAAGTATATCAGTTTAATGTCTAACTTGCTATATGTTGATTTGCTTTATTTTGCCGCATTCGGAGAGGTCCATCATAATCAAGTAATACTATGAACGTACGACTGTCATAGTGGCCGGCGTCCAATCGCATGACAATGGTTTCACCGACAACTCACTCATGGTAACTAACTCCCAATTCGCATGGAAACGGTTTAGGCCATATTATATTATCTGTTTGAATTATTTATTTGCTATGACTTAATTGTTTGTCTAACATGTACAGTTTGCGTTTTCTTTTCTATATTATATTGTATTCAAATTAACTGGTGTTTTACTTACTCAATCTCGTGTTGACAAAATTATTTTTATTTTATACGTATATGCAGGTTATCGTATGAACTGATATCAGGATTGGTGAATAATTTAGAGTTTTTTAAAGTTAGAAGAATAAATCAAGACTTAGATTTGTATTTATTGTTTTATTTAAATTATGTACTTTGTATTAATTGAATTCGTTGAATATTTAATTAAAATAAATAGATATGGTCACCTTTTTAATTATTGTATTATAGTACCTTGAGAGTTGTGAGTATTAATTGAATTCGTTGAATATTAATTGAATTCGTTAAATATTTAATCAAGAAATCCACATACTTATAACTTGTAATTTTCTTGAAATTCTCGTGCAAAACTTCATAGAAATTATATTTTAAATACAAGAATCGTTTATTTTCGATTCACAATGATGATCATTTTAACTTTCCATGATATTTTCGTTATACAATATTAAATAACGAACTTGGTAAAAAAATTTCATTACGCAAATTTGTATTGCCCAAAACGGCATTCATCCTTCATATGGATACCTCATAGCCAATTTTGACATTCAATTCACTTATTTTAATTTCCTCATAAGCAAAATTTTGTTTTAATCGTTATAAAAATTTATGTTGCTTCCTCATGACAATCTACTTATATTTTTACAGTAAACCTTAAATGAAACAAACATTATTATCTTAGTTTCCCGTGATATTTTCCACTACTTAATTTTAAGCATGTCAAGAACGATTTGCGTTACGCGGGTTGGTTTATTTCAAAATTTTCTCGTAAATTATTTTACAACTTAAGCCGACCCGACGTATGGTAACAACTCCCAATTTAGTGAAGAACTTTTAGCAAAAAAATTGTTGTTGTAGTTCACAAGCTTGAATCTCAATATCTTATTTACAATATATATATATATATATATATATATATATATATATAGTAATTTGTAACTTTATTATCAAAAGTTTCATGAATGTTTTCATCATCATTTATAAATTATGATATTTTCAATTTAATACTTATTATTAGTCAAAATTTCCCGAGACACAACCTCAAGCTTCTAAACACTCGTATTCCAACTCAGCCTACCACCTTAAACCAACCATCCTTACACTTCAAAAGTTTTCCCACGCACTCAAATCTTTCTCCAATATGAACGAAACCTAAACATCCAAAAGTATACCCTCACCAACTCAAGCCCCACGCAAATCCGAGTAGACGACATCAACCCAACAAAAAGCCCTAAATACCGACACTTTTACGCCATAAAAACCAATTAAACTCACTATCCAAATACTTCGAATACACCCACAAACACACCCACAAATGCCTTGAACATATACAAACCAAAGTTTACCCAACTATGACTCAATCCTTTGAACCATGCTATGTCAACTCACAAACCATATCGCCACACCATTTCCATCCAACCATAGAGTTTGATATCAAAATAGTAACCCAAAATACATGTATAGACCAAATTCAATCTAAACTATTCAAGGACGACTTATCCAACCCATCAACTTAACCCGAACTCAAATAAGCAAACTTCATCCAAATAGCCCAACCACTACTCACACAAGCCATCTAAGCCTAACCCACTCAAACAACCTAAACGCAACGAACCCTATCAATCCAACTCAAGAAAACCCAACTATCTAAGACACCTAAAACACACTCACTTTTCACCAAATTTCCAAACCATTCATCATTTGAAGCCTAAAACCCCTTCATACACACGCAAGCTTCATTCTTCCCTTAAAAAAAATTTTATTATTATATATACAACTAGCGTATTTATAACGACCACATGTGCTCAAATAGTCATATTTTTATAAACTCTTACAAAATAACGATTTACGTATTACGCACATATTTTATAAATCATCTTTGTAGGATATAATATTGTCATGACAGCAAAATTTGATTTTGAGAAATTGTTTTCAAAGGTTATTAAACAATTATATACGTGTTTTCAAGAATTATAAATACTGCCACCTAAGGTGATAATAACTTTATAAATACGAGGTTTCATTTAGAATGACGAATTCGAGATTTATTCAATAGCAAATTACAACTTTTATTATTTTGCATAAACTCAATGATCATGGCTTTACAAATCTTTTTGGGCACTCATAAATGCGTCATACACTAGATGTTGTAACATGAACCTTGTTCGATAATGGTTTACTCGAATTTTTACTCATTATTGCAAGCATCATTTCATTCATGATTTATTATAATCACAAAAGCTTTACATATGCAAACTTTCTTTAAGATTTTCATTCGATAGTGATTTAAGTATTTCTCTAGCTACACGTTACCGCGATGCTTTGTTATTATATACATTTTCTTGAAAACGATAAAACGGGTTTACTTGAGACTTCATTTTCGATGTTACTTTTATAATTTTAAAAGAGCATATAATACACTATTTACATATTTCGTCATTAATTTGAGTCTCACGATTGTTACGATTCTTTTTTCAATTGATGAGATGTTTCGATGGTAATTTTATACACATAAGATTTCTTTTTGTGTTTTGATTATTCATAACCAAATTCAGGTTATTCAATGAAAATTGGTGTGCTACTTTCAAAGCCTCATTTTTGCTAAAAAAATTTCATTTACATTTAAACGGTATTTTCATGACTATGTGTTCATGTTTGGGTATTATACTTTTAAAGAAAGACACGATTCTATGCATTATTCTACATGATTTCATTTATACAATCAACGGCCTATGTGTGGCTATCCGCAAGTTTTGGCGTTATTGGAAACCGTTACTATAATTATGATTATGTAAATGGTTTCACAACAGAAACCGTATTCACATTTTATCACATTTCATCACATTTCATCGATTGGTTTGTTAATCAAATTCCATTTATTTTTAGTTTGATACATGTATACATCATGTACCCCATGGAACTCACCAAATTCTCATGTTTTCACATTTCACGCAATCATATCCTCAAATACTTATAACCTCAAGTTTGTTCACGTGTGAAATTCATCGCACGGTGATATTGTTAATTGTATAGTTATCCCAATCTTATGTATTCATTTATTGGACATCTTATTGATGATCGTCGTTCAAGTCATGCAAAAACCTAAATAACCTAAGTAAATAGGGTAAATAAGGTATCGTATCCACCAAAAGTATGTGGTCAATGTAATCGTGTAAACTGTTTCAATATTATGAAGTAACAGATTTTAGTGCTGATCACACAAGCAAATAAGTTGAGTTTAAAAGTAAGCAAACAATCAAGTAACAAATTTCAATCAATTAACAAAAGAAAATCACACCCCGAGAATTCAAGTAAGTAATCTACTGTAATCTGATGCAACCTAACAGATTAATTATTAAAGGTTACCTACAGACTGACCAATCAGATAATACCTTAGACATCAACAATCGCTTTACACACGGAACTGGTTATCAAACAGTCCCTGCCAGTGTAACTCAGTTAAGGGCAATTATATGTTTTATCGTATTCAATCTAATCAAACAGTCATATGATCAATTATTATAGCAACTTGTAACGAATCGTTCAGATCAACGTAAACCTAAACCAATTGAATACACAGAAATACCAAACTTCAATAATCATAAATCAACCATAAACAATTACACAAAAGTGTTCTTAATCACATGAGAAAACCGAAAGAGTTACAAACTATACATCCCCAGGTGAGATTCAAGGAGATTAGCCGAGCCTTGACATCGTTAGATCTTCGATATGGATGATATGGAGCATGTAGATGATCTGGACACAAGCTGGAATGACGGAATCGCCCTATGAAAGCTCTGGAAATCGCCTCTTTTGATAAAAACGAAGATAGGCTCGTTTTTGATGAAAAATATGATATAAACCCTAGCTGCTCGCCTGCACCTCCCATCGCAGTACGCGATGGGGTTTTCATTGGTCCATCGCGTATCGCGGTGGACCCTTTTTGGTCAACTCTTCATTTAAACCCATCGCGCCACGCGATGGGTCTTCAATCATTTCCATTGCGTATCGCGATGGGACATGCCACGAGCAAACTTCATTTGTATGTCTCGTTTTGCGTACTGGACATCCCGGGCCTTCAATACATGCACCAGCAGGTCCAAATTAAGTACTTTAACGCCTGTGACCTGAAATACAATAATACACATATGAAGTATTGAAGTTCCTACAATAAACAATTAAAACTAAGAAATAAACAAACTAAACAATATACAAAATAACCAACCATCACTTATTTTTCACTTATCTGATTCTCGTTTTCATTTATTGGACTTTTCATTTCCATTTATCGGAGTCCTCATTATCGGGTTCCATTTATCGATTTTATTTAGTACCTCGATTTATAGACTTTAACGATTATCTTGATGACTTTTGACTTCAAATCTCATTTCGTATTGTTTACCCTAAAAATTTATTTGCTAATTTATTTGATTGTCGTTACCGATTTAAACCGAATTGTTATTTTCACCTTGATTTATATCTTAAGATTTTTGTAGTTTCAATTATTTACCCCATTTTTCTTTCTTATTTAAAATTCAATCCCAAAATTTTTTATTTTTTTAACCGCGGGTATTGGCTTGTCAATATTGGTAACATTTAACAGATTTTATTTACGTTTCTAACGTTTAAGATTTCAAAGTAAATATGTCTTTTAAACCACACAACGAAACGAACCATGTGGACTATACGACGATCTAAATATTTATGGGTGCACACTTAATTATCGAAATCCTCGTATGGAAGCCATAGTAACTACACTTGTGTGCGATAACTCAGACCCTAGAATGATAGCGGAAAAACGGTAGACGCGCGAGTTATGATAAGGGCATGGTGGATACGCCGCTGGTACATCCTATATGTAAGTGTCATTATTATGTTCCTCATCTGTGACGTTTTTCGAGTCATACAAGGATTTGACGTTATTCTTTGGTCTAAAAATTTTTCTTACAACTACGTTACTAAAAAAACGACATTCCCTATTAATTACCTCTATATTTTAAGTTTATATTAATTTCGGGACGAAATTTCCAAAAAGTTGGGGATACTATGACATTCGTCAATTTCGGATCTGATTTTTATTCGTTTTTGTATTCGTTTAGCATGTAAAACGACCCGTTTTGTAAACCAAAACTCATTATATAATCAGAATGATGGATTTTATGTTAAAATATTGTTTTACACTTGTTGGGTTTTGAAAACATCCTTTTCAGTCCTTAAAACACCAAAAAAAACGCTTAAAACGAACTTCAGGGGCCAAAATTGTCAATTTTGAAACTTTGGGATTTCTAGTGGCCATCCCATAGCGTGGAGCGATGGGGGTGGCCAAACCCCATCACGTGGCGCTATGGCCATCAGACTAGCAGCCCGGATTTTTGTTGTTCTGTGTTTTGTATTGATCCATTTTGAATGAAAACTCTAGTAACTCACACCCATATTTGACCACCAACATTACCCTATATATACACCACCATTTCCCTTCATTTTCCCCTGCTACAACTCCAAAATATCTCTCAAACTTCAAAGATTCAAGGTTATCATTTTAGTGTTCTTGAAGGTTTGACTTCCAAAAGTCAAACTGAGTTAAATCTTTCATTATAATTAGCTTATGTAATCTTATTAATAATTGATAATGGTGGTACAACATATATATAATATACACCCATTGTTACCTTTGGTAGTTACTTCTCTGGTCTCGGTCGGTGAGGTTTCGGACCTCGTATGGCAAGGCTTCATGGAGGACTTCGTGTCCTTGATATATATATATATATATATATATATATATATAACTTGTTTATACATATTAATCATGTTTAACTTCTGCTCATTTTATTTTGTTTGTCATATTTACAAGTTCCATGGTTATGGGTTTGAAGAGTCTAACATCGGTTTAACCGTAACTAGCTCTAAACCGTAAATCGAACTTTGTTTACTAGTTTTTGTTAAATAATTGTTTAAACATGTTTAATGTTAGATTTAAGTTTGTTAAATCATTTTTATAAGTTCTATGGGTATGGGTTTGTAGAATCTTACATCGGTCTTAACCCGAACCAAGATCCGAACCGAAAACGAACTTTTGTTTAAAAACTTTATTGTTAACTTTTTGGTTGTAAAACTTAAGTATTTTCATTTGTACGTTATTATACAAGTTCTTTGATAATTGGGCATGTGGAAACCATCTATGAACTTATTGTGAGATGGAAACCGAACCAAACCGAATTAAAACGATTATCACTCGCTTAAGACACTCAAGTGTGTTTTTAGCTATCAAGACTTGTATATTTTTTTAAAAATAGTTTACAAACTGATTTTAATTATTTACTTAAGTACATGGAAATGTTGGGTCCAACTTGATCTCATAACAAAGTTGGGACCGACAAAACCGAACACTCGCTTAACGGACATTGTTAGTTCTAAAACAATAGAACTACATATTTGGTTAAGTCTTATTAAATTTTATTGAGTTATCTCACAACATTCATTATTTTGGAAAGTTCACTTTGGGTTTGACCAATTATCAAGACCCGAACCAACAACCCGAAACACTCGTTAAAACCTGTTTTAGTATCTATATTATAAAGGGGCTTGCATTCTTGCATTTTTACCCACCTTATTACTTAACATAGGTTAAGTAAATATTAAGGGTGTAACCCGGTTTCGAGAAAACTTATATTTTAAAAGACTATAATTATGTTTTTCTTAAATATTTACATTTTAAACCTTAAACTTTAAATTGTTTACGTTTCCCATCATTTATTTTTATTTAAAGACTTCCTAGACAACTTTTCTAATACAAGACTTCCCTTCACCTTGACTCCCCCATCCTTCCGGTTACTCTTCATTTTACTGAATCAAGTTTGTTACTTGAACGTGAGTACTTTTCATACCCCGTTTTCCATCTTTCGTTTGGGGGTGATATTGCATACTTATTCAAACTAAATGCTTTATACTTGAGTCTTAAACCACAAACTACATTGTATACTTTACTTAAATAAATGCTCGATTTGGTGTTATATGCTTACATGCTTAATTTCTAATGTGTTTACCGCTTTTGGTTGGTTGATTTATAAATCCTAGACTATTTGGCATCCCCTTATAGCAAGGTGTAGTTAATGTATTCTTATTAACGATAACCATAAGTCCTAGACTATTTAGCATCCCCTTATAGCAATGTGTCGTTAATATATTCTTATTAACGATAACTATAAATCCTAAACTATTTGGCATCCCCTTATAGCAAGGTGTCGTTAATATATTCTTATTAACGATTTCATTATCCAAATTATTGTTATTATTTATTGTTTTGTATAGAAGTTGTGGAATTTCCTATTATATACTTATTGTACAAAACTATGAAATTGCTCACCAACCTTATGTTGATAAACTTTATTTTATGCAATGTTACAGGTTTGACTTTTGTTGGCTCAAGGACTTGTCGAAAAACATTATAAATACTATTAGAATATTAGCAAAACGAACAATATATATATATATATATGTTTACTTGTATCCAATTTGTTTTGTATGAACAAGTTATGTGATTGTTTATTGATTTATGAAATAAATAAGTTGATTAAATATTGTCACTTTAGTAGTGTCTTGTGTTTTGGGCAATCCGTTGCACCCCAGCATGTTCCACCGCCTTTGGTCGGGGTGTGACAAAAGTGGTACACAAAGGACTTCATAAATTGGTCAAATTTGGAAGATATGCTGAAACTGAGGTTGCCACTGCTAGTTCTAGTGCCTCAGTTGCTGATGAACATGTGACACCTGCTCTAAGGTTCACAGCTGCTTTTGAGATGATTTATAACGATGATGATGATGATGATGATGATGATGATGATGATGAGCCTGATAATTCTCCATCACAACACATGGAGACTGAACACCAAGAAGAACGATCAGTACCTACTACTGATCAAATGAAAGAGTTTGAGGCATTTGAAGAAAAGCTCCAGTCGACTACATTGAAGCCTCCTCAATCAGTCACTGCGACACATGATGATGACATTGAAGAAGAATCGACCACCGATCTCATTCCAAGAAAAAGGCGAAAGAAAGATCCAAGACCGGGTGTGCTGGTTACCGAAGCTACTCCAACAAGCCAACCTAAAGATTCTAAGCCCGAAACAACTGAAGCTCAAGTTGATCAAGGTCCGTACACTGTTGATCAACGAACTCAAGAACAGATATTTGATGACATTACTCATGAGTTCGAGTTTGAAGCGCACATTCAGTCCACATATGAACCATCGGGATCGCCTAACCCGATTGGACAACAAAGTTCAAGTGTCGTTGACAAGATCACACACATTCTGGCAATGCAAGACATATTTTTGCAAGACATAAAGGCAAAGGGATCACTCTTGAGGCTGAACCTGTTGATGTACAGTCCTTACAACAACGAGTCTTTGAACTTGAACAAGACTCGATGTTGAAGGATGTACGGATCCAAGAGCTTGAAGCAAGTAACTCTGATAAAGATTCAAAGATCAAAGAACTTCAATAAAACATGGGTGGCCTCACTGCAATGTACTTAGATCTCCAACAAAATCTTATTCAGAAATTTGGAGACGAATTTAAGAGTGGTGATGATTGTGGTGCGAAGACAACTGGTGACAATCCAGGCAGTGGTTCCAGTGTGCGTCCAACTTCCAATATTGATGCCTCTGAGCCACTTGAACAATATCTTTCTGCTCCTCCAAAGAAAGTCGAGCAAGCTGAAAGTATCCAAAAGAAGATTCTGATAATGAATAATTCAAAATCAGAAAGTGGAATCTTCCGATCACCCTGATAAGTTCATTGTTGAATTCAAAAAGGGATTCTCTGACAAGTATGACGATCGATCAGGCGCCGTGTCATGGGGATTTGATATTGATAAAGCTATGTGGTGGGTGAAAAGGGTGTCTGGAAATACTGAATACTACAAGAAGATGAAATACTTTGGGTCATGGACAAAAGTTTACCTAAGTAACTTGATCAACGCTCCTTTTCACAACCCCAACAACGACAAGAAGGCTACCGACTTCTGGAACTTTCTAAGGAATCAAGTTGATCGAGGATTCCCAAATATGAACACAGCCGAATCATTTTTGAAGAAAGCCAAAGGGGTCCAAGATCCAAAGACTGGAAAGACTATGGTTAATGTGATGTGGCCGACAACTAAAAAGACGACACACATTCTGCTCACCACTAGAATTCCTGATGGGGCGCTAGATGAAATGAATTTTTAGGTGTACGATGGTGAAACTTCTATTGTCATAATTCGTATAAAGAAAGGGCACTTTCGTTTTGTCGATCCACGTGACTTGTTGAAATTCGGTGAGAAGGGTATCAAAACTCTTAGCAATTTGCAGATCATGGTTGAGTCGTTGTACGAGCCAGCTGCTAAGGAGTATACATGCATGGTTGGATCGATCATTCGTACAGGTTTGTGGGCTGGTGCAAACAAGGAAGCGGATGCAAATTTACTTGAGCACGATTGATGTTGAAGATACAAACCAATGGGGAGATTGTTGGCCTACTAGTAATATGGTTTGTACTTTATTTTGGGCTTACATTGTAAACCTAGATCACATGGATCTCAGTGGGCTTTTGGGTAGTGTTGGGCTTGTATGTAGTCTCTATATAAACCTTGTAACTAGGTTAACTTTTGAGTAGACGTGAAAGAGAAAGAAGAGAGAGAGAGAGAGAGAGACGAGAGAAGTATTGGTTGGTTGTTTTGTAACGTATTGTGCTTAAGCACCCAACGTGAATATACATGTGTTTTGAAGCAACTTCTTTGTGTTCTTATTGTGTTATACTATTTTATATTGAATCCACTCGTGTTAGATTCCGCCTAACCACGAGTTTCGGTGATATCACATTGAAAGATCCGTTCACAGGACTTACAGTATGTATAGGGGTGTGTAGGTTGTTAGTTCGTATCATATGAGTTAATGTTTTTTTTAGTTGGGTATTATGTGTGATTTATGAAAGTGTAAGCTATAAATTTTAGAGATGATGCTTTCAACCCGATTGATGTTCATACATAATAGGAAAATACCATTTATAATAAAGGTTGATTTTTTGGTGAAATTTCTTGTTATACCATTATCAGAGTTTAAATGTTAGTTTGATTTTAAATATACAAAACAAGTGCGTGGAAAACATTTAAAACACTTAAAATTGTGAACATTTTCTATTGTTGTATCACAGGTAAAAGGAAGGTGGAGCAAAAGACAACAACAATGATTTTTAACAAAGATAAGTTTTAGATATATTGTGTGGGTAACTCATCGTGTGAAGGATATTATGTTTATTGTGTAGGTACTTGTAGTAAGTGTATGGTAGTTATTTACACTGTATAGGATCTCAAAGTGTATAGTGTGCTTGTTGTGTAGGATATCGTTATGATACTTTTATAAGAAAGATGTAGATATGAATTAGTTGGACAAGTTACGTGTAATAAGTTAGTAACATAAAATGCAAGAAAATAACAAATTATGTGTGAGAGTTTAAAATATGAGTAAAAGTAATCATTTATATAAAATTGAAAAACCATCTAGATGGTAATCAATAATGATTATCGTGAATTATATATATCATGATATGATTGTGTAAATAATGAAAACTCACATAAATAATTATTATTAAAATAAGAATCAACTTATTAATATTACTTTGAAATGAGCTTGAATGGTTGTATTAAAATACAAATATTTTAATTGGGAATATAGAAATAAATATACACAGACACTTGTTAAAATCAAATAAATCTTACAATACTAATAAAAGAAAATGTTGAAGCTTGGGTGTCAACCCTATATTTCTTCTATTTTCTAATCTCTCATCTCATTCATTCTAGATATCTATGGGTCATGGGTCAATATCCTTTTGTTAATTGGGTTATAATATAGTGTGGATTTTATTCATTGATTTAAGTGTCTTTTCATACCCGGGGTTTGACCAACTACACAACCTTAGTACCTTTTTTTAAATTTCATGCAAATAAACACCTGACGTTTCCGAAATCATGATATTTTATTACTTTTTGTTAACCTTTTTGTTTTTTCCATTAGGGATAAAATAGTTTTTGCTTCACTCATTTACTTAACCATTTAGTCAAAAACAAATGAGCCAAACTACTTTAATAAAAACACAAACTGAATCACTTTTTTTAACAAAAAGAAACGTACCGAACCACTTTTAACAAAAAAATAAACTCACTGAACTACTTTTTTTAACAAAGATAAACGAATTGAACTACTTGAAAATGCAAACAAACCGAACCACTTTTTTTTGACAAAACCGAGCCACTTTTTTAGCTAAAATAAAGGAACCAATTCACTTTTGTTAATAACAAATATAAACAAACAATGGCACTTTATCTTCATTGTTTAAAGATTTGTAAATTTCACATTTATAATCACCTTTAAAAACATTTGTAGCTAAATATAATCAATTATTGGGTTGGTGGTTGTTTTACCAGCACTGTAGAAGATATATATTTAGGTCTGCATTTATATTGTTTAATGACATTATGATCTAGATCATTGTCTATACATATAAATTATTATCTTTTAAATATTGTTAGTCGAGAAATTACATTAAGTTCAATTTTTCGATCATGTGTAATACACGGGGTGAGATATGGAAAAGATACATTTCATAAATCGTGAACTGAAAAAAATAATAATTTATAATTTACTTCGTACATTAAATTAATTCATAAATATTTTGAGAATCACAATTGAAATAACGACCTTATTATTTTTATTACTTGACAAATTCCATGTAATACACGGGTTCAAAAGCTAGTAAATAATATATTGATTTGTAATGTAAGTTACCATTAATTAGTAATAGTTACCAAAAAAAAAGTATGAGCATTTTACCAAGATGCCTTTCTAATTAATTAATCATAAAATAGAAAAGAAATTATGTGATTGGTTTAAATGATTTCTCACACTTCTCACACTAATATGACTTCTCTTGTGAACTTAACTATATATATATATATATAAAGGATCCAATACAATAATCCCTTATCGTACAATAGGTACGCGAGTGTCTGGATCGTCAATTTATGAAAATCCGCGGTGGCAAGATTGTAATTTTATTCAAATCCTATTCCCGTCCCTAATTAAATCATTCACTCATCAACCACGATCATACATCGACTCCTAAATTGCAGACCAAGATCAGAAACATAATCAAATTTCATTCACATCATCGTCTGTTGTTTCACAGGGTTTCACACAAAACATCAGATACTTGTACATGATAATCAAAATCGATGAGAATTGATCAATTTACATCAACCTAATTGATCAATTAACCTTGAAATTGATCCAACTGATCATCAAATTAAAACTTCAATCGATTAATTTTTTGAACTTATTAGTTCATTTTGGTCAGAACGTTTAAACTTGTGGTTTTGGTCAGAATGCATTAGTTGTACGTTTAAACTTTTTGTGTCATTTTGGTGTTCATTTTGGTCAGAACGTTTAAACTTGTGGTTTTGGTCAGAACGTATTAGCTGAATGTTTAAACTTTTTGTTCATTTTAGTGTTCATTTTGGTTAGAACTTTTAAATTTGTAGTTTTGGTCAGAACGTATTAGTTGAACGTTTAAACTTTTTGTTCATTTTAGTGTTCATTTTGGTCAGAACTTTTAAATTTGTAGTTTTGGTCAGAACGTATTAGTTGAACATTTAAACCTTTTGTACATTTTTAGTGTTCATTTTGGTCAGAACATTTAAACTTTTTGTTCATTTTTTGTGTTTATTTTGGTCTAAACTTTTTACTTTAGAAGTTCTAGACAAAAAATTTAGAAGTTCTGTACAAAAAGTTTAGAAGTTCTTTACAAAAAGTCCAGAACGTTTAAAGTTTTTGTGCAGAACGTTTAAACCGGAACCCTAATCATAGCTCAATTAAGTGTATTATTCTGCAATTTCATAATCGATTGATGATTCTAAATCCTCTTACACATCAATTCAATTGATTAAATCAACAATTTTTGATCAATTTGAAGATTATTAAACTATAGCGGTAATGGGTTTATCGATTTTGATTATGCTTTAGTTTTGTGGATGATTTGATTATGGTTGAAGGCTTGCAGCAAATAACGATCTGTTGTGCAAGAAGTATTTTTTGATTTAATTACAATTATGCCACCGCGTAGTTTTAATTGCAACTAGGATCGGGTGGTACAGGGTCTCGCGTACCTAATGTACGATAACCTATTATTGTAGGTTAACTCTCCCATATATACATACATATATATATATATATATATATATATATATATATATATATTAGTTATTAAAAATTGATAAAGGTTTTAATATTTAAAAAGGGTTTTAACATAGAATATATATTTAAAATTTTTCACGTTAATCCACATATTAAAATATAGTACAAGCTTAAGTATTTTATAAAATGTTTTATTTTATATAAATATTATTAATTATTATCTATTATTTATTATTTACAGAATTTATTTAAAGGTAATCTTAATTAATAAAGAAAAAGTCTAACTAAATTATTATTTCACAATTGTCGATCAGTCTTAACTCGTTATTAATATATATCATCTATTTATTACAATTTTAAATGTTTTTAGGTAAAAGGATTTAGTATTGTTACATATATATCTATATATGTTTAATAGCCTTTATAAAATTAATATTTAAAGAGATTAATTTAAACACAACACCCACTCATAACTAGATTCTCTTTTAGTTCATTTTTCAATTCTTAGTATTTCTCCATATGTATTGCTCTTAGGATTTGTCCGTTGCTATTCTCGACAAACATGACATTTATTACTGTTCTTATCGAATTCACTTCCTCTTGCTTATAAGGTGAGTATTTCACTACCATATTTGCTTATTTTTAATCCTTTCTGGGGACATATGTGTATCTTATTTATTTACCTATTATATAGTATTCACAATTGTAACTGTTTAATCATTGTAAGTATATCAGTTTAATGTCTAACTTGCTATATGTTGATTTGCTTTATTTTACCGCATTCGGAGAGGTCCATCATAGTCAAGTAATACTATGAACATACGACTATCATAGTGGTCGGCGTCCAATCGCATGACAATGGTTTCACCGAC
The DNA here is from genome assembly GCF_021521415.1 of Bidens hawaiensis. Classification (NCBI taxonomy): domain Eukaryota; kingdom Viridiplantae; phylum Streptophyta; class Magnoliopsida; order Asterales; family Asteraceae; genus Bidens; species Bidens hawaiensis. Next base: position 35,757 of record NW_027493474.1, on the reverse strand, counting down.
AACTCACTCATGGTAACTAACTCCCAATTCGCATGGAAACGGTTTAGGCCATATTGTATTATCTGTTTGAATTATTTATATGCTATGACTTAATTGTTTATCTAACATGTACAGTTTGCGTTTTCTTTTCTATATTATATTGTATTCAAATCAACTGGTGCTTTACTTACTCAATCTCGTGTTGACAAAATTATTTTTATTTTATACGTATATGCAGGTTATCGTATGAACTGATATCAGGATTGGTGAATAATTTAGAGTTTTTTAAAGTTAGAAGAATAAATCAAGACTTAGATTTGTATTTATTGTTTTATTTAAATTATGTACTTTGTATTAATTGAATTTGTTGAATATTTAATTAAAATAAATAGATATGGTCACCTTTTTAATTATTGCATTATAGTACCTTGAGAGTTGTGAGTATTCAGCTCACGCCTCGACATTTCTGCTTAATGTTGGGGTGTGACAACTCCCCACCCCCTGGACAGTAGAAATCAAACTGGTAATACATATCAAAACGAAACAAAGAAAAAACACAAACTTCTCTTAGATTTATTATTGCATTTGCTTATTTTTCTTGTGCTTATTCTTCTTATCCCGTTCATTATAAGTTTCATGTTCATCCACATCATAATTGTTTGGTTCTCTAATAAACCCTTTGTCAAGACTCGAGAATTTGTTTGTTAGCTTTATTTCGTTCGGCTTCACAAGTTCTGAAATGGGCTTGACCAACACACTTGGGCTGCTGCTAGTCGTCTGATCATGTGATGGCCCAGCTCCAGGAGTTGATTTGGCCGCCAGCTTGGTGCAGGAATGGACTCTTGTTTGGTTTGGCCCACCGTAAACGTCACTTTGGGTCTTGCCTTTTTCTTCTTCCTTTTTACCTCCATAAAACCATCGGCCCCTGGCCCAACTAACACAGCCTCCGAGTCCGGATCAGCCACCTTTTGTTCACCAATTTCATCTGTCCCATTTGAATTTGCAAGCCCAGACTTCACACACTTTAGCTATAACTCCACTTGGTTTTGAAGAATTTACAACATGTTTAGGAGGCATCTCAAAAGTTTTGGTCATTACTAACCACCTTCTCTTCCATCCTCTTTATTAATTCACTTTTTTCTCCAACTGAAAGCTTGGAGCAGTTCTCAAAAGAACGACCAAAAACCAAACATTTAGTACACAAAGGTGGCTTCCACTTATAAAAGAGTTCAAGATCAATAACCTTGCTTGGAGAGAGATCAGTTTTGGGTATCCGAACCTTGACCGAACTAGGTAAGGCAGCCCATTTTCAGCCATGGCATCAACCAGCACAAGAGCAAAGTTTGATGGCCCTTGTTTTTTCTCACATCTATCATGAGTGGCTTGATCAAGCATTAACGGTCTTCCAATTCTACTCACAATCTGACTAATGTTTCCTCCATTCCATAATAAATCTTTTATCCCAACCCATATAGGAACCGATTTAGAACATGGCTTCGTTAAGTGGGTATCCGGTTCCCAGATTTGTAAAACAAGTGGGACATTATCAACAATTCAGGGACTTCTCTTTAAGACTTGAACAAGACCCTCTTCTGTATTGAAACGAAAGAAATAGAACCCACTCGTGTTTCTACTTATGAATTTGAGTCCAAACTTTTGCCACATTTTTATAAGATTTTGCCTAACAACATGAAACGAAGGATCCCCTCCCACAAAGTAACCATATAGCTGGATGACACGAGCGGCTATACTCTTTTCCATAAAATGGGCATTAATATCAATTATAGGTTCACCAGAATCATCACACTTTGGTGGTTGGTATAATAATCTGGCCTCACTTTTTTCCACAGTTTTCCCACATGTTAATTTATGAAAAAGATCCTTATTCGACAAATAAGTGCCCCGTACAAGGTCCTTATCCAGATTTGTGTCATCAAAATGGATATCATTATCAAGCTCATAGTTGAACATAGAACTTACATTTGTCGTGGTCCATGAATTTTTGATCAGAGGATTTGTTGTAGTCCAAGCCGATGGTGTAGGTGACAAATAAAATAAGAAAATTACCAATTTACCCCCGACTTAACGGACAAAATAGACGGGGTTAAGAAAAAAAATACTAAAATGACAAATTTTGGAAACGTGAAGTAGCCATTTGCAACAAATTCAAAAACAATTGAAAGTTGCTTAATTGAACAAAACACATATATTAAAATGACACTTAACTCAAAATTTTAATAATTTTAGATTTATAAATCTTGTTAGATCATTATCTGATTAGATTTTGTGAACAACCATTTCATAGATTTTAGTTTAAATGTCTAGTCTATTTGTAAGGCCTGTTTAATCTTAAATTTCTATTAAACAGTTTCTCACATCTAAACATAAAAGAATAAAGAATAGGAACATGTATATATATGTGTGTATTTGTCCGCCTTTTCCTCACACTCAAAGTTCGTAACAATATGTATAACAAATTTTTCTATAATATACGTTTTGGACATAAATTTCATCACTTATACCATGTGGATCATGTCCATATCTAAATTAACTGAGGCGAATGTGTGAGGTTGGTTCAAACCAACCCGTTGAACCAAATGTATATGCGAGTTTAACCTGAAACTGGTCCGAATCCATTTGTACTAGACCCGAACTCATCAACCACACTCTACCTTTAGATACCATAATTGAGAATGGTATGTTTACAGTGGCGGATCCAGGAATTTTTTTTCGGGTGGTGCACTACTTACTTATAGACGCTTCAATTTCAAAGAGTCTGACATAAAAAAATTCCGGGTCGGTTTGAGGTTCGGGTCGGTTCGATGGTTCGGGCAAAGTTCATTACACAATAATAATACAATAAATAACAATTAACAAGAACAAGTAATTAGCATTTAACAAATGAATGTGAACATACCTTTAAAGTGGGAAGATTCGAGATTTCGAGCTTTGTAGAAGGCTGAAGGCAGAGCCGCAGAGCTCTCTGGAGTGTGGATGGCCGGAAAAAGAGAGCGCCGGCGGGCAGCAGCGGTGGGCGGTGGTCGGACTGTCGGAGAACAGGTCAGCGGCTGTGTGTGCGCGCGTGACTCTTGAGAGGGCGGCTGTGGATATGTGGTAACTGGTAAAAAGTTAAAACCCTAATATGATATAACATATAAGGTAATAACGCTTAGTTAAAAAAAAAATAAAAAAACCAACAGTTCCAAAAAAACGCAGCAAGTCCGGATCGAACTCGCGACCTCACCTGTACAAAAACAAATCTTTACCAGCCGACCAGCGAGCATACTTGAGGTTGGAGTGGTTCCTTCCTAATTTATAAGATGGTTCCTATAATATTTTCTATATAAAAGCACACTATTATTTCGAAACTCAGGTGGTTCCGGGGAACCACCCCCTTTCTATATAAATCCGCCCTTGTATGTTTAAGTGTATTCATTTAATTATAAAGCATATTCAAATACTGTATTTCATCAGAAGAAATGTATATATATTTTTACTTTAATCATGAAATATTCTTTTTAGAATAAAAATTTAGTTTTTTCTTTCAATGTATATTATATCACTATCTTTTGGAATATAATATAGGCACCAGTTTCCTTCTACCATAACTAGCAGTGTTCCTAACATGGATGCCAGTAATAGACAAGTATTATAATATAAACAAAAGAATCATCTAATTTTGTTTGTCATACGATAGATAATAAAAATTCATCACTAACAGCATGATCAACGCACTAGAAGCTAAAACCCACCTTCAAGGACCAGATCAATTAACAATATATTATAAGGATCTGATTATAATAAAGAGACGGGTAAACGAACAACAAGTTATATTGCAATATTGGCTCAAAATCAAGGACGGCTTGTAATCAAAGACTTTTATTTGGAATTCAATGTTGGTTGAAATCACATTAACTTTTTGGTTAGTTTGGTCTCAATTTTACCATATGCTTTGGTTCCAGTTTAATAAAAAATCTTAAAACCAAGGAACTTGACACACAAAAGCTCAAGTAAACTGATAATCGAACCGTATAATATAAAAGGTTTATGAACCAAAGCTAAAGCTACTAATTAGAAAATTAAGCATTTATTAAACATTTAATATATAAATATTTAACAATAATTGTAGGTGTATGGGACAAAATTCATTTTTGGTCATGACTCATGATCTAGCACATGACTTGCACGTGGCATTGACGTAGTTTTTTATAGTCATGTGGGTGCATTATTCTCAACATTAATAATCCATGTTTTCTTTAAATCAATAACACAAGTTGTTACAAGATGTTTGATCTAGAACTTATCTGGTCCATACGATCCAACATTATACCAATACCCCTGTAAGTAGAGACAAAGCAACTTACATTTGACTATGCATAACGCGTAGCTAGGCAACCTAGATAAAGGATCACCACCGACCATAGATAACAAACACAACCATAAAACCTAACCCATCTAAGAAAATACCTAGTTACAAAAAGTTTTTAAGGTTAAACGAGTTGATTTTTAAGAATATTATAAGCAATTTTAATGTGAATTTTGGTTCTTTATCTTGTTTAAATAACTTTTTAAACTTATTGTATTATTATTTGTAATGAACTGACTAATGATATAAAAATACTAAATACTTGCGAATAATCGTTTATGTTTTGATAAGAGAACCTTAAAGTTAGGCATATTGATAAATTACTCTAAAGCAATTGCATACAATATAAGTTTCAGTTTAATCAACCATTTAAAAGTTAAAACCTTTTAGTTTGCTTCATACCTACTAGTTAATAAAACAAACCAAATATTCATACCCATAATGACTTTAATATTAAAATTTGACATCATTCTTGAGTTCAACACAATCCGATACACTTACATTAAGGTATCTTAATACTGTGTAACCAGTGGCGGACCTACGACTTCGCCTTAGGGGTCGGCTGACCCATGTGAAAAAAATATATATATATATATTAGTGCTATATATACGAGAAAATCACGACCGACTCCTGTAAAGACACCGACCCCTGTAAAATAATGAGAAAAGAAGGAGAAAAGATAAAAAGTGAAGAAGAAATATTGTCGGAAAAAAGAATCCAACGAGTGACAAGGCACAACGGTAAAGAAGAAATATGACCGGGAGAGATGATGATTCAAGGAGACTTTGGAGTTTGGAGTAGGGCTGTCCAAATCGGTTTGTTTTGCTCGAATTATTTTTTTAGTTTAACATATATACACACACACACACTATGTATTTATATAAAAATATACAAAATTCTAAGGATTTTTAAATTTCTCCCCTTTGTGTTGACTTCAAAATTTAATTTTATACCCTAGTAACTTGTTTAACACTTCCACAATTCCACTTTTCCACAATCTTTCTATCATTCTGTCGTTCAGTACTTCGATTACACCATTGAAAAACTAGCCACTGGTTCTCGTCACACTTGATACACGAACTATTTTTCTATTGTTAGGAGAAATATCGACCAGGTATCTTCGTTGAACTTCTTATGTATGTTTTATTGCTAACTTTGAGTTTTATACATTTTAGAGTTGGGACTCTATACATTTTTTTAGTTGAAAGTTTTGAATTAATGACATTTTAGAGTTTTAAAATTGAAAACTTTGTACGAAACCAAGCAAAACCAAGTCGATCGATTTAAAACCAAACCAAGTTCAAGCATAAACATATCGCTCGTTTCTTAAATTCAAGCCGTTCGATTCGGCTCGGTTTCAAACCAAACCAAATACGAGCATGCCTGCATTCAGTTCGGTTGAGTTCGTAAA